>NW_016107481.1:3677608-3708632 GCF_001604975.1 Cebus imitator | reverse complement strand
AACCCAGGAGGCGGAGGTTGCGGTGAGCCGAGATCACGCCATTGCACTCCAGCCTGGGTAACAAGAGCGAAACTCTGTCTCAAAAAAAAAGGAAAAAAAAAAAAAAAACTTTATCTACCAGACTTTTTCTTCATTATTCTACTGCCAGGCACTTTTACACCAGAAACTTTTTTTTTCTGCAATGAAGAGTTTTGTGCATACATTTTTGCACACTTGTGTTTTTCTGCAGGAAAGTTTAGAAATGAAAATGCCAGATTAAAGGACAGATTAGACTTTTTAAACATTTTGAGATACATTGTTAAATTCTCTGCCTTCTTTAAAATAATCTGATTAATTCTTTTCTTGAGGGCCCAGAATGATTCTTACCAGTATTTATTTTTTCACTCTGCCTATAATACAGTGATTCTCTTGGGGTCTTAGATGTAGATTCACATCTCACTATGGTTTGGATATGATTTGTCTGACCCCAACCAAAACTCATGTTGAAATTTGATCTCCAAAGTGGTGGTGTTGCGAGACAGGGCTTAATGGGAGGTGCCTGGGTCATGAGGGATCCGCCCTCGTGGCCAGTGGGTTGGTGTCATTCTTTTGGTAGTGAGTTGCATTCTCACTCTGATAAGACTGGATCACTTTTTGAGAGTGGGTTTTTATAAAGCCAGTGTTCCCCTCAGGCTTTCTTTCTCTCTTCACACAGTAACACTTCCCTTTGACCCAACAAAAGCCTGTGCCAGAAGTCCGGGCCATGCCTTTGAACTTACCAGCCTATACGACCATTAGTTAAATAAACTTCTTTTCTTTATAAATTACCCAGTCTCAGGCATTCTGTTAGGGCAACACAAAATGAACTAAGACACTCCTGCATTAAATGTCATGTATTTTTGTAATTTTTAAACCTTTTTCTTTATTGTTTGTCCCTTCACACTACCATCACTGTATTACCTATAGCATTTTTTCTCATTTCTTTGGAAAAACTGAGAATTTTCCAAGAGAAATCTGAAAATTAAATGTGCCAACATTGATATTAAAAGTTTAAATAAAATTTTTAATTGTCCACAATGAATAGACTGTTAGCTGCTATTTTAATCTCTCAGAGGCCATTTCATGCTCTTCTAGATTCTAGAGAGGTAAGGTTCCGAGATCATTAATTTTTGGACAGATGAAGTGTCGTCAATGTGATTATTAATATACTAATAGGCTCCCTGTTCATATTCTCATGTGGAAAATACCTTGTTTAAAAGAACAAGAGGAAAATGGATTAGGAAATTAGTATAATGCCACTCTTCAGTAATAATATTTTTGTAGTATGTTTCTCATTACAAAATTATAAGCAAGCTATTACTCTAGTCTATTCCATCCCTACATCCAGTCAGTTGGTTACATGCACTATTATAGTGGATACATGAGGCACTCAAATATCTTCCCCTTCCTTCTGGGACCACTAGTTTAACTTAATTTTGAGTAACTATCCACCCCCCATCACTAGCTGTAAGTCAATATTAGTGAATTGTTCAGGATAAACATTTAACCTAACCAGAGTCACTATGACAAAATACTGCTAGGATTTCTAGAGAAAAGAAGCTTGGTGCAAGCTTGCATTTTCCCTTACTTCCATCCCCCTTTCCCTTCCATTCCTCCACTACCTCTTTCCCTCCCTTCCTTTCTCCCCGAAGGTACAATAGAGAAGACCATCATTTTTCTCCAGGATATGGGGATATGAAGATGTAAAACCTAGAGCTAAAGGAATAGAGAGGATGGTATGAATGGAACCTAAGAATAAAGAGAACAAAAGGGAGCACAGCCACGAAATGGGGCCTGAAGATTATTTGACCCCTGAATCAAAATATGCCTGGACTTTGTAGTCGTGTATGCCTGTTTAGGTAGGATTTTTTTGTCACCTCAGGACACTTTTTTGTCCTAAACTCTATAGCTAGAACCTTATACTGGTGTCTAGTCTTCAGACTTCAAGCACCATTTTTACTGAATAAGTTCCAGCAACTACTTGTCAACAAAGTTCATCAGCTTTAAGACTAAAATGTTTTTCTTTAAAACTTTTACCTTCCAACACATATTCTAAAATCACGTTCATTCGTAATATGTATCGGAATAGTGACAGAAAGAAATTCAGCTCAGCACACACTCAATTTCCAAGTCTTACAAACTCTGTAAAAAAGAGAAACTCTGAAGAAACATTCAATACTCTGAAAAGATGACTAAAGCAAAAAGTTACGGAGGAACAGAAGTACAAAACACAGAATAACACCCAGATATTTCTTTTTCCTGGCATTCTGCTCCCCAGTTTTCAGAGTTTTTTTTTTCTTTTTTTAAGATGGAGTCTTGCTTTGTCTCCCAGGCTGGAGTGCAGTGGCACAATCTCAGCTCACTGCAAACTCAGCCTCCCAAGTTCAAGCAACTCTCCTGCCTCAGCTTCCCAAGTAGCTGGGACTACAGGTGTGTGCCACCATGCCCAGCTAGTTCTTGTATTTTTAGTAGAGATGGAGCTTCACCATGTTGGCCAGGATGGTCTCAATCGCCTGACCTCATGATTCCATCCGCAGCGACCTCCCAAAGTGCTGGGACTACAGGCATGAGCCACCGCGCCTGGCTCAGTTTTCAGATTTTTAAGTTTCTTTCTGGAATGAAAACTACTTGTGATCTGGCTAGTCAATATTCCTTTTGGTACTGTACTAGCCAATGACTTAATCAATCATTAAAATAAACCAGTTACTGATTCAATCTAATTCTAATGAAAAACATTAACCTCTGGAATATCACATTCATCTAATATTCAACTGTTTAAACATGTAATTTCATTTCTAAAAACTGGAAAAAAAAATTAACTTACCTCAATTGTTTCGCATAGTTCTGTTCAATCTCTATCCTCTCTTTAACAAATTTGGCATATCTTTCTAAGAAGTCAATTCCCCATTGTGTATGCTTGTCTAAGCTGTCGAACTGATCCTAGAAAGGGAAGGTAAAAATGCATTTTAAAAGTCTAAAATTTTATCCACATACATTTTAATCAGCTTCCGATATCTGTACAGTGAAGCAATGAGGTATAAAAGGAAAAACCTAGGCTCTTCTATTAGTCCCACCCATTTCACCCTTTAAGACCTGGAAATAGGTCCCTAAGCATAAATTATGCCTAAATGTCTTTACGCACATGGCTCTCCTAGTTGCAACACCCTCACCTGGTCAACTTTTTACAGTCAATTCTTTCCTAAACCCTCCCACCATGGCCTTTGAGGTTCAGTTCAGGTATTATGTCTACCAGAAAATGGTCCTAAACTCTCAAACTGAAATAAGTGGTCTTTCTCTAGGTCCCCAAGGATCCCTAAAATTACTATCTTATTCATTTGCCATACTATATATTGAAGGCCAGAATCATGCATTATTCAACTCTGAACTCCCACAGCCTAAGTAAGCACCATGCTTGGCACCATAGCAGGTACTCAATGAAGAAGTATTTAGCTGGACAAAATCAAATAACCTGAGTTCAAATTCTGGGATCTGTCATTTCCAAGATGTTTCAAACTGGGCAAGCTAACAAGGCTCCCTGAATGTTTTCCCATCTTAAAATGGAAGTCCCATCACCCACCTAACAGGATTGTGGTGATGTTATTAAAAATGTTCTGCAATGCAGGAAACATGATAATGACATATAACAGAGTACCACTGTCCTACAGGGCTCTTTCAGTCCTCAAAGTCCTGCCAGAGTAACCCCCATTTCCCTTGCTTTAAGAAGAAGCTCCAAACTGACTAATAAACTTGGTGCTGTCTCCTTCTCAAATATCAAGTCTGCAATGCTGAAAAAATATTCAAGTATCATCTCTTTCCATATTTATAGCTTGTTTTAAAATCACTTGTGGTTTAGTCACGTTATTTACAAATGAATTATTTCCCTTTGCCTTTTATCTCTTTCTCCATCTTAAACCATAAAAACAAAACAAAACAAAAAAAACCACCTACCCCTAAAAGCAAGTTGCTACTCTTATTCTTCCAAGAAACTTTCTGATTATCATCTGGTTTTCAAAATATATTTGAATATGGCAAGAAAATGTACTGCTCAGTAAACTCAATCTATATAATATGAACTATCGTAAATTAGAGTTCTCATCAAACTGGAACACACTCAATGAAAAACAATTCCAAAAAAAGCCACTTCAAAGCTGAAACAATCTTCCTTTATTTTTCCAAATTGCTTCAAAGGCTTCTCTTCCCACAAGCTACTTCACCAAATTTTATATGACACTTCTTTATCCTCTAGATTGTCTCCAAATTTTGAATTCCAAACCCTTCAGTAAAACACCTGAACAAATACTATTATATGCAGTTATTTACATATTAAATGATATACTATTGAATTATGTAGTTATGAAATTCACAATAGAAATTTTTTTAAAAAATGAAAATTAAATGAATTTTTTTTTTCATATCTGACAAACAAAAGCCTTTGAGCAATGACTTTTAAAATATTATGGCCGGGATCACACCTGTAATCCCAGCATTCTGGGATGCCGAGGTGGGTGGATCACTTGAGGTCAGCCTGGTCAACATGGCGAAAACCTGTCTCCATTAGAAACACAAAAATTAGCCAGGTGTAGTGGTGTGTGCCTGTGGTCCCAGTTACTCAGGAGGCTGAGGCAGGAGAATCACTTGAACCCAGGAGGCAGAGGTTGCAGTGCACCGAGATTGCTCCACTGCACTCCAGCCTAGCAAGAGAGTGAGACTCTGTCTCAAAAAAAAAAAATAATAAGTTCAAACCCCACTGAAACTAATTGTGATGATTAATTTTATGTGTCATCTGGGCTGTGCCACTGTGCCCAGCTATTTACTTGGTCAAACATTATTCTGGATGTTTCTGTGAAGGTGTTTTTTAGATGAAATTAACATTGAGGCCAGGTACAGTGGCTCATGCCTATAATCTGAGCACTTGGGAAGACCCGGATGGGAGACTCACTTGAGGCCAGGAGTTTGCGACCAGCCTGGGCAACATAGCAAGACCCTGTCTCTACAAAACATGAAAAAGCCTAGGTGGCTCACATCTGTAATCCCAGCAGTATGGGAAGCTGAGGCAGGAGAATCTCTCCAGCTGAAGAGTTCAAGGCCAGCCTTAGCGACATAGTAAGACCTAGTCTCTACAAAAAAATTTTAAAAATTAGCCAGACATGTTAGCATGTGCTTATAGTTCCAGCTACTTGGGAGACTTGAGATGGAAGGATCTTTTGAACCCAGGAGGTCATGACTGCAGTGAGCGGTGATCACTGCACTTCAGCCTGGGCAAGAGAGAAAGACCCTGTCTCAAAAATAAATATTAATAAATTAAATAGATAAACAAAATTAGCCAGGTGAAAGACAGAGGCAGGAAGATCCCTTGAGTACAGGAATTCCAGTTACAGTGAGCTGTGACTGTGTCACTGCACTCCAGCCTGGGTGACAGAGTCAAATTCTGTCCGCAGGAAAGGAAGAAAAAAGAGGAGAAGGAAGTGGGGGTAAGGGGATAGGTTAAGAGGGAAGGAAAAAATTAATATTTAAATAGGTGAATTTTAAGTAAGGCAGATTATGCTCCAAAAATGGATGGGAGGGTCTCATCTAATCAGTTGAAGGCTTTCATTGAATAGACTGACCTTCCCCCAGCAAGAAAGAATTCTGCCAGAATACTGGCTTTGGTTTGAAACTACAACTGTTCCCTGGGCCTACCCTGCAGACCCTAAGCTTCCACAATCACATGAGCCAATTCCTTAAAATAAATTCCTCTATATATGTATATATACATCCTGTTGATTATCTGTCTCTGGAGAACGCTGACTAAAACACTGACGAGTAAAAAATTTCTTTTTCCAATAGTTTTAAGTGTACAGACACAATATTTCCAAGTGAAATAAATCATTTTCAGCAACAAAATTATATAATGAATACATTTCCAAATATTCATCATCAATATGCTTTCTGTATAGCTCAAATTTCTTTGGAAAAGCAGCTATTCAGTCACCATTAAAACTTCTCTTTTATCTTGAAGGAACAGATAAACAGCTTTTCAATCACCATTAAAACTCTTTTATCTTAAATTTTCGCCAAAAATACCTGGTAAGCATACTACTGTCAGCCACTAATTAAAGAAAAACATCAACAAATTTGAAGCAGCCAGGAGATAAATGGCAAACCTGTATGAAACAAAGATTTGTCAATGGTCTCTCCCTGTTTCACTTGGAAACACTGTAAATAGTCTTAAAGATATTATTTTTATAAAACTAACCATAATAAAAATATAACTTAAGACTCTGTGGACTTCCTGCTTTGGTTTTCTTTGTACTTATAAATGTAACCTTATTCCAATTTCCTTTTTGAAATTCTAGCCAACACACTACTTTATCAGTGGTTAATACATTTACTGTTGAGAACAAATCTTTTTCAACACATCTTTCCTTTAGTGGGTAACAAAAAGGCAGTTTTAAATGTAACTGCTTTATTATTGAAACATAGTCTAGACATTATAAGCTGAGAAATGCTGGAAACGTCTGTATTTTAATCAAACCGTACAACAAACTCTCCATGTGAAATCTTTCCTTAAAAAATTTCTATTTTTCTATGTGGCCTTCTAACAGTATTTGCTAAGATAATTTACTTTGTTGCCATGTTTTACACATATAATATCACTATTTAAACCACAAAAAAGCTAGTGCTACTGACTGGTATGGTTTGGCTCTGTGTCCCCACCCAAATCTCACCTCAAATTGTAATAATCCCCACGTGTCACGGGAAGGAACTCATGGGAGGTAATTTAATCATGAGGGCAGGTTTTTCCCTTGCTGTTCTTGTGACAGTGAATAAGTATCACAAGATCTGATGGTTTTATAAAGGGGAGTTCCCCTGCACATGCTCTCTTGCCTGCTGTCATGTAGGACGTGACTTTGCTCCTCATTCACCTTCTACCAGTATTGTGAGGCCTCTCCAGCCATGTGGAACTATGAGTCAATTAAACCTCTTTCCTTTATAAATTATCCAGTCTTGGGTATGCCTTTATTAGCAGCATGCAAACAGACTAATACAGCTACATAATAAGTAATATATGCATTTCCTCTCCACCCCTGGTTCCTGACACAGAGCTTCTGAAACCCTTGGAATCCCCTGAGTCAAAGGGGTAGGAGGAGCATCTTTTGTTATTCATAATAACTCTTTTTCAATCATATCTAAATTCATACTAATAAGGTGACTTTGAAGGACAGGGGCTGGTTGCTAGAGGAACCAACCATGAGATTGAGGGCTGAAACTTTCAGCTCTCCCTACCCCAGCCTCTTGGGAAGGGAGAAGGGATGGAACTTGAATTTAATTAACAATAACTAATGATTTAATCAACCATACCTATGTAATGGAGCCTTCATAAGAACCCTAAACCATGAGTTTGGAAGTCTTTGGGGTAGGTGAACACATCCACTTGCAGTGCATCTCAACTCCACAGGAACAGAAAATCCTGCACCCTGGGCCCTTCCAAAGTTTACCCTAGGTACCTCTTAATCTAGCTGTTCATCTGCGACCTTTACAATAGCCTTTGTAATAAACCAGCAACAGTAAATAAAGTGTTTCCCTGAGTTCTGTAAGCCATTATAGCAAATTATCAAGCCTGAGAAGGGGGTCACAGGAACCCCTGATTTGTAACCAAGTCAATCAAGTACCAGAAGTCCAGGACCTGCAACTGAAGCTTGAAGTCTCGGCAGTATTATAGAACTGAATCCTTCAACTGTAGGGTCTATACTAACTCCAGATAGATAGTGACAAAATTGAACTGTAAGACATCTAGTTAGTGTCCGGAGAGTTGAAGAACTGGTTGTTCAAGTGGAAAAAACTCACAGATTTGGTGTCAGAAGAAACAATTTTTCCTTTAAGCAAGTATATTTCTAATAGTGTGCTGCCTTTCACCAAGTTCGAAATTTCAAGAGACTTTCCAGTAACACATATTCATAGCAGCATTATGAAAAGCAACCCATTTGTCCATCAACAGATAAATGATAAAGAAATGTGATATATAAAGACAGTGAATATTATTCAGCCTTAAAAAGGAAGGAAATTCTGGCCATGCTACAAAACATGGATAAATATTGAGGACATCATGCTAAGTAAAATAAGACAGTCAGAAAAGGACAAATACTATATGATTCCACCTATATAAGGTACCTAGAATAGTCAAAATCAGAAAGAAGGAAGTAGAACGGTAGTTGAGAGGGAATAGGGGTAGGAAGGAATAAGAAGTTAAGATCAAGATCATTTTGGAGATTTATGGTGGTGACGGCTGTACAATAATATAAATGCACTTAATGCCACTAAACTATACATTTAAAAATGGTTAAGATGCCAAATTTTACATTATGCATATTTTACACAGTAAGAAAAATCTTCATGTCTCCACCAAAAATAAATTTCCTGTGGTTCTCCTATGTATTCCCCTTACCCCTTAAAACCACTGATCATTTTACTCTGACTTTTCCTTACCCCAGAAGAAAAGTTGGTGCTCATTAGGAGTCACTCCCTACCTCCCCGTCTCCAATACCAGCCTTAGGAAACTACTGATCTTTCTGTATCAACAGATTTACCTATTCTAGATACTTCATATAAATGAAATCATACAATTGTGATCATTGATGACTGGCATGTTTCAATTGGCATAATGAAGGAAGTAGAATGGTGGTTACCAGGAGATGGGAGAGGAAGAAATGAGGAATTATTGTTTAATGGGTATAGAGTTTCAGTTTGGGGTCATGAAAAAGCTCTAGAGATGGATGATACTGATGGCTGTACAACAGTGTGAATGTACTTAACACCAGTGAACTATACACTTTAAATTGTAGATCTTAGGTTATCTATATTTTACTACAATTTTTAAAAAGAGGCTTCCAAACATTATCAATAAACTGAGTAAAATTTGGCATAGTCTTGACTTTTAACATCACTAAAAAATTGCAGAAGCCAGCGGGTCATGGTGGCTCACACCTATAATCCCGGCACTTTGGGAGGCCAAGGCAGGGGGATTGGTTGAGCTCAGGGGTTTGAGACCAGCCTGGGCAACATGGCAAAACCCCATCTCTACTAAAAATACAAAAATTAGCTGGGCATGGTGATACCTGCTTATAGTCCCAACTACTTGAGAAGCTGAGCTGGAAGGATCACTTAAGCTCAGCAGGTAGAGGCAGCAGTAAGCCATGAGTGTGCCACTGCATTCCAGCCTGGGCAACGCAGGGAGACTCAGTCTCAAAAAAAATAAAATAAATAAAAATAGAAAATAAAAATAAATTGCAAAAGACATAGTCTGGATTCTTATTTTTTAAACTCTTACTAATTATGATGGCTTCATATCATTATCTAATATAATAAGCACAAAATACACTCAGGACAAGCTTCATTACTAACAGTAACAAATCAGTGGCCATATTTCAAATAACCTCCTCAATAACTTCTTAGAAGGTCACCTCTAGTCCATATGATTATACAGACATTGTATTTTTCTTTGCTAATAAACATTGTTTGTTTTTTCTCAAATGTATTAAGAAGCATCGGCCTGGCCATTTCTTATCATTTGCCTATGTTCACATTAAAGTATTATATTTAATCCATGGTTTCCTTTTTATTTTTTAGTTTTTAAAGAGATAGGGTCTGGGTCTTTCACCTAGGAATGCAGTGGCACCATCATAGCTCACTGTAGTGTCAAACTCCTGGGCTTAAGCCATCCTCCAGCCTCAGCCTCCCAAGTAACTACGACTACAGGCATGCACCAACATGCTTGACTAACTTAAAAATATTTTGTAGGCCAGGCACGGTGGCTCACGCCTGTAATCCCTGCGCTTTGGGAGGCCAAGACGGGTGGATCACGAGGTCAAGAGGTCAAGACCATCCTGGCCAACATGGTGAAATCCCATCTCTACTAAAAAATACAAGCAAATTAGCCAGGCGTGGTGGCATGTGCCTGTACTCGGGAGGCTGAGGCAGGGGAATCACTTGAACCAGGCGGCAGAGGTTGCAGTGAGCCCAGATCGCACCACTGGACTCCAGCCTCATGACAGAGCGAGACTCCGGTTCAAATATATATATATATGGTAAAGACGGGGTCTTGCTTTGTTCCTCAGTCTGGTCTTGAACTCCTGGCCTCAAGCAATTCTCCCACCTGGGCCTCCCAAAGCACTGGGACTATAAGCGTGAGCCACCGCACCCAGCCTAATCCGTGGTTTCTTTATATGAAACTTTTTACGTCCAAGACAAGACACCAGTAACAACTCAAATTTTAAACATTAGTAAAGTGTCCCGTTTCTTATTTTTTATTTAATGTAAACAGAAGTTCTAAGCACTTTTCTCCTTATGTCAGTGGATCATCTTGTGTGCTCTTCTTTGAAGACCTATGCTTTAAATAATGCATTATCCTTTATCTAATTTATATCAAATCCTTCCTACCCTACTAACATGGTCTTACTGGCTTTTTTCTTCTTGTTATGTCTTTCACCTCTAGTTCCCATAAATAATTCATTTTCTGTTTATCACTTCTCAAGCTCTTTCAGGACTCCCAAAGAAATGTTACTTCATCTAAAAAATTGATAGATCTAAGACCTGTGTCAGACTGTTTTTTTTTTTTTTTTTTTTGATATGGGGTCTCACTCTATAACCCAGGACATTTTCACCATGTTGGCCAGGCTGATCTCAACCTCCTGACCTCAGGCGATCTGCCTGCCTCAGCCTACCACAGTGCTGGGATTACAGGTGTGAGCCACTGTGCCTGGCCTCAGACTGCTTTTAAAAACTAAATGTCATTCTTATTTTCTCCAATGCTCAAAATCATGCATGCTGTAATTCTACTGGATAGCATCCTGGATTTTATCTATGTATTAGCTCTCTTCCCTAAAGGTATTTTTAGAGTTGGTCACCAGTCAAATTTCATTTTTCAGTTACTGAAGGTTAAGTTATAAATTATAAAATTTATTTATATACAGGTATCATATTTTAAAGTTTTAAATTTATCTTTAACTGACAAAAACTGTATGTATGGATACAATGTTTAATAATGTTGATTTAAAACTCAAAAATAGAACTGTACAAGTGGAAAACTTAAGTGTTAAGCCTATAATTGTGTTAAGTATATTTGATTAAGGTTGTACTATACTTTGAAATAAATTGATCCCAAATAAAAGCCAACTTTAAAAAACAGGTATCAGCTTTTAAAAGGTACCATAAAGGTAAAATATAATACAAGTTTAGCTGCAAGTGAAACAAATTATCTTCTTTGTAACATCTGTGACCTGCGGTAGCTCATACCTATCAACTCAGCACTTTTAAGAGGCCCAGGTGGTAGGATAACAAACAAATTTTTTTTTTTACATTAGGTCATGGTGGCACATGCCTGTAGTTCTAGCTACTGGGGAGGCTGAAATGGGAGGCCAGCTTGGGCCCAAAAGTTCAAAGTTACAGTGACCTATGATCATGCCACAACACTCTAGCCTGGGTGACAGAGCAAGACCCTGTCTCTTTGGAGTGGGGGAAAAAAGTCATTCAGCGCTTCTTTAGTGGTCACATCATTAGTGATCAAACAACTCCAGAAACATGAGAGAAGAAGGCTGGAAAGCAAAGATTGGTTTTGATCACCACAATATAAAGTAGAAAGTTTTTAAGTTAAAATACAACAATCAGTCAGGCACAGTCGCTCATGTCTGTAATTCCAGCACTTGGGAGGCCAAGGTGGGAGGACTGCTTGAGTCCAGGAGTTCAAGACCAGTCTGGGTAACACAGCAAGAATATCTCTTCAAAAAAATAATTAAAAAAAAAAATTAGCCAGGCATCATGGCCTTGCCTGTAATTCCAGCTACTCTGAAGGCTGAGGTGGGAGGACTGCTTGAGCCTGGGAGGTTGCGACTGCAGTGAGTCATGATCACACACTACACTCAGCCTGGGTGACAGTACAAGACCCAATCTCTTAAAAATAAATAATAATAAAATATAAGAATCAAGTCATGAAGTCTTAGATTTTTCAAAAGTAACATCCTCCAATCTCTTTAGTTTCAAAGCCTGAGATCATAAATCTTCCTGCTCCATAGAAGCAAATACTTTGGGACTATGGAAAACGTCAAGGGAAAAGATCAAGACAAACTAAAGAAGTAAAGGTAAGCAGTATTCCGAAATCATGTGTGAGTTAGAAATAAAGAAGAAGATTAAGTCATCAAAGAGGCATCACTTCCCTATTCTCCCTACCTTTAGCACTGCCCTTATTCCTATCTGGAATAAATTGCAAGGTAGTAATTTCAGCTAGTTGAACTTACTCACTGAGTCCAACTTCCTCATTTCCTTGTCTTAATTATCCTCTCACTTCCTTTTCCAAACACATTCATTCTTACCATAGCTTGTGTGAAATGAATCTCTGTATCAGTGGTGAGCTTTAATTTAAATCTTATCATCTTATATTTAAACTCAAGAAAGCTCTTATTTTCTGTTTCCTTTGGGCATTCTTTTTAAATTTTGTAAAACAGTTAAAGTTATTTTACTGTATTTACTTGGAAACACAAGGAAAATATTCTAAATTAAAGCTGGCATCAGCACTAACATAAATGTCCACACTATGTAGTATAACTCAAATTATATGTTGCTCCAAGGTTCTACCGTATAGTAATGTGAGACACTGAATATTATGTTTACTCAATCTTCTTGCTGTTATCTGTATGTCTTTAATGTAATGTAATTTAAAAGAACTATTTTATATATCACAAAATGTTATTTTTTAGAAGTCACTATTTATATTCAATCCTTGTTTTCCTAATTACTTTGATACAGCCTTGCATCCAAATAAAGTTCCAATAAAGTACTTTTTGGTAAAAAACCAAGGGTCACCATCACTTAAAAAATACTTTCTTCACTAAAAAGCAGAATAATGACTTTGCTGTCCTAGTTTGGGCTTGCTCTACGGCTCTGACTTTGTGCCAGAGTTCTTCCAGCACTTCTGAATACCAAACTACCACCAAAAATGTTTTTAAAGATCTAACACAACTGACTTTCCTCCTCTTTAATTCGTATGGACTGAAGAAACTGTTTCGGTCTCACAGAGCTAAAAAACCAATTTCCAATTCAGGATCAACCACATCTATCCTCAAAGAAAATTGAAAAATATTGTAGAGTTAAAAAAAAAAAGGATCAATTTAATTATTGTTGGTTTCTCATAGTGTTGTTTTTTAAAAGACAGGTGAAAACTTCCATATTTGGGAAACTTCCCCACATCTTTTTAGATTTTTAATTAAAATTTAAATTAAGCTCTTAGTGACTTCAAAATCTATCTAAATGATCTTTCCCTTTCCAATACCGTACTGCAATTTTTTTGACTTCTCTATGACTTTCACTTCCACTTCACCTCAGTAAGTCACTCCCATGGTCATCTCTATTGTCATTAGCAATAACTGCCTTATGAAGTAGGAAGAATGCCAATCATGTCTCTCCCACTCCACTTCCCTGCAATAAATTTCAAGAAGCTCATTCTCAGACAGCTAGCACTGTCAAGTTACTCCCTGGAATACCCCAAGTCAAACAACTTCTTGACCCCACAGAGACCACAATCCATTGATCCTACTAATTATTATTATCCCTCACCCTCTCCTGTCTTCATTTCCATCTTTATACAGCTTGGATTCCCAAGCCATCATTAATCACTCCTTCCAAATATACTCACTGTTTTGCCCTCTCTAGCTTTGCAAAATTTCAACCCTGATTTATGGTTAGTTTTTTACCAACCCTTCTTCATGCTGCTGAAGAAGGTTGGAAAAAAGAAAAGAAAGAACCAGGTTGTCTAGTTATCCTTTGAAATCCATGTTTATTACCTATGGGACTTTAATACTACTTAGCTCAACTTCATTCACTACTTCATTATCCTAGCCAACTATCCCATACTTTATTCTTTTACTTGAAATTTATATCACCTCCTATCCATCTCACTCTTAGCTAATAACCTTGCCTCCTACTTTGCTAAAAGAGAAGTAGTCAGAAGGTAATTCCTTGTTCACCAACTCCATTTTTACCACAATAGCTGCATGTTTTCATTAGGCCATCCTATTACTTTGGATAAACTGTCCACACCCCTAACACTTCAGCTTACCTAGAGAACTAGTGCAGTTACAAATTCAGTTGTTAAAATGGTTAAAACCCTGGGCCTACACATGCTTGATGTATTTCAGGAAGAGCAAGAAGCTGAATAAGCAAGCCACAGCTGAGTGAGCAAGAGGGAAGAGTAGTAGATATTGAAGTGGAGTGTGTGAGGGCCAGAATGCCAGTTTATATGTCCTATCTTCCACCATAAGGATCTTGGCTTTAACCCTGAGTTGGAAATACACTACAGGGCATAACCTCCAATAAACCTGGCATGACCTAATACAAGTTCTTAAATAGAGCACTGGAGTGTTTCTATGTTGATTAAAAAGTAGCTCAAGGTCCACATACCCACCATCCCGGAACAGGCCTGATCTCATCTGGTCTTGGAAGCTAAGCAGGGTACGGCCTGGTTAGTGTTTGGATGGGAGACACTGCTTGGGTATACCGGGTGCTATATAGGCTTTACCTTTAAACACACACACATACTCACTCACTCACTCAGAGCAAGAGAGACCTTTTGAGGAGGCTACTGCAATAATCCAGACCAGAGATGAGGTTGGTTTGGTCCAGATGGAAAGCGGTAGGTTGGTGAAAAGTGGCAAGATTTTGGATATATTCTGAAGTTAGGGGAGATCCAAGATGGCTGATTACTAGCAGCTCAGGACTGTAGCTCCCAGTGAAAGTGCAGAGAAGGAGAGGATGCCACACTTTCAGACGAGTTTTTGTTGCTCAAGGACCAGGAGATTCCCAGCGGAGGAGCTCCAAGGGTTGCCAGCGCGACTCGCCGGTGCGGCGGTCTTGCGGGCGCCGCGGCGTGGCAGTTCTTGGTGCAGAGTAAATGGGACTGGATCCCCTTTTGGTCGACGTTTGGAGCTCCGGGAAGGCAGAGTCGCCTATTCAGCTGATTGAAAAAGGGACTCAAGAAGGAAGCCAGACCGGAGATTCCCGGGCAGAAAAGCACCACGAATCTTAACGCCGCTGTTTTGGACGGCGCAGTGGGTTGCTCAGATTCCTGTGCTGGGAATCAGCAAGTTGACATTAGCCTCTCTATTGTTCAGCACTGCTCTGCCTCCCAAGATCTCAAACTTGAGCCCAGGGTCATTCAGCAGTTAGGGTTAATGCCAAAACTAGAATTTAGGATTAATTATTTTAAATCTAGTTTTCTTTATGTCATACTGTTTAGCCTTTGCTCAGATTCTCTAGTCATTTGTTTGCATTGTTACCCCTGCTACCTACCAACCTGGAACACTTCCTGCCAGGAGTTCCTCTACCCTCACACCAATTAGCAACATATATGGTTCCCCTGTGCTGACATTTTATCCTGACACCAGAGAACATAATTAGCAAACAGGGGATTCAAAAACAAGCTAGTCTTTTGTGTATATGCACTCGTTTTTAACATGAAAATTCTCTAGAATGGTGCTAAGCATCCTTTTGCACCATCTCTCTTTGATTTCTTGACTTCTCGCTGGGCTCATTTCCATTGTACTCTAGTTGGCCTTCCCCTTTCCCCTTTCTGAGACTCAATCTACTTGGTGACTGCAATGTTTAAGTATGAAATGTAATCACAGGCCTTTACAGCTAGAAGAGACTTCAAAGACCAGTGTCTATTTACAGATAAGGAAAATAAAGCCTCCAGATTAAACTATTTGCCCAAGGTAACAGAGCTAAGAAACAGAGCTAAATCAATGATCCAGATGTTTTGACTTAATTAGTTTTGTTCCTTTGTGTTGATGATTATTCACTTAGTTAAGTAAATGCTCTAAGACTATTTATTATTTGGAAAGCAAATAGGCTTCCTGGCTCTAATTCAATCTGAAGGGATACTTAGTTCTTGGATATTCATGGGAATAACTCCAAAGAGTGACCTCATATTATTCTTAGCATATAATTATGGTTAAATATTGAGATAATTTAGTTTTATTTATACATGTCCTATTATATTTTGGAATAAGCAACACTGATCTAGACAGAACTCTTATGGCTGATTTTTATCCATAATATTGAAAAAACCTTAATATTTAAAATTAAGAAATGATGATTAATGTATTAAATTTTATACAATAGATACAGATGCATGTTAATTTAATCAGAAGTCTCCATGATCCAAAATAGCAACATTCAGAACATATGTGCATAATTTAGCTGTTGTTTATCCTTTCTTGTACAACTTACAGTGACTGTAATACTGGTGGGAGGCATTGAGTGAATGATTAAGTAAATGAATTCTCTTGTACGTGAACATAAACTAGGCACTATTAGTGCCACATTAAATTTACATGGTAATTTTGTCCTTTTTATATTGACTCTATATAATTCTTTATTCAACATCAAAAACTTGCCTGTAACCTGGTAGGGTGGCTGCTACTAGCTTTCCTTTCCTTTTTTTTCTTCTCTTTTTTCTGAGACAGGGTCTCACTCTGTTGCCCAGGTTGTAGTGCAGTGGCACCATCACAGCTCACCAAAGCACCACCAACTTTCTGGGATCAAGTGGTCCTCCCACCTCAGCCTCCCGAGTAGCTGGGACAACAGGAGTGTGATACCATGCCTGGCTAGTTTTGTATTTTTTTGTACAGACAGGGGTTTCACCGTGTTCCCCAGGCTAGTCTTGAACTTCTGGACTCAAAGGATCTGCCTGTCTCAGCCTCCCAAAGTGGTACGATTACAGGTGTGAGCCACTGTGTCTGGCCTGCTATGAGCTTTAATTTCAATAAATCATTACCATACACATTATTTTAAATGAATACATAATTTCAGACTTTTAAAAATAACTTCATTTTAAGAATTCTTTTTATTCCTAAAAGAGCACTAGAGTGAACCTTATACTGCACATGAATAAGTCCTTACAAGCATTATACCTATAAAAAAATTTAAAGAAAAACTATTAAAATTCTTAAGTAGACTTTTAACGTCTACACAAAATGGCTCTAAATGGAAAAGGAATGATTTCTTTTTGCTAATGTGAAATAAATCACATGTTTAGAGTAATAATTAACAGATATACTAGGAGAAAAGTATACACATGGAGAATGTTTAGCAGCTAAGAAGAAACAAAAATAAGGCAAACAAAAAAATTTTTCAGGGTTGTGCTTGTGTTTCTTTGGTTGATTTCTTTCTTTTCTTTTTTTGAGACAGAGTTTCACTCTGTTGCCCAGGCTGGAGTGCAGTGGTGTGATCGCAATCACGGCTCACTGCAGCCTCCACCTCCTGGGCTCAGTGATCCTCTTCCCGCCTCAGCCCTACCAATAGCTGGGACTACAGGCACACGCTACTACATCTGGCCATTTTTTGCATTTTTCGTGGAGATCGGGTTTTGCCCTGTTGCCCAGGTTGGTCTCAAACTCCTGGGCGATCCTCTGGCCTCAGCCTCCCAAAGTGCTGCGATTACAGGTGTGAACCACTGTGCCCAGCTTTTGGCAGATTTTTTTTTCAAATGCAATAGACTGAAATTGTACATAAACAGACCAACATTTACTTTTCCTAACTTTTAAAAAATGTATTTATCTACTTTCAAAAAGAATTGACACGAATGACAACAATTACGTAGAAATGGACAGTTTATTCAGATGTGGCAAGGAACTCTAACAAGGTGTCAAAAGGTATTATAATTAGGACAACAGTCTGTTACTCTCTTGTATTCCAAGCTCAGAAGTAAAATTTATTTTGAACCTCAACTTCTCTTGAATTTTACTATACCTTCATTTCAGTACAGCAGTAAAATTAATAAGATGCTTCTCTAAGTGTGACTTGATAAACTAATTAATATGTTTGACTATTACTATTTTATC
Source organism: Cebus imitator (assembly GCF_001604975.1). Lineage (NCBI taxonomy): Eukaryota > Metazoa > Chordata > Mammalia > Primates > Cebidae > Cebus > Cebus imitator. Next base: position 3,690,747 of record NW_016107481.1, on the reverse strand, counting down.
CCACAATTAATGGGCCAGTCTCCTTAATTTTACCTCTTAGGCATACTTAAACATGTCAGACGTCAATATTGTTTTCCTTTCTTATGGTGTTAATAGTAAAATAGAAGTTTTCATTCAGTAGGTATATATTTGATTATTGACAGACTAGTAGTGATAATGAAAGATTGGGTTTGAAGTGTGCTTTCACTAAAATATTGAAGGAAGAGTATGCAATAAATGACTGCCTCAGACTTTTATCCAAAGGGGGAAAAAAGGAGTACACATGGACCTCTGGGGCCTATCTAATTGCTTATACAGAAATTAAGAAGTTTGTTCTACACATAGAAACACTAAGATTATTTGTTGTAAAGGGACGCATCATAGTTCTTCACAATTCTACCATAATCATTATTTGCTCTTGCACAAATTGGAAGATTTGAGATACAATCTGGCCAATTTTATTATACAGAAACTTGTGGAAGACATTTTCGTAAATTCAGTCACTAAGAATTAAGAGACTCTAAGAGACCCAAGTTACAGGACTCCTGAGTCATCAGTAAGAAAGTAGAAAGACACTTGAAGGGAAGCACACTCCAATGTGTAATATCTAGAGAAAATGTCCATGCATTTCTCATTTAATCTTCACCCACAACCCTATGAAGTTGGTGGTATTATCCTTATTTTATAGCGAGAGGAATGGGTTCTCAAAAGACTAAGTGATTTGTGAAAGTTAAAAATTTCAGAGTCTTTCTGGTCACTATGGCAAAAAAAGACAAGAACATTGTTGATGTGTCCAAGATATTCATTCAGACTCAGGCTGATATGTAGACGGAACAAGTGGCCACTAGAGGTTTACCCATTTCTCCTTGCTAAACTGTTCCAAGGTTCAGTAAAATCATAAAATGAAGAACCACATCCTTTGTGGGGAAAGGGATATGATTTAGAAGAGTTACAAATTTTGATGTATCAATTTTGCTTTAAGTTTAAATGCCCACCTTTTGGAAAGCAGACCTCAGAATGTGTCAAATCATTAAGTATCTTCCCTGTCGATGTGACTGTGTGGATTAAAGAAGATCTGAATCGCCGGGCACGGTGGCTCAAGCCTGTAATCCCAGCACTTTGGGAGGCCGAGGTGGGTGGATCACGAGGTCAAGAGATCGAGACCATCCTGGTCAACATGGTGAAACCCCGTCTCTATTAAAAATACAAAAAATTAGCTGGGCATGGTGGTGCGTGCCTGTAATCCCAGCTACTCAGGAGGCTGAGGCAGGAGAATTGCCTGAACCCAGGAGGCGGAGGTTGCGGTGAGCTGAGATCGCACCATTGCACTCCAGCCTGGGTAACATGAGTGAAACTGCGTCTCAAAAAAAAAAAAAAGAAAGAAGATCTGAATCAAAATTAAACTAACCAAACATTAACCTCTTTATTTCTACATCTATCCATCTATCTATACAGAAAACCATGAGTTTACAACAACATCTCCAATTGCAATCTAACTCAATACCCTTTCAATATTTGTAATTTCTTTCTCCAACAGTGAAAAGACCTGGCTCTCTTTATCCTTAATATATTTACTCACTTAATCAATCCCCAGTAGATGATGAGTCTCTCACTGCCACTGTGGCTATACACAGGTATCCTCCTCACTGTACTCAAGGCTTCACACCTTATTAGACTGCCACTGCTGCCCCCTATTCTGATACTCTCGGTCAGGCTGATACCACTGTGCTGCTGTATGCATGGACTGCCCCCTCTCTCCACCTGGGTTCTACTACCCTGAGGCTGGCTGCCCTCCTGCATGGGATGCCCTCAACATTCCACTTAGGCTCCAACATACTGCAATGGATTACTGTATAGCTACCCCTCTTCCCACTCTCCCAAATGGTCATCCTCCTCATCCCATTTATGCTCTGATACCCCGTACTGAGTCTGCCATCTTCTCACATGGAGGCTGTCCCATCTCTACTTAGGCCCTGACTTACCATTCCAGGCCACCCTCCTACCCGCAAATACCCAGGTTCTGATACCCTGGCTCTAGACCATCACAGCTTCCAACACTGAGGACATCAACCTTGCTGAGCCTCACCTAACTTGCTCAGAGGGTAGAAGAGAGAAGAGAAAGTTCCTGCCATTCACTGTAAATTCTGACTTACATTCTTGAACTATCAGTTCCCCATTTATCTCTAACTAGAATGATTCTTAATTCACAGTTTTCACGGTGTGAATTATTCACAGTTTGCTTATTCTAGAGCCAAAGTGAATTTGTGTTTCAGACATTTTTAAAAAATTAAGTTTCTTTCTAACAAAGAATTAGTTGGTCTGTGTCTATCGATGGTACTTACAATTAGAAAAAGTATTGGAATTTTTAAAGAAACAGTAACAGCAGAATTAAAAACAATTATTGTATCTTATTACATCTTTTAACTTTCTGAAATAAAAATGTTTTAGCCACAAAAATGCATTAATGCAGGATATGGTTATAGTAGGATGTCTGAAATAGAAATATGGATTTTTCAAATTAGACCCAAGTATTTATTCTGCCTGTCTGCCTTTACTGTTCAGGAAGGTTATGATATTCAATTTTAGAGTGAATAATCTCTTCCTTTTAATTCATTTATATTTAGAGCATTCTTCCTCTATTCTCATATCCTAAGAAGCAGTAATAGCTTTGTACTATAATTCATTTTTGTGCTGAAGAGTATTTAAAGGTCCAATGAGAAACAGAAGAGCTTTATAGCATTAAGTGCACCCAAAAGTTTGCAGAATTAACATATACAAACTACTACTTTATAGATTAACATATTTTTCTACAATGTATTTAAGATAAAAACCTTAGTTGATAACAATATAAATCTAAATAGGTTTATATTTACCTCATGGTTTTTATTCCAACAGATAATTCAACAGTTATTGCTTATAAATACTGTACAGTAAAACAGCATACTGCCATATTATACATGTGTCTCAGCTCATTCACTCATTTTTCATTTATTCACCCAGGATACACTCACTTTGTATAATAATAAGCCATCTACTTCCTCTGAATCTCTCTTGCCATCATTCTACTCCAAGCTACAATTACCATTTGTTTAATACTGCAATAGCCTCTGAACTGGTCTCTCAATATCCTTTCTAATTATCTTCTCATCTATTTTTCACATTGTAATTAGAGCAATCTTTTCAAAATGCAAGTGATCATGTCAGGCAATATGGTACAAATATTAAGGGCACTGATTCTGTATGTAGGCTGCCTGTGTTCAAATACAGACTCTGCCATTTATTAGATGTGTCACCTTGGGCAAGCCACTTAACTTCTCTGCCTTGTTTCATCATTGGTAAAATGGAGAGATGACAGTTTATGTATCTTAAATGACTGGAAGGATTAAATGAATTAATATAGTAAGTGTTCTGTGAATGGTAGTCACCTTACCAACTTGAATAATAAATCTTTCTCTGTATCTGTTTTGTTCTGGCTACAATGGTGGGTATTTTTTTTCATTTGAGAAAGGCACGTTCTTGTTTAAGAGTTATTTGCACATGCTACATCTTCTATCTGAACTCCTCCTTCTGCCCACTCACACACACCTACTATCTCCTAATAATTTTTCAGATCTCTGTTAAAATCTTTTCCACAGGACAACCTTGCTGAACTTAGAGGTGGGTTATGTTTTTTACGCTGATATCATCTTACAGAATTTTATTCCTTTCCTTTGCAGTACTCCACTCTATGTGACTATTTGATTAATAGCTCTCTTTCCATCATACCAAAAACATAGGGATATTTTTGACATAATATCCCTATACTTAGGTTAACACTCAATTATTTGTTGAATTAAATGAATAATGATAACTGTCACCAGTGCCAGGCTGTGTTGAGTGCTTTTCATATATTATCTCATTTAATCTCTCCTTGAGAGTAGGCATAATTACTCCTATTATTATACAAACATGTAAAGTAAGGCTCAGGGCTTAAAGGCTCAGGGCTTACCAGCTCGTAAGTGACACTGGACTAGATGGAAGATACAAAGAATTAAAAGCAGATTCTACACTAGAGTTTACAGTCAACAAGAGCTGAATAAGTACTTTAATTGAACATAGAATCAGTTACATATCATTTGCACATTACTATTGCAATGTTAATGTTCGGTCTGATATTTCACATCTTTTAATGTACTAACATACCAATGAAATTAAATAAGAGAAAGAAATTGGAGGTATAAACATTGCAAAAGGAAAATATAAGCCTATCGTTACCTGCAGACCTTGTACCTGCAAAATCTCAAAAACTCAAGAAAACTGACGAAAAAAATATGACAAAGTTGGGTAGCAAGATACAGAACTAAAACGTAGAAATCAGCCATTTTCATATATAAAACTACCAGTAAGAATGTCTGATTTCACAATTTTATTTCACAACTCTGTAAAGCTAGTAACAGGCAACCTTACTTTATGTTTCCTTTTAGTAAACAGAATAATTCAAATATTTAAAGCTGTTAATAATGCTTATTTTGTTATTTTACAATTTTTCTTATGTATAATTTCTTATGAATAGCAGGTTTTATCCTTTACGAGTCATGTTAAATTGATTTTTATGTTTACAGTTTATCTTTTATACTTATGCAAAATATTTCACAAAATGTGATGATTGGCACAGAGTAACTCTTTATTACATGCATGTGATGTGTAATGAGTGGAAGATAGGGAGTTTGTTTTTTGTTTGGGGGGGTTTTTTGAGACGGAGTCTCGCTCATCACCTAGGCTAGAGTGCAGCGGCACAACCACAGCTCACTGCAGCTTCGGCCTCCCAGGCTCAAGTGATCCTCCCACCTCAGCCTCCCAAGTAGCTGGGACCATAGGGACATACTGAGGGACTTCTCTTCCCAGGTCCGAGAGGGGCGTGGTTTCAAAGGCAGGAGTTTACCTGCTCCACGCCTCCATCTGGGAACCAGAGGGGTTTCAAATGTAAAGTTGTTTTTCCGGGTTTCCCCCAGGCGGGGTAGGTAGGGAAAGCCAGGTAAAGCTCCTTTGTCCCAAAAACCCCTCCGAAAGCTCTCGGAGGAGGAGGAGGAGGCTCTGTAACTCAAGAGTTGTGGACCAAGCACCCAATCCGGTATCAGAGTCAAAGATCAATCACTCCAGAGGAAGTTTGAAAGACTCCTCTCATTGGACGAAAACATGAATGTGGAGGGAATAACTCAAGGGTTAAAACTCCAGCTGCTCCTTACCTACAGGGATACCGGTATCCCTCTGGGTCACCACCCACGACAGTGGGAGCTGTATTCTTTCTAATAAACCGCTTTTCTGCAAAACTCTGGGTCCACGATATTTATTCAAACGGCAAACTCACCACGCCTTGAGGGTGGGAGGGGGATCTTTCCCCATTCTTCCGGGTTAGGGAGGCTAAGGCCCTCTTCGGAATTGGAAGCTGAGTATGCTCCCCGGGTTACAGTACCACCATGCCTGGCTAACTTTTTTGTATTTTTTGTAGAGGAGGGTGTCTTCCTATGTTGCCCAAGCTGGTCTCAATCTTCTGGGCTCAAGTGATCCTCCCACCTTGGCCTCCCAAAATGCAGAAATTACAAGTGTGAGCCACCACAACTGGCCTAAATATATTTTAAATAAAAATTTTTCAGTATACATTTTCAGAACATGTAAATCTTGAATCTTTAGTTTCTAAAAGTTATGAGTATATTTTACTTCTTTCAAACTGCAGCTCTATATATTTTGCATGTCTCATAGTTTTTTAGTTTTATGTGTATCATCTTTCTGGATATCAAGAAAAATCTCAAAAAGAAGTCACTTCAGATTCAGTTTGCTTGGAAAAAAAAATACAAATGACCTTGACTCTAGTTCTCTACTGGAAATGAACAAGCTTTAGAATTCAGTTATCATGACACAGTGCTACTGTTATCATTTTTAACTTTCATTTCTCCAGCTTCCTTGATATATACATATACACACACACACGTGTGTGTGTGTGTGTGTGTATGTGTGTGTGTACCTCCTAAAGAATTGGAGGTTCACAGAAGAAGAAGCTAGGTCTGAGAATGAGGACTGCTGTGAAAAGAGGCAGAAGTAGTTAGGCTACAGTTATTTAATAAGGAAAGAAGGAAGGAGTGGGGGGAAGGGAGGGGAGAGTAAGGGGGGAAGAAGAGACCTATCAGGCTCTGGCCGTCATCTCTCTAGCTTCATCTCACGTCATTCTTTCCCTGAACCTCTAAGCCCCAGCATAATGGCCTCTAAGAAATGACTGACAAAATCACCTAAGTAGGATTTTTAAAAATATTGCCCAGACCTAGTAAATCATAATCTCTGTAGAAGGGGACCTGTTTTTAAAACTAGGGTGTGTGAAGACTGTTCCACAGAGAAGCCTTCTGAGACTAGGTACATCTATCATAAGTCTCCCTAGCCCTCGTCACACTTGTAATAATTTGCTCAATACTTGTCTTCACTGCTGGATAGTAAATTCCTTCAGAATAAGGGCCAGGTCTGTGCTCCTTACTGTTTCATCCTCCAGAATCACTATCTTTCTTTCATCAACAATTCCTTGGGCCCCAATAGACTATTATCAATGGGTTCCCTTGCCCTCTAACTTCTCCTTTGGTTCAGTCAATTGGAGGCATTCTGAAACAGCAGGATGAAAGTGAAGTCAAAGTTTTTATTCCTCCACCACTCTGCTGCAAATTTTCTATATTTCCCTACTGAAGGCCAGATCCTGTCAAGTAGCCCTTTCCCCTACAGCTACAGTTTAGAGGGCTAGTAACCATTGCCTCTCCTTGCCCTTAAGGCCTAACTACCAGCAGCTCCCAGCTGTTACTAGCTCTAGGGTAAGGCACCATTCACCACTGCTGGCTCCATTGTCCAGGCCCACACCTTTATAAAAAGTTTATTTAAAGCTCCTCAGTTAAGTCTTTTGAGTGCTATTTTCTACCAGGACCACAGACTAATACAATGTCTGTTCAAATACACAATAAGCTCAAGTTAAGACAGCCTATCCAGTGTGGCAATTTCTACAAGGCAGTTGGGGATGCATACCCAGAACTAGGCACTGTGCTTTCAAATGTTTGCTGAAGATATAAATGACCCCCACTAGAGGGTTAAGAAATCTCTAGGTATATTAGATCCATTAGAGGCACACAAAAAAAGTTTTGGCGTCACATAAATCTAGATCAGAATTTAGTTTTGCATGACAAAAGTTGAACTTTCTTAGTTTCATCTTCTGTAAAATGGGAATATCACTACTTATCTCATGGAACTGACATTAAAGTAAACTTAAAAAAGAACATCTAGCAAAGTGCCTGGCACACAGACAATGTTCCAAATTATAAGATCCTTTCTTGCCCAAATTCAACTCTTTCAAAAGATTTTTGGCCAGAATTACAGAAAATGGTTCAAAATCACTTGTTAATTTCCTAACACTTCCCTCTAAAGGGACACGAAGATAACAGAGCAAGATAAAATAATTATAAAAGAGATGAAAATGAAAAAAAGAAATAGACCAAAAAAAGAAATATGATACCAAGAATAAAATTTTAAACAAAATATCCTATACATTTGCTAATAGTGAACCAGAAATCTAACTTTGTAAGTTTTCTAGCAGCAAGTACAAAATGAGAAACATAAACAGTTATAGAAAATGCAGTTTCTATACTATAAAAAAGCTAAAGAGTAATTTCTCTCATGAGTCTCATAGGGAATAGCATAATACAATCAGCAATACTCTTAACATCTTTATGGTAAACTGACAAACTGTTAGGATTTTTAATAATCACTCTGCACATACACCAATGGCTGGCTTCTCAACAAAAGCAATTCAATAAAAGCAGTATAATATTCATGGTAAAGAGTAAGGGCTCTGGATACAGAAAGATCTGAATTTCTACCACTCTGCCACTAACTATGAAGTAGTTTTGGATAAGATACTTAGTCTCTCTGAACCCCAAAATGTGAAATATACTGCTTGAGTATTCAATAATCATTAGATTATTATTACTAAAATCAATTTAATAGGAGTACAAAGGGAAAATGACTCAGTCCAAGAATATGGAGATTTCTAATTCCCTGACTTGACATAAGTACAGATTTTAGAGTACATAAAGCAATGGTTATCAAACCTTGGTACTGTCAGAATCATTTGAAGTGTTTTCAAAAAACACAAATTTCTGGGCCTCATTCCAGAGATTCTGATTCAAGAGATTAGAGTAGGATTTGGGAGTATGGTTTTTACTGCCTTTAAATTCTCTAGATGATTCTAATGATTACCCAGATTTGTGTAGTGCTAATTAACAGCACCATTTCCCAGCCAAGTGGGAATCACAATCAATGAAAACTTACAAAACTATAAACTACTGCCCACCTAACACCCCCATAAATTAATGTTACTATTAGACTCTCCAAGCCAAATGCTAAAGGCTGGCTAAAATATAAAGCTGTCATTGATGTTTAAAGGCATAAAATACACAAAATAAATGACTAACCTATGGTCTACCAGAAGTTGAACAAAGGAATGGACCAACATTTCACCCAGGCAAGAAACTATTAGGATAAATAAAAAAGAATTAGGTTTTTGTTTTTGCTTTTGTTTCTTGAGGCAGGGTCTCACTCACTCTGTCACCCAGGCTGGTGTTCCATGTTGCAATCATAGCTCACTGCAGGCTCCACCTCCCCAGCTCAAGCAATTCTCTCATCTCAGCCCCCCGAGTGGCTGGGACTACAGGCACACACCACCATACCCAGCTAATATTTGCCTTTTTTTGTAGAGACAGGGTCTTGCCATATTGCCTAGGCCGGTCTTGAACTCCTGGGCTCAAGCCATCAGCCCACCTTGGCCTCCCAAAGTGCTGCAACTACAGGCATGTGCCACAGTGCCTGGACAAGAATTAGGTTCTTAATATAGATAATAAAGTCAAAACACTAAGCAGAATAAAAATAAAAATGTAGCTTTAACATAAATAACTAACGTTCTACAGGTTGAGCATCCCTAATCTGAAATGCTCCAAAATCTGAAACATTCCAAAATCCAAAAGTTTTTGAGTGACAGCATGATGCTCAAAGGAAATGCTCGTTGGAGCATTTCCTATTTCAGAATGCTCAAATCAGTAAGTAAAATGAAAGAATTCAAAAAATCCAAAAATAATCCAAAATACGAAAATCTTCCAGTCACAAGCATTTTGGATAAGGAACACTCAACCTGTATCTACAATATGAGTAAGTAAGTACCACTGCAGTACTTGTAATCTTGCATCACTAAAAAATAATATTACCATTATTTTTCTTAGATACTACAAAAGAACAGCGAAAATATCTCAGTTATAGGAATTAATGAAATTCTAAAGTCATGTTTGAATTATGCACAAGGTTTTCATTACTTTTAAGTATCTCCTAGACTCCACATTTCCTGGACTTTCTTTTTTGTTTTTTTTTCTTTTGAGATGGAGTCTCACTATGTCTCCCAGGTAGGAGTGCAATGGCGTGATCTCAGCTCACTGCAGCCTTGGGCTCCCAGGTTCAAGCCATTCTCCTGCCTCAGCCTCCAGAGTAGCTGGGATTACAGGTGTGCATCACAACATCCGGCCAATTTTTGTATTTTTAGTAGAGACGGGGTTTCACCATGTTGGCCAGGCTGATCTCAAACTCCTGACCTCAGATGATCCCCCCACTTTAGCTTTTCCAAGTGCTGGGATTATGAGCCACCATGCCCAGCCCATTTCCTGGACTTTCATACCTTAAACTACTGACAGCTAACAATGTAAAAAAGCTTTCTACTCAGACAGCAATGAAGACTCCCATCCATAGTCAGAGACAAGAAAACCAAGTCAACTGGAGTGCCAGTTAGTGGAAAAGTTTCTTTTAAAAAGTAACAGACAAGGCTGAGGGTGGCGGCTCATGGTTGTAATCCCGGCACTAAATTTAGGAAGCCAAGGCAGAAGGAATGCTTGAGCCCAGGACTTTAAGGCCAGTTTGGGCAACATAGGGAGACCCCGTATGCACACACACAAAAAGTGGCTGAGCTTGGTGGTATGCACCTATAATCCCAGCTACTCTGGAGGCTAAGACAGGAGGCTTACTTGAGCCTAGGAGTTTGAGATTACTGTGCTATGATGGCACCACTGCACTCCAGCCTGGGAAACAGAGTGAGACCCCATCTCAAGTAATTAAATAAATAGAAGACAGCATAGCTAACATTCACACTTAGATTTTAAGTTTCTTAATGTTCAAAGTCAAACATCACAGTATAAGAGTAGCGGGCAAGTTCAGGAAGGAATATCAAAGATAAATACGGTACTTTAATACCACAATTACATTTATCCTTTTCTTTTGTCTTTTGAGAGTCAGAGTCTCACTTTGTCACCCAGACTGGAGTGGTGCAGTGACATGATCATAGCTCACTGTAGCCTTAAACTCCCAGACTCAAGTAATCCCAAGTAGCTTGAACTACAAGTGTGCACCACCATGTCTGGTTAATTTTTTTATTTTTATTTTCTTAGAGACAAGATCCTGCTATGTTGCCCAAGTTGACCTCAAACTCCTGGCCTCAAGCGATCCTCCTGCCTCAGCCTCCTAAGTTGCTGCCTGGCAATTTTTCCTTAATACAGTACCACTGCCATCAATATTAGTTTTTATTTATAGTTTGCTAGTACATACTCCCACAGAAATTTAAGGTGAACACTCAAACGTTAACTGAGGTAAGCAGACATTTCTTTAGGAAAGATATACAAAGGAACAATAAGTATAAGAAAAGATGCTCAACATTATTTGTCATCAAGTAAATGTATATCAAAACCACAATAAGATTCTTTATATCTAACTACGATGGCTATAACCAAAAATTCAGATGATATCAACCGTTGGCAAGGATGTGTAGAAATCAGGACTCTCACACATTGCTGGTGGAAATGTAAAATGCAAAGTAGTCTGGGAGTTCCTAAAATGGTTAAAAATAGACTTACCATATGACTCAACAATTCTACTGTTAAGTATATACCCAAGAGAAAGAAAAACATATCCACACAAAAAACTTGTTCATTGGGCCAGAGTTGGTGGCTCACATATGTAATCCTAGCACTTTAAGAGGCAGGCTGCTTGAGCCCAGGAATTTGAGATCAGCCTGGGCAACATGGCAAAATCCCATCTCTACCAAAAATATAAAAATTAGGTGTGGTGGCCTATGTCTGTGGTCCCGGCTACATGGGAGGCTGAGGTGGGAGGATCGCTTGAACCCAGGAAGTCGAGGCTGCAGTGAGCAAGACTGCGCCACTGCGTTCCAGCATGGATGACAAAGCAAGACTCTGTCTCCAAAAAAGAAGAAAGAAAAACTTGTCCATTAATGTTCACAGCACACAGTAGCATTATTCATACCAAAAATAGAAAACACCTAAATGTCAATCAACAGATGAATGGATGAATAAAATGTGGTATATGTATATAAGGGAATATTATTCAGTAAAAAAAAAAAGTAATGTATATGTCACAATACGTATGAGCCTTGAAAACATTATGCTAACTGAAACATTCCAGTCACCAATGACCACAGATCTATAATTCCTTGTATATGAAATGTCTAGAATAGGTAAATCTATTGAGACAGAAAGATTAGTCATTAAGACTAATGGGGTTCGAGGAGAGGGAAAAGAAGGGACTGATTCCTAATGGGCACCAGCTTTCCTTCTAAGGTGATGAAAAGTCACAGTAAAAATATCAGTGGTTGTATGGGAAGAGGGGATGACTAGGCAAAGCACAGAGGAATTGGGGGGAGGCGAGTAGCAATGTTTTTATTGTGGTAAAATACATATAATGTAAAATTTACAATCAACTTTTTTTTTTTAAGAGAGAGACAAGGTCTCACTCTGTTGCCCATGCTGGACTTTTGAATTCCTGAACTCAAGGGATCCTCTCACCTCACCCTCAAGAGTAGCTGGGAATATTGCACACACCACCATGCCTAGCTTTTTTTGTTTTTAAAAAAAGAGTTTGGGTCTTGCTGTGTTGTCCAGGGTGAAATGCAGTGGCTATTCACAAGCACAATTATGGCAAACTATAGCCTCAAACTCCTGGCTGCAAATGACCCTCCCACCTCAGCCTCCCAAGTAGCTAAGACAACATGCATATGCCACCACACTTGGCTCTACCATTTTTAAGTGTACAGGTCGGTGATATCACAATACATTCATACTGTTGTACAACCATCACCACCACCCATCTCCAGAACTCTTTTTATTTTGCAAAGCTGAAACTCTAAGCCCATTAAATGATAACCCCATTCCTTCCTACCCCTATTCCCTGGCAACCAACATTTTACTTCCTTCTTTCCAATTTTGACTACTATAGGTACCTCATGTAAACGGAATTGTACAGTATTTGTCCTTTTCTGATGTGCCTGTTTCACTCAGCATGATGTCCTCAGCATGATGTCCTCAATGTTTTACAGAATGTGTCAGAATTTTCTTTTTAAGGCTGAATAATATTCACTGTATACCAGATTTTGTTTAGCCATTTATCTGCTGATGAACAAGTGGGTTCCTTCCATTTTTTCAAATATCTCTTTAAGTCCCTACTTTTGGCCAGGTGTGGTGGCTCATGCCTGCAGTCCCAGCACCTTGGGAGGCCAAGGCAGGCGAATCACTTGAGGTCAGGAGTTCAAGACTAGCCTGGCAATATGGTGAAACCCCATCTCTACTAAAGACACAAAAATTAGTCCAGGTGTGGTGGCTTATACCTGTGATCCCAGCGCTTTGGGAGGCTGAGGTGGGCAGATGACGAGGTCAGGAGTTCGAAAACAGCCTGACCAACATGGTGAAACCCTGTCTCTACTAAAAATGGAAAACATTAACCAGGTGTGGTGGCACACACCTACAATTCCAGCTACTCAGGAGGCTGAGGCAGGAGAATCACTTGAACCTGAGAGGCGGAGGTTGCAGTGAACCAATATCGCGCCATTACACTCCAGCTTGGGCAACAGAGTGAGATTCCATGTCAAAAAAAAATGATACTAAAATTAGCTGGACATGGTGGCGCACGCCTATAGTCCCAGCTACTCGGGAGGCTGAGGCAGGAGAATCGCTTGAATCTGGGAGGCAGAGGTTGCTAGGAGCAAGATTGCACCACTGCACTCTCGCCTGGGTGACAGAGGTAGACTCCATTTCAAATAATAATAATGATAA
>NW_016107481.1:3658607-3677583 GCF_001604975.1 Cebus imitator | reverse complement strand
AAAAAAAAAAAAGCAAAACAAAAAAAAAAGACCCTACTTTCAATTCTTTTAGGTATATGCTCAGAAGAGAAATTGCTGGATCATATGTTTAATTTTTGGAGGAACCACCATACTGTTTTCCCCAGCACAGTAGCATTTTATGTTCCTACCAAAAGTGTACAAGGGTTTCAATTTCTTCACATCCTTGCCAACACTAGTTATTTTCTGTGGTTCTCATGATAGCAACTCTAATGGGTATGAGGTAGGCCATAGGGGATTTTTAAGGTAGTGAAACTATTCTATATGATCTTGGAACTTTGGATTCATGGCATTATGCACTTGTCAAAACCTACAAAACTTCACAGCACAAAAGAATTAAAGTTAATGTATGCAAGTTTTAAAAATCGTTTAGGAGATCAGAGAATCTCAAGAAAGAATGTAAAATGTAGCCCCACACCATGGCTCATGCCTATAATCCCAGCACTTTGGGAAGCCGAGGCAGGCAGATCACAATGTCAGGAGTTCGAGAATAGCCTGACCAACATGGTGAAACCCTGTTTCCACTAAAAATACAAAAATTAGCCAGGCATGGTGGTACACATCTGTAATCCCAGCTACTCAGGAGGCTGAGGTAGAAGAATCGCTTGAACCCAGCAGGCAGAGGTTGCAGTGACTGTGCCACTGCACTCCAGCCTGGGCAACAGAGTGAGACTCCATTTCAAAAAGAAAAAAAAAAAAAATGTAAAATGTGGTAAGAGAATCTGTTTTACAAATGTATGAAACAAACTCACTGAAGGGGATGGGAGGAAATGTACAAAATGAGCCTGGTTCAGCTATCTTATAGTCCCAAAAAGTAAAAAGCGCTTTAAAAGAAAATCCTTATTGATGGCAGTGCATTAAAAGGACACAAAAACCAACTAAAAGAGCTCAAATGGTCGAAGCTGAAATAAACTGAGCAACAATAATGAAGTAGACTTGGATTGTAACACAAAGTACAATACAAATATCCATGCGTTCATACTGATATAAATAAATGATGAATAAATAGATGGAGGAGAAAAGACAAATCTCCTGTGCAAAAGATCGCTAAATAAATTATGTAGATACTCTATCATAAACAACAGGAGCATGACTCCCCTCTTCTTCAGTGTGCACTATACATAGTGACTTCCTTCCAAAGAGTACAGTATAGAAAAAGGAGGGAAAAAAATACAGTGAAAAAATCTGATAAACACTACTTCAGCCAGGTGATTAACACCAAAAGTGATAAATCCTGTCGATAAGAGATACCCTTGAAATGATGTGATGTAAATGACGTATGGTCTTCCTCCCCAAAACCCGTAACTCCAGTCTAGCCATAAAAAACATCAGACATTTTCCAACAGTATATACTTACAATATACTTGACCAGTATTCCTCAAAACTTCAAGGTTATCAAAAACAAGGGAAGTCTGAGAAAATGCTACTGCCAAGTGTCTAAGGAGACATACAACTAAATGCAATATAAAACAAAATAGAGGCATTAGGTTAAAAAGTAAAGAAACCTTAATAAACTGTGGCCTTTAGTTAATAATAATGTATCGATATTTGTTCATTAATCCTAACAAAGGTACCATATTAATGTAAGATATTAATAATAGGAGAAACCAGGGCAGCAGGAGTAATATCTACTCTATTTCTATGTAAATTTACAAATGTTCTAAAAAATAAAGTCTAACAGTTAAAAAAAAAAGTAACTCCAGACTGATGGTCTCTTACTCTCTGTAGACAAATTTATAGCTTGGTATTATATTTAGGTGACTAAGAAATCTGGGTTAAATATAGTTCTTTGTTTCCAACATCCAGGGAAACCTTCTACTCACAAAATAAATTTCTGGCCTTTTGTGTCATGCATGACTCTTTCCTCAGTCCCCATAGAGTCTTCTCATCTGTCTTGAGTCGGGTCAACTCCACAATGCACTGCCCATCAATTCTAGATACTTGCTTAAAACACCCATCCATTCTAGAAGGTGATGTCAGCATGGCATGGTATATGCAGCAAGCAAGAAGTGGTCCATAGATCCAGCTAAGACACACGAGCCCTTCACTAACAGGCCTCTTAAAACGATGGTGGGCTACATTGAGATCTCTGAAGACTTTATCTCCTCTTAAAATGATTGATCAGTTACTTGTATTATTATCCTTTTCTTAACTCCCATGTAATAATTCAAATATCCATATATATGTTTTCTCTCTACAAAGTCATCATTAACTCCTTGGAGACAGAGATCCCCGATATTCTATGCTTTGGGGTATCTTATACCTATTCCTCTTCTTCCTAATAGAATCCTAATTTTGTTCAAGTGTAGTGCACCC
The DNA here is from genome assembly GCF_001604975.1 of Cebus imitator. Classification (NCBI taxonomy): domain Eukaryota; kingdom Metazoa; phylum Chordata; class Mammalia; order Primates; family Cebidae; genus Cebus; species Cebus imitator. The sequence goes on along the minus strand of NW_016107481.1, from coordinate 3,675,249 downwards.
AGCTCTGGACAATGAGAATGAAGGAGATATTTTTTGCAAGGTTTCTAGGAAAGCTTTTGTATTTGAGGCAAACATTGTTGACGTTCCCCACTTTTTTTTTGCCTTAAATACAAACACAATGGTTAGAACTGTTACCTTATAACTTCAAGGAAAGTCCAAAACAATTGCACAGATGCTGACTTTGAGAGTGTGGATCTCGTGAACCCATGCCAGTGACAGCCTACCTCTAAATGTCTTGTTACGTAAGACAAGCTATTTGTTTAAGAACCTGATTTAAAAAAAAAAAATTAAAATTGTACTCCCAACACCATGAACAGCAATGGTATATGTGACATCAATACTTCAATTTGCTTCTACCTCAGAAGGACTCTGCATGCCTGCTGGGCTTTCACAAAATGATTGGAAAAGAAAAAGGGGATCGGAACACTCCAGGGTAAACTAACAAGCAAAATTCCTTTAAAAGGATCAAAAACTGGCTGGGCGCAGTGGCTCACACCTGTAATCCCAGCACTTTGGGAGGCCGAGGTGGGCAGATCAGGAGGTCAAGAGATCGAGACTATCCTGGCCAACATGGTGAAACCCCATCTCTACTAAAAATACAAAAATTAGCCAGGTGTGGTGACGCATGTCTGTAATCCCAGCTACTCGGGAGGCTGAGGCAGCAGAACCTCTTGAACACAGGAGGCGAGGTTGTAGTGAGCAAAGATGGCGCCACTGCACTCCAGCCTGGCAAGAGAGCAAGACTCCGTCTCACGGAAAAAATTTAAAAAGTATCAAAAGGCCGGGTGCAGTGGTTCGCGCCTGTAATCCCAACACTTTGGGAGGCCGAAGTGGACGGATCACAAGGTCAGGAGTTCAAGACCAGACTGACCAACATGGTAAAACCCCATCTCTACTAAAAAAAAAAAACAAAAAAATTAGTTGGGCATGGTGGCTCGTGCCTGTAATCCCAGCTACTTGGAAGGCTGAGGTGGGAGAACTGCTTGAATGGGGACCCGGGAGGCATAGGTTGCAATGAGCTGAGGCAGTGCTACTGCACTCCAGCCTGGGCTACAGAGCAAGACTCCATCTCAAAAAAAAAAAAAAAAAAAGGGATCAAAACCTTCAAACCACCCAAACTCTAAACTTACAGGTAGAGCATATCAGAGCTCAGTATGCCCTAATTTTAACAGGTATCTTTCCAGTGTCCTGGAATCACAAAATATTTAAGGAAAGCCTCCAACATGAAAGACAGAAACCAAAACAGACAAAGGAAAAAATGCAACCTTGGAGGTTACAGATATTATGCAAAGATAAGAAAACTAAACATAACAAAATTATTCTCATGGCAATTTTCAAGTATGCAATACATTAACTGTAGTCAGCATGATGTACAATAGATCTCTTGAACTTACTCTTCCTGCATAACTGAAAGTTTAAGTATTTTGACAAATATTTCCCAATTCTTCCCACACCCAGCCTCTGGTTACCATCATTTTGCTCTGTTTCTATGAGTTCAACTTTTCTATACTCCACACGTAAGTGAGACTATGTGGTATTTATCTCTTTATGCCTGGCTTATTTCACTTAACATGATATCCTCCAGGTTCATCCATGTTATCATAAATGACAAGATTTCCTTTTTTTCCTTTGTCTTTTTTCCTGTGACACAGCCCCAGGAGATCCTGAAAATAAGTGCCTGGAATTTCCTTCTTTTTAAGGACGAATAGTATTCCATTGTGAAGATGCACAATATTTTCTTTATCCATTCATCCACTGATAGATGTTTACATTGCTTCCTGTTTCAGTCCATTTGTGCTGCTAAAAAGAAAGTATCTGAGACTGGGTAGTTTATAAAGAACAGAAATTTATTTGTCATAGTTCTGGAGGTTGGGAAGTCCAAAATCAAGGTGCCAGTAGAACTGGTATCTGGTGAAGGCTGGTCTCTGCTTCCAAGAATAGCACATTGGTGCTGTGTCCTCACACAGCAAAAAGGCAAATAGGAATGGAAGATGTGAACTATCTCCCTCAGGTCCTTTTATAAGGGCTGTTATCCCCTCCATGAAGGCAGAGCCCTTACAGACTAATAACTTCTTAAAGGCCCCACTGCTTAAAACAGATTGAGCATCCAAAATCTGAAATGTTCCAAAACCTTTTGAGTGCCAACATGATGCTCAAAGGAAATGCTCATTGGAGCAGTTAAGGTTTTGGATTTTCAGATTTGGGATACTCAGTTGGTAAGTATAATGCAAATATTCCAAAATCAAAAGAAAAATCTGAAATCAAGAACACTTCTGGTCTTCTCTAACCATTTCAGAGAAGGGGCACGTAATATGTACTTTGGCACTGGAGACTAAGCTTCAACTTGTATTTTGGCGGGGACACAAACATTCAAATCATAGCAATTCCATATCTTGGCTACTGTGAAAAATGTTGCAAAGAAAGTGGAGTGCAGGTATCTCTTCACCATACTGATTTCATATCCTTTGGATAAATACACAGAAGTGGAAATGCTAGGCCATATGGCAGTCTATTTTTAATTTTTTGAGGAACTGTCATAGTGTTTTCCATAATGGCTGCACTAATTTACATTTCCACCAACAGTGTACAAGGGTTCCCTTTTCTTCACATCCTCGCCAACATTTATCTTTCCTTTTTTAAATAATAGCCCTAGAATAGCTGTAAGGTGGTATCTCATTGGGGCTTTAATTTGCATTTCCCTGATGATTAGAGATGATGAGCATTTCTTCATATACATGTTGGCCAATTATACGTCTTCTTTCAAGAAATGTATGCTCAGGTCCTTAGCCCATTTTTAATCAAGTTGTTTTCTTGCTATTGAGTTGTCTGAGTTCCTTACATATTTTGGGTATTAACCCCTTATCAGATGCATAGTTTGCAAATACAGGGTTTTTTTGGTGAGACAGTGTCTCTCTGTGTTGCTCAGTCTGAGTGCAGTGGTGTGATCTCAGCTCACTGTAACCTCCGCCTCCTGGGTTCCATCGATTCTTGTGCCTCGACCTTTGGAGTAGCTGGGATTACGGGTGCGTGCCACCATGCCTGGCTAATTTCTGTACTTTTAGTAGAGATGGGGTTTTGCCATGTTGACTAGGCTGGTCTCATACCCCTGGCCTCAAGTGATCCACCCACCTCGGCCTCCCGAAGTGCTGGGATTACAGGTGTGAGCCACCAAATTCAGCCCACAGAGGACACATTATAAGACCCCCAGAGGATGCCTGAAACCTTGGGTAGTACTAAAGCCTATATAAGTCTACACTATGTTTTTCTTATACTTCTATACTTATGATAAAGTTCAGTTTATAAATTAAGCACCGTAAGAGATTAACAACAATAGAGAACAATTATAACAATAATAAATAGTATCAAAAGTTATGTGAATGTTTATTTCTGAAAATTTCCATTTAATATTTTCAGACCACAGTTGACCACAAAAAGCAAAACTGAACGGCAGACAACTGTAATATTCTTCCATTCCATGGGTTGTCTCTTTACTCTGTTGATTGCTTCCCTTGTTGTGTAGAAGCCTTTTGGTTTGATGTAATCCCACTTGTTCATTTTGCTTTTGTTGCCTGTGTTTTTGGAGTCATAGCTAAAAAACCTCTGACCAGACCAATGTCATGGAACTTCTCTCCTATATTTTCTTCTAGTATTTTTAGTTTCAGGTCCTATGTTTAAGTCTTTAATCCATTTTAAGTTGATTTTGTATGTGGTGTGACACGAAGGTCTAATTTCATTCTTCTGGGCCTGGCATGGTGGCCCACACCTGTAATCCCAACAGTTTGGGAGGCTGAGGCAGGAGAATCACTTGGGCCCAGAAGTTGAAGACCAGCCTGGGCAACATAGTGAGACCTCCATCTCTACCTAAAAACAAAAAAATTCATTCTTCTTCATGTGGATATCCAGTTTTCCTCCTCAAAAACCTATCTTTGATCTATAAAAAGAACTAAGAGAAGATATTACTCCAAGATACAGGTAGATGCTATTTTAAAATTACATTCAGAAAACAAAACCAAAAAAATAAGGCTCTGAGAAATTAAAATAGCAAAAATTAGAAACTTAATATAAGAAATTCCTATTTCTAGTAATGGTGGACTAAGTTATCTGGGTGAACTATCACTATTTAACTGAATTTAAAAATCTGGATAAAATATATTTCAAAATTTTTAAATCATTAAAGACAAGTCAATATATATGAAGTAAAAAGGAGAATCCAGAAAGGTAAAAGAGCATATAAGCTACTCTTGCTCTGAGGAAGTTTGCCAATCCTGAAACTGTTTTTTTAAGCTAGCAAGAGATACAGGGAGAGAAAAATCAAAATCCAACAACCACACAAGGGAATTGTACATCTTAAACCCGGTTTAAGGTAATCCCAGACCAGTAATGACACCAAGCAAATGGCAGAAGAAAATACAAATTCTATACATAAAATGGAACATTGCAACTAACCATGGAAGGATGATTCTCAGATATCAAGGAAGAAGATGAAAAATGGAAGAAAACAAATGTTAAATGGAAGAAGATGCAAAGAAGTACTTATCATATGGTATCATTTAAATGAAATTTTAAAACCTAAAAAAGTAATCAGTGGCAATGCAATTCAGAATAGTGGTTGGAGGTCAGATGCAACGGCTCACACTTGCAATCCCCAGTGCTTTGGGTGGCTAAGGTAGGCAGGTGATTTGAGCCCAGGAGATTAAGAACAGCCTCGGCAATATGGCTACACGCTATCTCTACAAAAAATACAAAAATTTGTTGTGTATGGTGGCAAGCACCTATAGTCCTGCTACTTAAGAGGCCGAGGAGGCAGGATCACCTGAATCAGGTAGGTCAAAGCTATAGTAAGCTGTGATGGCACCACTGCACTCCAGCCTGGGTTATGGGGTGAGACCCTGCCAAGAAACAAAAGAAAGAAGTGGGAGGGAGGGAGGGGAAAGGAATTGGTATACATTTAACACTCAAATATTTGTTGAATCAGTAGAGGGATTCAATGGCTTGTCATCCCCAGTAAATACTCCCCCATAAGCAACCACTTTTTTTTTCCTTTTTTTTTTTTTTGTGTGACAGGGTCTCACTCTATCACCCAGGCTGAAGTGCAGTGGCAGATCACAGCTCATTGCAGCCTTGACTCCTGGGCTCAGGTGATTCTTTTGTCTCAGCCTCCTGAGTAGCTGGGACTACAGGTGCACACCACCATGCTTGGCTGGTCTCTCTGGGCTCAAGAGATCTGCCCATCTTGGCCTCCCAAAGTGCTGGAATTACAGGCATGAGCCACTGCACCTGGCTCCTTTTCTATAAATTGGGTACACAGCAAGGACACAACAAAAACAAAACAGATCCTTTACTCCCTAAAAACAACAAAATTAAAGTGTGCCAAAAATAGAAAAGTCTCACTTCACACATTTATTCTTTTCAAACTATAACAAGTATACAAATACTAGTATTTCCCAACTTTAATGAGATATTTGTAAAATCTGCTGATTAGTTTTCCATCAAGAACTTAAGGGAAAAAATTCCCCTAATTGCCAAACATGAATAATTTGGAAGCAATATAGACACTTTACAAAAACTTTTATCCTTGTTACTATAGACTTTTTTTTCTTGGGCTCCATATAGATTCTAAATCTTGACTTCCACATTACAAAAAGCAGTCAGACTTTTTTTTTCCTTGGAGACAGCATCTCATTATATTGCCCAGGCTGGACTCAAATTCCTGGGCTCAAGGTATCTTCCCTCCTTAAGCTCCCAAATAGTTGGGACTAGAGGGGAGTACCACCATGCCCAGGTAGATAACATCTTACAATGCCTGGCAGCAATCCCCTATAGTATAAAAGAGGTTTCAAAGAACTAGTCAATGAAAATTCTGTAAAACCAATCATAGAATATGATTTATTCTAAGAAAAAAAATGCTGAAAGGCATATGTGACAATATTAAAATTATTTAGATTATTTTTAATATTTTTAAAGCACAATTTGCAGTTTTAAAGCATTTAACATTGTCATCAACTGGAAGGTGATATTTCAAATATTCTAAAATATTTTGTTATTAGAAAACACGGGCCGGGCGCGGCGGCTCAAGCCTGTAATCCCAGCACTTTGGGAGGCCGAGGTGGGTGGATCACAAGGTCAAGAGATCGAGACCATCCTGGTCAACATGGTGAAACCCCGTCTCTACTAAAACGACAAAAAAATTAGCTGGGCATGGTGGCACGTGCCTGTACTCCCAGCTACTCAGGAGGCTGAGGCAGGAGAATTGCCTGAACCCAGGAGGCGGAGGTTGCGGTGAGCCGAGATCGCGCCATTGCACTCCAGCCTGGGTAACAAGGGCGAAACTCCATCTCAAAAAAAAAGAAAACTCAATACATAAATCAGCTCATGAAACTAGGAATTAAAGCAAAAGTATAGGGATCAAAACTAACTGCATTTTCGCAATGAACACCCTCTCACTTCCAGAAAAAGCACTGATATCTAAACTGATATAGAAGTAAAAATATAGTTGTCCACCAGCATTGGTATTCGCCATGGATGCTGAAGTCCCTTATAAAACGGCCTGTGGGCATAGGGCCAGGCATGGTGGCTCAGGCCTGTAATTCCAGCACTTTGGGAGGCTAACGGAGGAAAATCATTTGAGGCCAGGAGTTCATGACCAGGGTGAGCAATACAGCAAGACTTTGTCTCTACAAAAAAATTAAAGAAATTAGCTGGGTATGGTAGCACATGCTTGGAGTCCTAGCTACTTGAGAGGTTGATATGGGAGGATCGCTTGAGCCCAGGAGTTTAAGGCTGAGCTATGATCATGCCACTGCACTCCAGCCTGGGTGACAGAGCAAGAACCTATCTCTAAAAATAAAATAAAAATAAAACAGCAGAGTATATTCATCCTCCCATGTACTTTAAGTCATCTCTAGATTACTTACAATACCTAATACAATGTAAATGATATGTGTAAATAGTTATGCTATATTGTTTTTAGATTTGTGTTATTTTTATTGTTGTACAATTGTTTGAATTAATATTTCCAGTCCATGGTTGGTTGAATCCACAGATGCAGAAATCACATATATGAAGAGCCTACAGTATAAAGTCACAGATAAAGGGGAAAGAAAAAACAGTATAAATCAGCTGTAGTAATAATATATATTTAAAAATAAAATTGATTTCAAATCAATAACATTTAGTTATTAAAGGAACTAACATCCTTCAAAATATTCTTGCAGGGGTGATAAAATCAATACACTCTCATCCTCTAAAACCCAGGGGTATTCCCCCTCTTACCACCAAAGTAGTGAGAAGCAAGAGGTAATCCCTTCTACTAACAAAGATTTTCTTCTGTGAATTTTTAAATGGTCTGAAAAGTGGATTGATTATATACAATCAATCAATCAAATGCATTACACACACACACACACACACACACACACACACACACAGTTCATGAATCAAGCATTCAGCCGGACCAATCTCTTTGCCTCCCTCATTCCAATCTACCCTTCATCACTTCTTTTCCGGCATTCTACACTCAAATTCAAGTCAAACCTAACACTATACCCAAGTTAGTCCAGCAAATATTTATTAAAGACCCTAATAATGTCAGGCTCTAAGCCAGGCAGGATACAGCAATGAATCAGACAATGAATAAGATAGAATATCTGCCTTCTAGGAACTTCTCAGGAACCCCTGCCTGCATAACCCTTCTTATTCCAAAACCTAGGTCAAAAGACACAGCCTTCCTAAAGATTTTCCTGTGATATCTAGAGTGAAAAGTCATTTTTCGCAGCCCTAAGGTCTATTTATTACTTTCTACTTATTTTAGGGTGGCTTTGAGGCTTACGCTGACATATAATTGATTCTTTTAGTATGCCCCAGGAAGCCTAGCTTGGTGCCCAAGCTGTAATAGTCATGAAATAAACATCTGTTGAATGAACAAGCATCAGTCCTGTTTACATATTTTAATTGTGTTAGACATGGCCTGAAGTGAAATATCGAACAGCTTTTACATTCTATAAAACAAAACCTTTACATAAGCTTTCCTACCAGTTTTTCCTATTCTATATAGTCCCCGAGACAGAATTTTTTTGCTACTGAAGTGAAAATGTTTAAAGATGAAAGATTACTAAACAAGATACCACTTGTTGATATACACAGAAGGTATTTGATAATTAAAAGCCATCACTATTCTCTTGCCATGCTTTCTGTCTACAAACTGACTGACAGGAAAAGTTGGTAGAATAGGTTTTTTTGAAGTTTCCAGCCAAAATCACATTTTATAGGGTGGGGGAAGGAAAAAGAGCAAATATTTTAAGAAAAACGCAGGGAAAGCAAATGGAAATAATTGGAGTATGAGTGGCAATGCAAAGGAGATACTGATTAGAGGCAGCTCTCCAGCTTCCAACTTATTATAGTCATTATGGAATGGTGACATAAGCAGATGCCTTGATAACTCACACTCATCCTCTTTAATAGCAATAACATCTGTAATACAATGTTGAACACAACAATTTCTACCAACAAAAGGGAAGATATAAATAAGTATTTATACCATGACCATTTCCCTAAGCTTTGAATGCAGAAGAAATAACTATAATATAAGGTGGTAGTCCCATAAGAAAGATAATATCCAGAATGTGTAGTGTGGAGGCATGGGTTGATAGGAACTGGTCAACAGAGGGCATTCTGTGTAGTGGTATCAATGTAGAGAAGTATTTTGGAGTTAGTAAAGTTGTATCACCTCAAGTCAACTCTATCTTTTGTCAGGGCAGGGCCAATATCACAAGCCTTCATAAATCAAATCTCGCCAAACATAACAGTGCTTCCCATATAACAGACAAAAAATAATTATTGTATTTTTAAAATAAAACTGAATTCCTATAGCAGTTTCATGGCCTTTCATTTGCTTTTGGAGAAGCAATTCAGTTTACATTAATAATGAATTTTCTTTGTCAACCTCCTCTGGACAAGCACCCTCTAAACAATGTGAAGTAAAATTAAAGTCAATAATATTATAGACAGTCACAGCTTCTTGGAAGCTTAAGTCATGACAATTGCTAGAATCCAGGAGTTCAAGACTGGCCTGAGAGCATAGCAAGACTCCATCTCTAAAAGTATAAATATATATTACAGATATGGTCTAACCAGTAGGCTATAATGAGACCCAATTCCCTTCTTCCAGATAAATCTATTAATGGGGCCTAAGATCTCACCAATTATTTAGTCAGTTACATCACCAAGCTATCATTACCTGTAGGTAATTTCTTCCTCATTCTTTTACCATTTTACTTGATAAAAATGTTTAACCCAAGTAGTAAAACTTTACTATCATTTTAGTTTTAGCTTTAGACTTGTTTGGGCTGTTATGGGATCACCTGGCCTATCATCACCTACAAAGACCTTCAGAACCCTAAAAATACACTTGCTAATTAGTAATCAATACTCTGGGTAATGCAATCAACTATTAATTCAAATGGCCAAAACATTCATGATCACTTACAAGCATTGTTTTCGTCAGTGAAAACAAAGATGAATCCAGCCTCTCTATACTCAAGGACAATCTAGTCACTTACAATGTAAATTTAAGTGGTATATAAAGTGCTACAAAGCAAAGATAATGAAGCATTAATGGATTAAGACTGGGGGTAATACATAAATTATCCACCTAATCTATCACTCAACCCACATTTTTCAGTTTCTTCCAAAAAGATAGAAGCTTTGTCAAATGTATCTAGTTAATAATATGATGAAGGCCAGGGATGGTGGCTCACACCTGTAATCCCAGCACTTTGGGAGGCCGAGGTGGGCAAATCACCTGAGCTCAGGAGTTTGAGACCAGCCTGGCCAACAAGGCGAAACCCTGTTTCTACTAGAAATACAAAAATTAGTCAGCATGGTGGTGCATGCCTGTAATCCTAGCTAATCAGAAGGCTGAAGTGGGAGAATCGCTTGAACCTGGGAGTCTGAGGTTGCAGTGAGCCAAGATCATGCCACTGCACTCCAGGCTGGGCGACAAAGAGATTCTGTCTCAAAAATAATATAATAATATGATAAAAATAACAATGGTTTTTAAATTATACATTCTTAAACTAAGGGCCAAAGATTATATAGGCCAGGAGATTAAGGCATAAAAAAGATTTATATGCATCTATACATCAGATATCTGAATCCATCTTCTAACTACCAGACTTGTCCAGCATTTCCCTTGAATAGCATATTTTTCATTAAATCATATGAATGTGAGGTGCTCAGCCATATATTTTTTTCTTATCTATACATACAGTCACAACCCATACACAGATTTTTTTTTCTAACTTTAACCAGGTAATAAAAAACTAAAAACCTTTTTCTTAATAAGTAAAACCTATTGACTAAACATAGGTCTTCTCCAATCTCTAATTTCTCTATCAGTAAAAAAAACCAACCAAACAAAAAGCTAATAATTTCAAAATCCATGCTTTGTGAAACTATTAATTCATATTTGGCTAACTAAACCATCTATTCTTATTATGTAATAAAGAAATGAACACAATAAGCAATGCCTGAGATGCTACCTTGCATCCTGAAGAAGTGAAGACAGTATCATCTCTTTCTTTGGTATTACCCAGAACACAATGCAAAACTGTGACTGTAATATGTATTCACTAATTTATTTACTCATTTGGAACACTAGAAATCCCTGTAAGCACAGCTCAAATTCATTACCAGTTAGTTCATATCTCCTAACAGCTACACAACCAGTCTGACACAACCCACTTAGCATATCATTCATTATAAAAGTCCCCCAAAGTCAGTATTAGAGCTGTCCTACTGAAAGGAATCTTTCTTTCTCAAATTTAACATGACTTAAAAAGCACTAAAATAGCAATAAAAACTCCAATGATTGTTACAAAAAACAGACAGGTTTGAGTACATGGCTACATATTTTTTTCTGTAACAACGTATTCTCATTCTCAATAATTAACCCTTCGGGACAGTAATGTGATTCTAAATAGGAAATAACAGGAGAACTGGATACTGAATCCAAAATTTCAAGACAATTTCCCAACCTCAAATTCCTCAACGGCAAGAGAACAGCACAGGTGTTTGTATTACATTACGATCCATTGGAAGTAAAATCATTTTTCAAAACTGAGAAGAGTAAAAACAGGAAGTATACTCAAATTTTTCTAAGGATTCTTCTAGTCCCAACAATATCCTCCGCACCAAGTTCTACTTATCTAAGTTTTAGACATCAAGGTAATATTACTACATTCTACATTTCTTAGTTTCTAATAAATGTTTCCCTCAAATCCTCATACAATTAAAAATCTTAAAATATAGAGATGTATTAAATGTTAAGAGAAAAATTAAAAACATTTTCTCGGAATTTCCAAAGGACACAAAACAAATTTTAGTTAGGACAAAAATTCTCATCTCTTCTACAGTTTATCTTTTCAGATTGCTGAAAAACTATTTAAATGCTAAAAGTAAATAACCAAATTACAGGAGACAGTAGAGGAATGGAATAGTTTCCTTATGTAATACTGTAAGTTTTTTAAAAAGCTTTTACAATCGCATTTTATTCACTAAAATATTGTTTTCCCTTAAACTTTTTCTTTAGTGTGATACAAGGTGAATTTTTTAAAAATCTTAAGAGTTAAATCTAAATAACATGCCTCCACTGTTTTCCCATGTTTACTTTTTTAAAGTACTCTGCTTACATTTTAGTTTCCTTTGAAGCACGAGTCATTTAAGTAGGCAAATATTATTTTGTAATTATAAAAATAGATGAATGCACTCTAATAAGCATGAAAAAATTTAAAACATTGACAATAAAACTATACCCATTTCCTTTCATTGATAACTCACTAAAATCAATTACAGAATGCACAAAGTGTAAGGAAAAAAGGCCAATAATGTCTGAGAAACTTAGCAATGTAAAAGGATTAAACTTTGCATAATTCATGTACGATACAATCCTCCCCAATGTAAGAACAATTAATGCTATCTAAGAAACGGAATGAAAGGGCTCCTAAGGTATTTTCTCTTGGGTGGTGTGTTTACAGACTGGGTAAGCCCTTGTCCAGAATGTTGCACAAGAGATTCCTGGCTGGCTAAGCATTCACTAGATGGACTCTAAGTCTCTCAGTTCTAAGATTCCCAATCCAAGAGTAGACGTGAAAAATAAGAAAACATTTTGCCTTTCAATTAACCGATCGGCTTTCACTCCCACCCTAGCAGGGCACATACATACTCAAAAGTTATTTCTCCCCTTTCTCTGCAGTGATTTCACGAGATCCTCGCGAACAAAAGGCAAGGAAAACAGGCACAGGTGGAATAAAAAGGGGAGTGGCTGAGGCCAGGCAGCTCTCGGGACAGCGCCCCCACGCCCCCAGTTCCCCCGGCCGCACCTGAGAAATCACTGCCCTCCACACCTCCACCCTTCCGCGCCGGCGCTGGGAGCAAATTCTCTGACCTATTACCCTCCGCCCGTACCTTGGCCAGACTCGGGGCATTGTCTGGAGCCTCCGGTGCCAAAGAAAGACGGGGAGGAAAGAAAAGGAGAGAACGAAGGAGAAAGGACGAATGAGAATAAAGAACGGAGGGGGAAGTGAGCAACAGGGAAACCTACGCTCCTTTAAGCAAAATTAGCTTCCCCATCGATCACTCGATTTATCAATTCAGCCCCCAAAACCAACCCACCAGCCAAAGGCTGCAGCGGGGGGTAGCCAAACAGGAGTCCATCGAAGCTATGCCCGCCCAAAGCACAGTGGCAAGGAGAGGGAAATGGGCGTGTGGGCTGGGCCTGGCTGGCCCGAGGCCGGGCTCCGAACAAAGCCGCCCGGGTCCCCATACCTGGGGCGAGGGCTCTAGGCGGCGCCTCCCCGCTCCCCACGCCGCCCCAGCCCGGCGACGCCCTAGCCCCGCGGATCCTGGCCCGGGCTAGGGACCGCGGCAGGCCCCCTCCTAGCCCTCGAACAGCGCCCCTTGGGGACAATGGACCCCCTCCCCCGCCTCCGGGCTGAGAGATACAAAGGGAGAGACGAACCGCCTGGCGCGAAGCCAGGCGTCGGGAAAGTGAAGGCGGAGGAGCGAGAAGGGACGAGAGACGATCCTGGCAGACGCGGGAGCTCGCGAGCTGCTCCCCAGGCCGTCCCGGGCGCCGCCCGAGCCCCACCGCGGCGGCAAAGGCGGGAGTGCGGACTAGCGGCCCCCTCGACCCCCGGCCGAGAAGGAAAGAGGAGTCTGCACACAAAGAGAAGCGGGACCCTCATCCTCCGCCAGCGCGGGGCCGAGGACGGCGGTGCGCGCCCTCACCGCCGAGGGTCCACGGCGCCAACCCGTGCTTTTCGGGGGCCGGGGTCCACACGGAGCGCCCCTCTCCTCCACTCACCCACAGCTCCGTGCCCCAGCTCATGGCGGAACTTGAGGCGTCTCTGGCCGTCTGGCGGTGCCGCTGTCCGTCCGTCTGTCGGCTCCGCCGTCAGTCTATCCGTCCTCTCACTCACTGGCCGGCGGGCTCGCAGCTAAGAGGCTCTGCCTCGAAAGGTGCTGCCACCGCCGGGCTCCCCAGTGACTGCGAAAGACGCGACTGGAGAAGGCGCCGCCGCCGCCGCGTCCCCGCCTCCCCGAGCTGGGCGGGAGGGGGCCGGGGCCGAGGGGAGGCGGAACGCGGCGCGGGGAGGGGGCGGGGAGCAGTGCATCCTGGGATCGGGGAGGACCTGGGCTCTCCTGGCCGCCGCCGGCGGGGTCCCCCTGCGAGCCCCTGTCGCTGGTTGAGTCTCCTCCCGCCAGTACCCCGGAGCTTGGACTGCCCCGCCGCGGCCGCCACTCGGACCCTTGTTTCCAAGATAGAAAGCGAGAGAAGGGAAAATATCCCCATCGCCGCTATTATCTCATCCCTTCTCTGCGCTGAGCCCCTTTACAAGAGGCAATTTCAGTTACCTGCCTTTCCTGCCTCTTGTTTCCTCTCGGGAGAAACCATGTCCGGGAAACATCATCCAAATCCTAGGGTTTAGATTGAGGAGAGTTGTGTTTTATTATTTAAAATCTTGATGTTTAAGGTTATCTGTCCTTTTGAGCCTGATGCTTCGGCGTGACAATTCTTGGGAATCACCAAAATGTGCACAGGTTGAATATTAAATGTGAATGCAACATGTCCCCGATTCTGTCTTTAATTAAATATTTTAATTTTATAAATTCTGTCAAATTATAAAAAGAGGCAGCTCTTCCAGTAATCACCTGGGGATGTTGCCAAGGCACGATGTGGAAGACGTGGACAAATGTGAGCCGAGCTGTCACCTGCAGAAAATGGGAAGGCAGCTCGCCCCATGTCTGAAATGGGCACCTCGTGGGTGGGGGTTGGATGGGAGCCAGATTCCTCTCTGGTAGTGTAAACAGCCTATTCGGAACTTCAGATCTCTCTCACCTCCCAGTATCGGAACCTTGGAGGCAGGTCCACTACTTCCTTTTTTCTCTGTGGAGCTACTTCGTGGCCTATCTCCATGGGAAGGCTGTCAGCGAGCTTGGCTGGTGCTACTAGATATCAAGTACCCTGAGCAACTCCCTAACATATGCTTTAGTATTAATAGCTCATCTCCTAAAGCAAGCAAGCGCACAGACACTTCAAACCAGTCAACTAGCAGAGTACTCCTCAGTGCGTCACGACAGCTGGGTGTCTTAGGAAGCTCTCCCAACAGGTTGTCAGCATTGAAACTCCTCCTCTACCTGGCCTGCACAGGTGTTCCAACCTCTTCCGCTTAATCCTTGTCCTTGCCTAGCTGCGCTCCCTCTTGGAACTGAGGCCAACAGCCTGAATTCGCCTGACAGTCCAGCTGCTAATCTTCCTAAATTCTCTGCTGTCCTTCTCTGAGGCCAGTTTAAGCATACAAATGCCCTCTTCCAAGTGGGTTATAGCCAATTTTTAAGTGCTTAAGTGTACCATGCAATGAAAAGACTGAAGCATTGAACAACACTTCCTACTATTTTTCTACATTGCGTCTATTTCAAATAGAATTTATTCGTTTATTTATATCACCTAACACTGTTAACCGCCTCTCCTATCACTTCCTCTCACTCCGTAGAATTACGAATGTGTTTTGCAATAGCAAGTAACATTAATTAGTAAGAGAAAATTGATTTTTTTTGAGACGGAGTTTCACTCTATCGCCCAGGCGATCTGGACTCACTGCAACCTCTGCCCTCCCTGCCCCACCTCCCCCCGGGGGTTCAAGCAATTCTCCTGTCTCAGCCTTCGGAGTAGCTGGGATTACAGGTGCCCACCACTGCACCCAGCTAATTTTTGTGTTTTTAGTGGTGACGGGGTTTCACCATGTTGGCCTGGCTGGTCTCGAACTCCTAACCTCAAGTGATCTGCCCACCTCGGCCTCCCAAAGTACTGGAATTATAGGCGTGAGCCACTGCTCCGAGGCAGGAAATTGATTTATTAAATGAATGTCTCATTATTTAGAACCACAGCAATACCAAGATTTATTATATCTAAGTATTGTCATAAAAGCTAAGACCTACAGAGTTTAATTAATATATATATAATTAATTAATTAATATAATTTAAACCAAAGTTAAAGAATTTATCTCTTCCCCCGCGTCCCGCCCCCGCAATGACCTTGCTTTGTTGCCCAGCCTAGAGTGCAGTGGCTCCATCTGGACTCACTGCAACCCCACCTTTCAGGCTCAAGCAATTCTCCTGCCTTAGCCTCCCAAGGAGCTGGGATTACAGGTTCGCACCACCACACGTGACTAATTTTTTGGATTTTTTTGGTAGAGATGCGGTTTTGCCATTGTTGCCCCGCCCCGGCTAGTGTCAAACTCCTGGGCTCATGCGATCCAATCCCCTCAGCCTCCCAAAGCTCTGGGGTTACAGGCCGTGAGCCACCATGCCCAGCCAGGATTTCTCTTTTAAAGTAAAATAACCTGTTCATATTAAAATTCCCAACCATACTGTTTACCTAAATAAAGCTTACCTCCTATATGAAGATTTTTTTCTTCTTCCAAGGTACTGAAGCAGAATTCCACACTTAAAACAATTAATTTCTCTTCAAAAAGTTAGACTTGGGGGCATCAAGGGTTTTCTTATTTGTTTTTGTTTTGAGACAAGTCTCCTCTGTCGCCCAGGCTGGAGTGCAGTGGCACCATCATAGCTCACTGAAGCCTCGGCCTCCCAGACTCAAGTAATCCTCCCACCTCAGCCTCCCAAGTGGCTACGACAACAGGCACACCACCACACCTGGCTAATTTTATTATTTTTATTTATTTATTTATTTTGTAGAGACAGAGGTCTCACAATGTTGCCCAGACTGGTCTCAAATTACTGGACTCAAGTGATCCTCCTACCTCAGCCTCCCAAAATGCTGGGATTACAGGAGTGAGCCACTGCACCCAGCCCTGCATCAAGTTTAATAGTCAAATTTAAATAAAATTTCTGTTACCCTCCATTACTATAACACTTTTAATATTTCATATTACCACCTTAATAATCTCTTCTAAAGAATTATTTGTAATTTATAAGATTCTTTCATGACATTAAAAGTCACTGTTTTGCCGGGCGCGGTGGCTCAAGCCTGTAATCCCAGCACTTTGGGAGGCCGAGGCGGGTGGATCACAAGGTCAAGAGATCGAGACCATCCTGGTCAACATGGTGAAACCCCGTCTCTAC
>NW_016107481.1:3653522-3658512 GCF_001604975.1 Cebus imitator | reverse complement strand
AAAAAAAAAAAAAAAAAAAAAAAAAAAAAAAAAAAAAAAAAAAAAAAAAAAAAAAAAAAGTCACTGTTTCAACAATCTTTAAGCAAAGATAATTAAAAAGTGAAAACTTTCGCATTAAAGAGATAAATGTTTAGTGTTATATTTTGTTACAAAAATAATAAAGACTAATCAGAGTTCAAAGTATTTTTTATGATAACAGACCTCTAAAACAGCATATAGGCATTTTAGTCAACAAACATCCAGAGATATTTTACATACACATAGTCACATACACAAATATATATTATCAGTATGGCAGTTTATAAGGTTGTTTACAATTTTTGCATAATCAAAATCATTTTGGCATTAAATTATTTTTACAGATAATTTATTCTTTATAGACTCATGACAAGGCATTTTGTAAGCAGTTCAAACACAGAATTTTTATCTCTAAAAATGTTAAAACTGTCCAGGCACAATGGCTCATGCCTGTAACCCTCGCACTTTGGGAGTCTACGGTGGGAGGATTGCTTGAGGCCAACAGTTAAAGACCAACCCGGCCAACATAGCAAGACCCCATCTCTTATTTTAAAAAATTAAAAGCCTAAATTAAATTTAAAATGTTAAAACACAATCTTCAGAATCTTCAAAGAAATATCTCTTTAACAGAAATCTATTATTAATTTATTTCAGATGCTACCTCTGTAACATACTTTGAATCATTAAATGATATAAAACTCCTCAAACCAATTATACTTTTTTGCTACTTGACCTATTTTGGCAATAAATCACCACATAGTTTCTATTTCATATTACATAATTTATAAGGTAATAATACTCAGAAGAAATCAAGAGAATGATATTATTCTACTTTCTCCATACACAATGAATCTACAAGTAAACTTGCAAGGGCTTAAATTACAAAGGCGCTTTAGCAATTTAAACAATTATTATAATGTATCTTTTTATTATGAAAAATAACTTATTGAACCCATTTTCTCTTCAGGCATGTCATAGAACTCTGGTCTATCAGAATCTATTAAAATGTTATGTTTTCTTTTCCATAATATAATATAATTCAAATGCAAGTTCCTTTTATAATTTCTTTATGTTATAAACATTTAGCTAATGCCCTTTCTGGTTTCAAATATTCCCTTCATGAATCGTTTATTAAGGCAAAATATGAAACAGTTTTTCACTGCTGCATACTGGTATATTTAATAATTTACTAGTCCAAGTACATCAACTTTCAACCATAAATCAATCCCTTGTCATCCGAAAATCTTAAGACTATGTCTTAAAATACAGTGTCCAGAAATAAAATTTTCCTCCAAGTAGCTAGGCCAGAACAATCAAGCTAAAACTACCTTAAGGAAGAAAATAAAAAACCAGTACCATTTTAATGTTTCAAAAACGGGGTCACACTTGCATGCTGAGTCCATGCCAGCCAAACAAAGAATGGCACTGGTTAGTTAATAGTCATCACTACTTTCTGTACTGCCAGTTTTCCTATCCAAGATTTGGAAGAAATCCAAAACTTCAAGGGCATTGTTCAAGGTAGCTCACTGAAGAAAGGGAGAAAGGGAGAAAGAAAGTGAGAGAGACAGAGACACCATTTCATGTTTTTTGGAATTCTACTCACCATTACTGAATCTAGTTAAAGCATTTCATATAATTGCTCTAGTGAAATGTAGAAGAAGAAAAAGAAAATTCTATATAAATCAAATGTGTTTAAAGAGGTAACTTATGTCCACTTTTCTCTGTTGGTTGGATTTTTCCCACTGCATTATGATAGAACTGTATAACGTTAAAAATGTTTAGGTATTTGTTTATATTAAATTTTCCTCGGGGCAGGAGACCTGGTAGAATAAAAGTTACAGTTTTCTCTAGGTGTTTGTTGTACTTTCCCCATTCAAAATTTCTATTAATTTCTTTAAGTATTCCTATTTTTTTTTCTTGTTGTTGAGTTTTGTTTGGGAGTTTTTGGGCACGTGATAACAAATTTCAAGATATGCATACCAGTTAACAACAGATATTCTCTGTTTTGTTTTGTTTTGTTTTGTTTTTTATGAAAACCAGACAGGTGCATCATGTGAACTCATGGAAATAAAATCAGCTTGTACAGATTCACAAGAACAAATCGTTAAATTTTCAGGAATTTAGCAAACAGGTTGTTAAAAAATGTCAGCTTGATAGCAGTCATGGTGAGTATATTTACACCATAGGAATTAACAAATGCTTCAAATCAGGGTTTTTTCTCTGCAGAGCTGATTGTTAAACACAAGCATATCACTATCTAAATCCTAAGTAGATTAGCAGGGAAGGAAATGAAAATGTACCACAGCTACTATGAGAGAACAATTCTGAAATAAAACAATAATTTTTTTTTTTTGAGACAGAGTTTCGCTCTTGTTGCCCAGGCTGGAGTGCAATGGTGCCATCTCGGCTCACCACAACTTCTACCTCTCAGGTGCAAGTGATTCTCCTGCCTCAGCCTCCCAAGTAGCTGAGATTACAGGCATGTGCCACCATGCCTGGCTAATTTTGTATTTTTAATAGAGAGGGGGTTTCTCCATGTTGGTCAGGCTGGTCTTGAACTCCCAACCTCAGGTGATCCACCCACCTGAGCCTCCCAAACTGCTGGGATTATAGGCGTGAGGCACCACAGGCAGCAAAATGACACATTTTAATTTTATTGAGTCCATCCAGACATTATCCGGGATACTCACGGTCTAACACGATTATATAATTCTTTTTCATCTCTTATGTAACAGAATCATATCCATTTGTGGTAATCTTTTCTTCTACTATGTCCATAGTAGAATTCTAACTTTTGTAATTCTTTGTCATTTGATATTTATTATAATCCGTTATTATTGATTTACTTAAAAGATAATAAACCACAATTCTGCATTTTTCATGTCAGAATTTTTCACCATTTAAGTAAATGCTTAATTTTTTATTGATAAAGATGATTTAAATAATCAATCATGAACACTTTCACTAGGCTGGTTCTCCTTATCCTTATCCAAATCCAGTTAGCTAAGATTTTAATGTTGATTCCAAACACCAACATGACTCAGACTTTAGATATTTTAAGTTCTTTAAAAGTAAGATCATCTACTATGTGTAAATTCAAGATTTGTTATTTTGGTGTTTTGTTTTTTTTTTAAGAGATGGAGTCTTGCTCTGTTGCCCAGGCTGGAGGGCAGTAGTGGAAAGCATAACATCATCTTTCACAGCAGCCTCAAACTGCTGGACCTCAATTCCTCCTCAAATTCAAGTGATTCTCCCACCACCTCAGCCTCCTGAGTAGCAGTGACTATATTGCATTCCAACAAATCTAGCTAATTTCTTGTGTTTTTAGAATCAGGCTCTCACTATGTTGCTCAGGCTGGCCTCAAACTTCTGGCCTCAAGCATATTTTTAAATTTCAGTGGCCACTTCACTGTAACAATACAGTTTATCCCATGAGATAAAACAGCAAGTTAAATCCACTTATGTTGAAGTAAGCCAACAGATGTCTAATTTATCAGTAAACTCAGAGAATTTTGTTTTAACCTAAAGGGCTTGGTTTTAATATTATAACCTAGGTCATCTCTAATAGAGGGCATTCTACAGAGTATCAGTTGGAATAACTTCCAACGAATCAAAATTTTCTATAGGGCTGCTAGATTAAATATTCAGACTCCCACTTAAATTTGAATTTCAGATATTAAAATATTGCATGAAATATAATAAAAACTATTTTAAGTTTTTGTTTTTGTTTTTTGAGATAGAGTCTTGCTCTGTTGCCCAGACTGGAGTAGGTACGATCTCGGCTCACTGCAACCTCTGCCTGCCAGGTTCAAGCAATTCTCCTGCCTCAGCCTCCCGAGTAGCTGAGACTACAGGTGTGCACCATTATGACTGGCTAATTTACTGTATTTTTAGTAGAGATGGGGTTTCACCATGCTGGCCAGGCTGGTCTTGAACTCCTGACCTTGTGATCTGCCCACCTAGGCCTCCCAAAGTGCTGGGATTACAGGCGTGAGCCACTGCGCCTGGCAAAACATCCCACCAAGTATTCTAACATTGTGCACCCTAGATCAGACACTCTTAACCCAATGGATTTAGACCACAGATTTGAGGGCATTGCTGAACACATGAAATTAGATATAAAAGATTTTTAATAGATGCATCCATAGCTTTTAGTGGGGAACAGAAGCATAGCTTTTATCAGTAGCTCTTAATGAAGCATTTGCTTCAAAATCTCTTGGAGGGCCTTTTAAAGATTAGTGACTTACAATGTCAGAACAGTAGTAAATGATGCTAGCACTTCTGTTTAAAAGAGAAATTTTTACTGTCTGTTTGTATGCACAGAATACCTCTGGAAGGAAACACAAGAAACTGGAAGTAGTACTTCCCTCTGGACAAGGGAACTAGGAGAATGAGATGATTTTTTTAAAAGCCCTACTTTTCACTACTTCTCTTTTGTACTTTAGTTTTATTATATTGTCTGTATTTTATCTATCTAAAGAGAGTGTAAAATTACAAAAACCAACAATGCCCAGGCCTCACAGTAGGGCTATTAAGTCAGAATTTCTAAATTTCCAGTGATTAAGCCATAATGATTGCATGTATTTTTTAAACTCCACAGGGTATTTTTTTAACTCCACATGTATTTTGATTATACATGAAAATCACACACACTGCTCTGGGGAATTTGCCAAAAAACAGCAAACACAAACACACACACCACAAACTCATGTGAACACCATTCCCTGCAACTCCTGGGAAAGACCCAGAAAATAAATGACCCACTTAAAGCAAGGCTGGAGAGGTTCTGTTTAAGAACTCATGTGTGGTGAGTTCAAACAATTCTCTACCTAGGGGTGGTGAGACAGGAAGCTGCTCAGTGTTTAAGCTGAAGGCTTAGGAAAGGGGACTCTTAATTAATGTTTTTGGCCACCAGATTACACTGATGGGTAATTGAGCATTTGCTTACCCATCTATTAAGTAACCTGCCTTT
>NW_016107481.1:3652201-3653507 GCF_001604975.1 Cebus imitator | reverse complement strand
AGTGGCTGGGTCCAGGAGTAACAAGGATCTGCCACCCCTGGAAACTCTTCCTGTTGTTGTGCCATCATAGGAATTTGCCCAGCTTGCTTCAAGGAAACATCCTACCTGTTCACAATTTATCTCATTTTCACTATTACTCAAATGTCATTTAAGGCCAGGTGCAGTGGCTCATGGCTATAATCCCAGCACTTGTGAGGCCAAGGCAGAAGGACAGCATGAGTCCAGGAGTTTGAGACCAGCCTGAGCATCATAGTGAGACCTAACTATCTCTCCAAAAAATAAAAATATTATACAGGCATGATTGCATGTACCTATAACCCCAGCTACTCAGGAGGCTGAGGTGGGAGGATCACTTGAGCCTGAAAGATTGAGGGTGCGGTAATCCACTAGACTCCAGCCTGTGCAACAGAGCAAGGCCAGGTCTCAAAAAATAAAGGGTCATTTAATGTTAAAGGAATGACTGACAAAAATACTTCAAAATTCAATCTGCAAAGAGAAAACATGCCCAGCTGAGTATCCTAGAGCAATTCCTAGATCATTCTCCTGGAGTTAACCTGAAAAAGTGGTGTCTCTTATGTACCCTTGCTTCTCTCCATTTCAGTAAAATTGGTAGGAAAGAATTTCTTCACAGGCAAACGTACAATCTGAGAAAAAATAAATTTTTATTCTCTTTTCTTAGTATTCTATTTATGGTTCCTGTGTTCAGACAAAAAGGCATGCCACAAGTTACATGACTGCTCATAATAGTAAACAAGTGTATTTCACAGTTTGAGCTAAAATCTACCTGGAATTGAACTTTGTGAAAATACAGAGTTTCACTGTTAACACAGTGAAGTTTCTAGAACATATATGAGACTCTCTTCACAACTCTGGTATAAGCAGAGGTTTTTAAAACTATGTACAAAAAGCACTAACTAATCATAAAGGAAAAAATTGATAAAATGAGTAAATTAAATTTATCAAAAAGTGCTTTTAAGAGAATGAAAAGACAAATCCAGAATGGAAAAATATATTAGCAATATATCCCCAACAAATGACTCATATCTAGAATACATAAAGAGTTTCTACAAAACAGTAAGATAGACCACATGGTGAAAACTTGGCAAAATACATGAATCAGCACTTACATAAGAAAATATTCAGGTAGTCAACAATATATTCAAAAAGTATTTAACCTTATTAGGTCTGAAAAAATGCATATTAATATATTTATGTAGAAAGCACCACCAGTTTGAGGCATCATCACAAAGTGAAGACACCTGTATAAGCATCACCTAGATAAAATGAAAGAACGCTACCAGAAACT
>NW_016107481.1:3643666-3651276 GCF_001604975.1 Cebus imitator | reverse complement strand
TTTCTGGTAGCGTTCTTTCATTTTATCTAGGTGATGCTTATACAGGTGTCTTCACTTTGTGATGATGCCTCAAACTGGTGGTGCTTTCTACATTTGATTGTACATATGTTATACTCCAAATTTTCAGAAAGCATATTTTTGAAAAAGCCCTGATCTCTTTGGGATACCTATTTACCTGTAAAATGTCTGGTTTCAGAGAGGAATGTTAGATCATTTACCATGTCTTTCAATTTTCACAGAACTTTTTATAAATATGTCCACTGA
Organism: Cebus imitator; assembly: GCF_001604975.1. Classification (NCBI taxonomy): domain Eukaryota; kingdom Metazoa; phylum Chordata; class Mammalia; order Primates; family Cebidae; genus Cebus; species Cebus imitator. The sequence continues at coordinate 3,651,012 of NW_016107481.1, read as the reverse complement.
ATAACATCTTGAACCTATGCAAATCATTATTAAACTTGAAGAGTTTAATCGTTGCATTAGTTTTGACTGCCATCTAATGGTAAGAATACTGTATTATATAGACGTAAAAAGAACCACTCCCTGCAGTAAGCAAAAGGACATTGACTTTGCCTACAGTTTGCAGGACTGCTTTACAGTAGAATTTATCATTTGTACTCAGTGTAAATATTAGGACATGATGTAAATATTATGACATTCATTTAGGATTGTTAAATCTGAAATAAAACAATTTTTCATTTGTGTAAGAAGTTCATGACCCTATTGTAATTTTAATTCTTTCTTTGACCATACATTATAATCCTTTCAGATTACAGCCCACTTAGTACAGCAAATATTAGGCAGTAGCACAATATATAGTCCTTTTACTATGGAAGTCCAAAAGGAGAAATAGATTTAATAAACATAATTCAATTCCTTGAATATAAACAGTGCTCCTTACAAAGCATTGGATTAATGTGCTGCTTAAAGTATTCTACTTGGACCCTACTTTTTCAGTGGGATTTTGAAAGTAGGGGTCTTTGTGGCATGCTGCTATATTCTGACCTAGAAGTTACATGCATTGTGATGAAATCTACAACCAAAAGAGAAAGTTGGCTAGGCACTGGGCAACATGGTGAGACCCCATCTCTAAAAAATGAAATGCAAAAATTAGCTGGGTATGGTGGTGCTCACCTGTAGTCCCAGCTACTCAGAAGGCTGAGGTGGGAGAATCACTGGAGCCTCAGGTGGAGGTTACAGTGAACCGTGATCGTGCCACTGCACTCTGGCCTGGGCAGCAGAGAGAGACCTTGTCTCAAACAAACAAACAGGAGAGAGAAAGAAAGAGAAAGTTAAAAAATTATTTGTTGAAAATAAGCACTTCTGAGGCTCAACTGTTAACTAGATTTTTTTTTAAGCAAAGAGGAGGCAGAGCCCTCTAAAAGGAACTTTCCGACAACTAGCAATTTTTGGTGTGTTTCAGCAACATCTATGGAAAGCCAAAAAAATGAAGAAAAAATAGAAAAGAGGAAGCTTTGTTTATATTTAAGTATCCTGCCCCCACCAAATCCAGCTTATGAAGTAACGAAGATGAATATAGTTTCATCCTCCAGCAAAATACTCCAACCCCTTTTATCAGCTTTAATTCAAATGGAATCAGTTGTTTTTTGTTTGTATTAACAGATTTACTGAGGTACAATTGACATATAATAAAGTGCATATCTATAAAGGGATATATGTAGATACTCATGAAACCATTCACAAAAATCAAGGAAATAAACATCTATCACCCTCAGCAATGCTCTTGTGACCCTTCGTAATCCAAATCTACCTCTCTCATCCCACTCTGTCCCTAGGCACCTGCTGATTTGCTTTTGATTACAGATAAGATTACATTTTCTATAATTTTTTTATAAATAGAATCATACTGTATGTACACCATCATTTGGCGCCTTTTACTTGGTTGATTACTTTGAATTCATCTATGTTGTTGCTGTATAATTTCTTTTTATTCTGAGTGGTATTCCATTGGGTGGATATATCACAATTTGTTTATCCATTCACTTGCTTAAGGCCTATCGTTCACTTTTTGTTTTACAAATAAAATATTTGTAAATATTACAAATAAAGATGTTATGAACATTTGTGTAAAAGATTTTGTATGGGCCAGGAGTGGTGGCCCACGCCTGTAATTCCAGCACTACTTTGGGAGGCTAAGGTGGGAAGATTGCTTGAGGCCAGGAGTTTCACACCAGCCTGAGCAATGTGGCAAACTTTTATCTCTACAAAAAACAAAAAAACTCCAAAAATTTAGCCAGGCATGGTGGTGCCTGCCTATAGTCCCAGCTACCCAGGAGCCTCTTGCTTCAGCATCTGGAGTACTAGGATTACAGGAGTACATCACTGTACCTGGCTTTAAAACGATTCTTTTTAACACTGGCAATGTTCTTTGCTCAGAAATCTACTTTATCTGAAATTAATATTGTCATCATAGTATACTTTTGATTAGTGGTAGCATGGGATTTTTTTCCATCGTTTAAGTTTTAGGTTATTTATTTGTTTTTCAAATGCATTTCTTATAAGCAGCATATAGTTGGGTCTTGCTTTTTTAATCCAACTTGACAATCTCTTAAACATCAAAATTGGGATGTTTAAGATATTTACACTTAACATAATTAAGAATTTAGTAGGGTTTAAGTCTACCATCTTACTTTTCGTTTTCTATTTGCCCTATTTGTTTTCTGTTTTTTCTTTTTTTGTTAACTTCTCTTGGGTTGAGTATTTTTTATTATTCCATTTTATCTCCAGTTGGCCTATTAGCTACAACTCTTTTGTTTTATATTTTAGTGGTTACTTTAGGATTTCCAATATATATTTTTTAAACTTTATTTTTTAAATGACTGTTTTCCTTTTTGAGACAGGATCTTGCACTGTCACCCAGTTTGGAGCTCAGTGGTGCAGTCTCAGCTCACTGTCACCTTCATTTCTCAGGCTCAAGTGATCCTCCCGCCTCAGCCTCTCAAATAGCTAGGACTATGTGCATGTATCACCACACTTGACTAATTTTTTTTTTTTTTCTTCAGAATGAGATCTCACTGTTGCAGGATCCTTGGGGTATTGCTTTTCTGGCTGGAAATCTCTGTGGCTGGTGGCACCTTTGCCTGAGTTTTGCTTGGGGCTGCTGGGCTCACTCTACCCACTTGGCTTGGCAGGCTCCTCTCAGCTCATGCTACCTGCCTGGATCCCATGGCTGCCAAGGGTGAGTCAGGTGTGGAGTGGTGAGAACTGTGTAAATGAGCAAGCATGGGGCCCAGCCACTGTGCACAGTCAGACATGCCAGCTGCTGCAGTGGGGCAGGCAGCTCCAAGTACTGGCATAGGTGCCAGCTCTCTGTAACACTGTCATTGGACCAGGCACACCACAAGCAACTTCCAAGGCTGCCACTGGGAAATGCAGTGATGCCCAGAAACTTAGAGACTCTAGACACCTCAAGGCCCCAAAGAGGGAGTCACAGTCCTGGCTCAGGCAGTTCCCAGGTCTGGGTTTCCTGAAGAGCCACAGCTCTTATCTCCCTCTCTTCACCAGCAATGTGGCAAGCAAAAGGCATGTTTCAGCCCTGTTTGTGTTACAGCTTTTTTAGCCCACCATTTAACAGGTCCTGAGTTCTTGTCCTGCTACCAGGAAGAATGAAGTATACAGACAAGTAGAGGATAAACAAGATGGGAAGGAGCTTTATTGAGTGATAGAACAGAGAAGACCCGTAGTGGGTAGCACCTTTCCACAGTTAGGGTGTCCCAATGAGTGTTTTGCTCGTAGCAAAGAGGAGGCTCTGGAGAGGGAGGCTTCTCTCTGAAAGTAGGTTGTCTTGTCATCTCTGCAGCTTTCAGCAGGGAAGAGGCCCTGGAGTGGGTTGTTCCTCTCTGTAGCTGCTTATATTTCTGCAGCTGGTTGTCCCGATGTATCCGTAGCTTTCAGCAGAGAGGAGGCCCTGGAGTGGGTAGCTCCTCTCTGCAGCTGGTCATCCCGAAGTCTACTCAGCTCTGGCTGAGTCCAGAGCTTTTATGGGCCTCAGAGTGGGGGAAGTAAGCACCAATTGGTCCATGGGTGGCCATGGGCCCAAAAAAGGCACCAGAAGTCCCCACTCTGGTCTGCAGGACTGGCAGCCTGGTCCTCAGCCTTGAGGCCCTCCCTGGCCTAAAGGTGAGGCCTCATCAAAGACCTACCCCCTTCCACCCAGGAACTTGTCTGCCTCCTGTGGTCATTTATGGTGCCCAGGCTGTAGGTGCCAAGGAGAGCCTGCAGCCCAGCACCAAGATGCCCTCAGACCCCACTGGCTTTCCTCCTATGCTTATCAGTGCCCAAAGTCTGGAAGGGGCCAAGGCAGCAGGGGGCTGGTGTGTCAGCACTGCCCTAAGTGTGGGCACAACTGGCCACTCTGTGACAGCACCTGGGCTTGGTCCTGACTTTGCTGCAAGATCAGAGTGAGCACCAATAGCAGAGAGAAGCCAGGCAGTGGGAGCAGGCATTTCTGAGTCTGCAAGGACAGTGGGGGCCTTTCCAGGTCCCAAAGATTGTAGGGATGCCTAAATCCACAGCCATGGTTTGGGCAGCTGCAGCTATTCAGGGGTGTGTGTGTGTGTGGCAGGGGGCAGGGGAGTCCTGCCTGCTCCATGGAGCAGGAGATCCAGGTCCACAGCCACAATTTGGGCAGCTGCAGTGGTACCCAGGGAGCTCCCCACCAGCTCAGAAGGGGAGGGGTTCCCACGTGTTCCTGGCTCCTGCTGGCTCCATGGAGTGTGCAGCCCAGCTATGTCTCCCTGCTTCAGCTGGCATGATGGCAGCAGCTGCTCCAGACAGGCTGCCACTATTATCATGACTATATTGCCCAGGCTGGTAAAACAACTTTTTTTCGAGATATAATTCACATACCATACACTTCAACTGCTTAAAATATATAATTTAATGGCTTTAGTATGGTGACAGAATTTGGCAACTATCACCATGATCAATTCTAGAACATTCTCATTATTCCCAAAAAGAGATCCCACACACCTAAGCAATCTTCCCCTCCATTTCTCCATTCTCCTCAGCCATAGGCAGCCATTAGATTTGCCTATTTGGATATTTTGTATAAATGAAATTATGCAATATGTGGTCATTTGTGACTGTTTTTGTCAATTAGTATGATGTTTTCAAGGTTCATCCATGTTGTAAAATATATTTGTACTTTATTTCATTTATTCACAAATATATTCCATTATATGGATATAAGATATTTATCTATTCATTATCATCAGTTGATGGATAATTCGGTTGTTTTCACCTTTGGACCATTGTGAATAATGATGCTATCAATATTTATATATATATGTTTCTGTGTAGACATGTGTTTGTATTTCTCTTGGCTATATACCTGGACATGGAATTACTGGGTCATATGATAAGTCTATGTTAACCATTTTAGGAACTTCCAAACTGCTTTTTGCAAAGCAGTTGCATCATTTTACATTCCCACAGCAGTGGCAGTGCATTAAGGTTCTAAATTCTCCATATCTTCACTAATACTTGTAATTATTTTTCTTTTTGATTATAGCCATCCTAGTGGGTGTGAAGCAGTATCTCATTGTAGTTTTACATCACATTTAATTGATGTGTAGTATAAATCTTTAATTTATTATCATCTGCCTTCAAGAATTATGGTATTTCATGTATGGTATAATAATCATACCACAATATACATCTATTTCCTTCCCCTGCCTTTGTGCCATTTTCATGCATTTTACTCATTCAGATGTTATAAGCATCACAATGCATTGTCACTAATTTTTTTATATGGGGTCTCACTCTGTTATCAGGCTGGAGTGCAGTGATGCAATCATGGCTCACTGTAGCTTCAACCTCCTGGGCTCAGGCAATCCTCCCACATCAGCCTCCCAGGTAGCTGGGACCACAGGCACTTACCACTATACTCAGCTAATTTTTAAATTATTTTGTAAAGATGGGGTCTTGTTATGGTGCCCAGGGTACTCATGAACTCCTGAGCTCTAATGATCTTCCCAACTCAGCCTCCCAAAGTTCTGGGATTACAAGTGTGAGCCACTATGACCAGCTCATCTTTTTAAAGAATTTTGTTGAAATATAATATACTGGGCATGGTGGTGCATACCTGTAGTCCCAGCACTTTAGGAGGCTGAGGTGAGTGGTTGCATGAGCTCAGGGGATCAAGACCAGCCTGGGCAACATGGTGAAACCCCATCTCTACAAAAAATACAAAAAATTAGCTGGGCGTAGTGGTGCATGCCTGTAGTCCCAGATACTTAAGAGATTGAGATGGGAGAGTCACCTGAGCCCAGGAAGTTGAGGCTGCAAGGCTGCAGTGAGCCATTATCACACCACTGCACTCCAGCCTGAGTGATAAAGTGAGGCCTTATTTAAAAAAAAAAAAGAGAGAGAGGGAGAGAAACAATTAACAAGCTATACAATTCACTCATTTAAAGTGCACAATTCAACAATTTTTAGTATATTCACAGACTTGTGCAACTATCATTTTAGAGCATTTCATCATCCCAAAAAGAAACCCCATACTCATTAGCACTCTATTTTCCCCCAATCCTCCAAGCTCTAGGCAATCATTAATATGTGTCTATAGATTTGCCTATTCTGGCCATTTAAGGTAAATGAATCCATATCACATGTGGTCTCTTGTGACTGGCCAGCCAATTTTTTTTTAAGAGATAAAGCTCTTGCTTTGGTGCTCAGGCTGGTCTTAAACGCCTAAGCTCAAATGATCCTACTGCCTCAGCCTCTGGAGTAGCTGGTACTACTGACATGGCTTCAATTATTTTTTAAAGAAGTACTGTAAATTAGCAAGAAGTGTATTTTATCTTTGCCCACATTTTCACCATTTCCAGTGCTCTCTTCATTCCTTTGTGTAGTTACAGGTTTTCATCTGGCATCACTTCCCTTCTGCTTGGCAGATTTTTTTTTGCTTCCTTCCTTCTTTCCTTTCTCCCTCCCTCCCTCCCTTCCTCCCTTCCTGACAGAGTCTCGTTCTGACGCCCAGGCTGGAGTGCAGTGGTGTGATCTTAGCTCACTGTAGCCTCTGCCTCCCAGGTCAAAATGATTCTCCTGCCTTGGCCTCCTGAATAGCTAGGATTACAGGCGCCTGCCAACACGCGCGGCTAATTTTTTGTATTTTAGTAGAAACAGGGTTTCACCATGTTGGCCAGGATGGTCTTGAACTCCTGGCCTCAAGTGATCCATCCGCCTCAGCTGGGATTATAGGTGTGAGCCACTGCACCTGGCCCTTTTAGCATTTCTTGTAGTGAAATTCTGCTGCCATTAAATTCTTCTCTTTCTCTCTCTCTATAGATAGATAGATAGATATAGATAGATAGATATAGATATAGATATGTTTATAACAATAGAAATTTATTCTCACAGTCCTGGAGGCTAAGAAGTTCAAGATCAAGGAGCTGGAAGGTTTGGTGTCTGATGAGAGACCGGATCTCTGCTTCCAAAATAGTGCCTTGAATGCTGCATTCTCACATGACAAAAAGGATGGAGAGCAAGGGAAAGAGGCAGTTTTTATATATCTGACAAAGCCTTTATTTTGCCTTTTTTTGAAAGATACTTTTACTGGGTTTAGAACTTTGGTTTGATTTCTTTTTTCAGTGTTTTGCCAACAATGTTCCACCATCTTTTGGTTTGCATTATTTCGACAAAAAATTTTCTTGAGTTTTAAATCTTTGTTCTTCTTTAGTTATGTGTGTTTTTTTTCTGGCTTCTTTTAAGATTTTTTTCCTTTTTTTTTTTTTTTTTTTTTTTTT
>NW_016107481.1:3582098-3643496 GCF_001604975.1 Cebus imitator | reverse complement strand
CCAGGATGGTCTCGATCTCTTGACCTCGTGATCCACCCGCCTCGGCCTCCCAAAGTGCTGGGATTACAGGCTTGAGCCACCGCGCCCGGCCCAAGATTTTTTTCTTTATCACAATTGGATTATAATGCGCCTTGGTGTAGTTTTCTTCATGTTTCTTATGCGTGGGGTCATTGAGCTTCTTGGTTCTGTGGGTTCATAGTTTTCAGCATTTTCAAACATTTTCATTCATTACTTCATCAATTTTTTTGTTGTCCTAGCCCCCCTTTTCAGGGACTTCAGTTATACACACATTAGGCCACTTGAATTTATCCCAAAGTTCAACTTTTTTCTTTCTGTGTGTCATTTTGGGAAATTCCTATTGCTATAATTTTCTTGCAGTGTCTAATCTGCTATTAATCCCAGCTGCATACTTTAAAAAAATCTCAGACCCTGTATTTATCATCTATAGAAGTTTGATTTAAATTTCTGTATATCTTTTATGTTTTTCTTTAACACGCTTATACTTTCCTTTACCTTCTTGAACACATAAATTATATAACATAGTTATAATAACTTACACTGCCTACTAATTTGATGATACAAACATTGATAATAACACATGATAATCTGTGTCATTCTGGTGTCTATTTCTACCAAGTAGTTTTTCTCCTTGTTATGTCATATTTTTTTCTGTTTCCTTGTATGCCTGATAATTGTTCACTGGATCCTCGACAATGGAGTTTTATGCCATTTGATGCTGCATTATTTATATTCCTTTTGATATCCTTGAGCTTTGTTCAGTTAAGTTCCTTCTGAAGCTTTCTCTCAAGCTTTGTTCATGAGACAAGAGTAGCATTTAGTTTAGAGCTAATTTTGCCTCATTACTGAAGGAATACCCTGTGTGTATCCCACCTCATGTCCCATGTATTAGCAATTTTTTTCTCTCTGGCTGGTGGACTCCTGTGTGAGCTCCAGGGATTGTTCTCTCTCCTTATCTCTGGTGATTCTTTCAGTAGCCCTAAATGGTTTCTTTCTACATACACTTTGGTGAGTACTCGGTTAAAGATTCAAAAAGGGCTGGGCATAGTGGCTCATGCCTGTGAACTCAGCATTTTGGGAGACCAGGGCAGGAGGATTTCTTGAGGCCAGGAGTCTGAGACCAGCCTGGGCAATATAGGGAGAACCCCATTTCTACCAAAGGAAAAAAAAGTTTCAAGGACAACTTGGCAAATATCCAAAACTCTTTCTCTATTTAGTTCTCTCTTTTCCATGACTTTCCTCACCAGTACTCTGCCAAGTGAAATCTAGCTACCTTGCCCTGTGTGAATTCCCAACTCTGTTTCCTCTATTCAGGGAGACCATCATAAACTGTTTTAGTCCCCATTTCTTGTGCTATGGCCTGGAAACTCTCTTCTGTCAGTAACTGAAGCTACTGTGGGGTTCACCTCATTTGTTCCCCTTCATCCTGCCTGTTATCCAATGTCTGAAATCCTTATATGGTAGACAGCATAATGACATTGCCCCAACTACAAAATTTTTATGTCCTAATTCCCAGAATCTGTGAATATATTAAGTGGCCAAAGGGACTTTGCCTGTGTAATTAAATTAAGCATCCTGAGATGGAGAGGTTATCATGGATTATTCAAGTAAGGCTTAATATATTGATGAGGGGTCCTTACAGGCAAAAAGGGGAAGCAGGAGAATTAGAGTGGGAGAAGATGTGATGACAGAGCAGAGATCAGAAAGATGCATCACTGGCTTTGAAGATGGATGAAGGCCATAAATCAAAGAATACATAAGCCAATTTCCCGGCCTCTAGAAGCTAGAAAAGACAAGAAAAGAAATTCTCCCCTAGATCTTCAAGAAGGAATTCAGCCCTGCTGACACCTTGATTTTAGGCCACGGAGATCCATTTTAGACTCTTCAGAACTATAATATAATACATTTGTGTTGTTTTAAGGCATTAAATTTGCGGTAAATTGTTACAGTTGCAATAGGAAAGTAATATACCTCCTTTCTATATATTTCGTCCAGCTTTTGATTTGTTTAAAATTTGAGTGTGTTCCATTGCTCATCAAGGCAACTCAAACATAGACTCTGCAGTTTCTTTTTCTTTCTTTTTGTTTTTTTGAGACAAAATCTTGCTCTGTTGTCCAGGTTGGAGTGCAGTGGTGCAATCTTGGCTTACTGCAACCTTGGCCTCTGGAGTTGAAGTGATTCTCCTGTCTCAGCCTCCTGAGTAGCTGAGACTACAGGTGCATGTCACCATGCCTGGCTAATTTTTAGTGGAGACAGGATTTTATCATGGTGGTCAGGCTGGTATTGAACTCCTGAGCTCAAGTGATCTGCCTACCTCGCCCTCCCAAAGTGCTGAGATTACAGTCATAAGCCACTGCGCTGGACACAGACTCTGCAGTTTCTACACACACTTGCATGCATGGCATTTGTACTTACCACAATAGGCTCCATTCTTGTGGACATATAGACTTCATTTCTCAGCTTCCCTTACAGTTGGGTTTGGCCATGTGACTTGTGTTCTAGCCAATGAAAGAGGAGCAGAAGTGAACAGTGTCATGGTCTATCAGTGCAATGAAATACTCTTCAACATTACAAAGGAACAAACTACTGACATACTGTATAATATGTCAAGATAAATCTCAAAAACATTGTGCTACATGGAAGAAACCAGAAACAAGAGACCACATATTGCGTATGATTCCATTTAAATAAAATGTCCAAAATAGGCAAATCCATAGAGACAGAAGATACAGTAGTGTCATCCAGTGAGATAGAAACAGAGATTAACAGGAAATGGGCACAAGGGATCTTACTAGGAGCATAAAATATGCTAAAACTGACAGGGTAATGGTTACACCACTTGGAAAAGCTACTAATCATCAAATTGTACATCTAAAAAGGAAATACTTCATGATCAGTAAAAAAAAATGCCTCAATAAAGTTGTTTTCTTAAAAATAAAGAATAAATATGAAAATACGAATCCAGTCTGTTACCTCATCATGGCCTGAAGCAAAAGTCCTTGCCAATTCTTCCCTTTTCTCTTAATCCATGCCCACAGTTCCAGTCAGGTAGAGACAGAATAAACGTAAAAACTCTCTCTCAGCTGGGCGCAGTGGCTCATGCCTGTAATCCCAACATTTTGGGAGGCCGAGGCAGGCGAACTGCTTGAGGCCAGGAGCTCAAGACCAGCCTGTCCAACATGGTGAAACCCCAAAAAAAAAAAAAAAATAGCTAGGTATAGTGGCGCGTGCCTGTAATCCCAGCTACCTGGGAGGGAGGCAGATGTTGCAGTGAGCTGAAATCAGGCCACTGCACTCCAGCCTGGATGGCAGAGCAAAACTCTGTCTTAGGAAACAAAACAACACAAAAACAAAAAAACTCTCCCTCTAAGGCCAGCTAACTTGGAATAAAAACCTGAGGGACCTGTATATAAGGAAAGATTCTAAGGTAACAAAGAGAAGGTAAATGCATAAAACCAGAATGGAAACTTGAGCATGAAAATGCCAGAAGATTACTTATCTTTATTACATAGCTATTAAAATACACATCTAATGGAAAGGGGGAACTGCAATATATAAAGCAAACATGTAGCCAAAACATTTCTGTTTCTGAAGCTTTTGAAGCAGATCTTTATATCTGTGGAATAACTTTAAAGACAAAGAAGAAGAAGAATTTTAAAACTGATAATAATTCCTGTGTTGGTGGTTGTTTTCCTGGACCCAGACTTTAGAATTGCCCAAGGAATCCAATCCTTTTATCATTCTGGAGGAAAAAAGGTAGCTTCTCCTATCCTATATAGAGTAGGTCAGAGTCAGTTTGTGAAAGTATTCTCTTAACTTAGAGTTCCTTGGTGGAAGATTTTAAATTATGGAATTGTGGCTTTAGAATTTTTATCAGTTTTTGTTATTTCAATAGTTTTGGGGGTACAGGTGGTTTTGGTTACAGGGATAAGTTGATTAGAGGTGATTTCTGAGATTTTAGTGCACCAATTACCTGAGCAGTGTATACTGTATCCAAGATGTAGTCTTTTTTTTAAAGGGTTTTCCTTTTTTCCAAAAATTGCACCAACGTAAAGCAAAGCTTTAGTTGATGCGAGTGTGTTGTTTAGGCGTTAGCAGTACTGCCCTCGCTATGTGCTCATTGGACAGTAGCACAACCCCAAGAAAAGGATGGTTTCAAGATGCAGTCCTTTATTGCTCATCCCCTTCCCGATCTTCCTACAAGTCCCCAAAGTCTAGTATGTCACTCTTATGCCTTTGTATCCTCATAGCCTACCTCCCACTTATAAGTGAGAAGATATGATAGTTGATTTTCTATTCCTGAGTTACTTCACATAGGATAATGGCTTCTGGCTCCAGCCAAGTTGCTGCAAAAGACATTATTTTGTTCCTTTTTATGCCTGAATAGTATTCTATCATGTATATATGCCACATTTTCTTTATCCACTTGTTGGTTGATGGACAGTAAGGTTGTTTCCATATCTTTGCAATTGTGAATTATGCTGCTACAAACATGCACGTGTGTGTCTTTTTCATATAATGATTTATTTTCATTTGGGAAGATACCCAGTAGTGGTATTGCTGGATCGAATCGTAGTTCTACTTTTAGTTCCTTAAGGAATCTCCAAACTGTTTCCCATAGCAGTTGTACTAATTTACATTCCCACCAGCAGTGTAAAAGTGTTTCTTTTTAGCACATCGATGCCATCCATTGCTTTTTGACTTTTTAATTATGGCCATTCTTGCAGGAGTAAGGTTATATCTTATTGTGGTTTCAATTTGCATTTCCCTGATAACTAGTGATGTTGAATGCTTTTGCATATTTGTTGGCTGTTTGTATATTTTCTTTGTGGAAATGTTCTTTGCCCACTTTTGGTCACCTTTACTCATATCCTTTTCCCAATTTTTGATGGGATTATTTGTTTTTTAATTACTCATTGTTTGAGTTCTTTGTAGATTCTGGATGCTGGTCTTTTGTCAAATGTATAGTTTGCAAAAATTTTCTCCCACTCTTTGGGGTGACTGTTTCTCTGCTGATTATTTCTTTTGCTGTGCAGGAGCTTTTTAGTTTAATTAGGTCCCATTTATTTACTTTTTGGTTGTTGTTGCATTTGCTTTGGAGGTCTTAGTCATGCATTCTTTGTTGAATTCTTCTAGAATTTTTATGGTTTCAGGTTTTAGATTTAAGTCTTTAATCCCTCTTGAGTTGATTTTTGTATAAGGTGAGAGATGGGGATCCAGTTTCATTCTTCTACATGTGGCTTAATAGTTTTTCCAGCATCATTTATTGAATAGAGTATCCTTTCTCCAATTTATGTTTTTATATGCTCTGTCCAAGATCAATTGGCTGTAAGTATTTGGCTTCATTTCTGGCTTCTCAATTCTTTTCCATTGGTCTATTTTATATTTTTATATCAGTACCATGCTGTTTAGCTAACTACAGCCTTGTAGTATAGTGTGAAGTTGATGTATTCGTATGTTTTCACACTGCTACAAATAGCTTACCTGAGACTGGGTAAGAAAAGAGGGTTAATTGACTCACAGTTCTGCATGGCTGGGGAGGCCTCAGGAAACTTACAATCATGGTGGAAGGCAAAGTAGAAGCAGGCACCTTCTTCAAAAAGCAGCCGGAGAGAGAGTGTGCACTAAGAAAGCTACACACTTTTAAACCATTAACTCTCATGAGAACACACTCACTATCATGAGAACAGCACAGTGGAAGTCCAACCCCATGATTAAATAAGATCCCATGAGGCCCCTCCCCCAACACATGGGGATTACAATTCAAGATAAGATTTGGATGGGGACAGAGAGACAACCTATATCATTCTCCTCCTGGTGCCTCCCAAATCTCATGGCCTTCTCACATTTCAAACACAATCATGCCTTCCCAACAGTCCCCCAAAGTCTTACCTCATTCCAGTATTAACCCAAAAACCCAAATCCAAAGTCTCATCTGAGACAAGGCAAGTCCCTTTCCACTATGAGCATGTAAAATCAAAAGCAAGTTAGTTACTTTCATGATACAATGGGAGTACAGGCATTGGATAGATGTTCCCATTTTAAATGGGAGAAATTGGCTAAAACAATGAAGCAAAAAGCCCCAGCAAGCCCAACAGGGCAGCAATTAAATCATAAGGCTCCAAATAATCTCCTTTGACTCCATGTCTTACATCCAGGGCACACTGCTTCAAGAGGTGGTCTCTCAAGGCATGGGAAGCTCTGCCCCTGTGGCTCTGCAGGGTACACCCCCTGCAACTGCTTTCACAGGCTGGTGTTGATCACCTGTGACTTTTCCAGCCACACAGTGCAAGCTGTCAGTGGATCTACCATTTTGGGGTCTGAGAATGGTGGCCCTCTTCTCACAGCTCCACTAGGCAGTGCCCCAGTGGGGAATCTGTGTAGGGGCTCCAACCCCACATTTCCCCTCTGCAATGCTGTAGCAGAGGCTCTCCATGAGGGCTCTGCCCCTGCAGCAGACTTCTGCCTGGACATCCAGGCATTTCCATACATCCTCTGAAATCTAGGCAGAGGCTCCCAAACTTCAACTCTTGTCTTCTGCTCACCCGCAGGCCCAGCACCACATGGAAGCTGACAAGGCTTGGGGCTTGCACCCTCTGAAGCAATGACCCAAGTTGTACCTTGGCCCCTTTTAAGCCATGGCTGGAAGTGGAGTGACTGGGACACAGGCGTCATGTTCCAAGGCTGCACAGAGCAGCCAGGCCTTGGGCCTGGCATGAAAACATTTTTGCCTCCTAGGGCTCTAGGTCTGTGATGGGAGGGGTGCCTTGAAGATCACTGAAATGCCCTGGAAACATTTTCCCCATTGTCTTGGTGATTCACATTCAGCTTCTCTTTACTTATGCAAATTTCTGCACAATATGGCTGAATTTCTCCCCAGAAAATGTTTTTTTCTTTTCTACTACATGGGCAGGCTTCAAATTTTCAAAACTTTTACAATCTACTTCCCTTTTAAACATAAGTTTAAATTTCACACCATGTCTTTGTGAACACATATGGACTGTATGCTTTCAGAAAAAGCCAGGTCACCTCTTGAATGCTTTGCTGCTTAGCAATTCCTTCTACCAGATACCCTAAATTATCTCTCTCAACTTCAAAGTTCCACAGGTCTCTAGGACAGGGGTAAAATGTTGCTAGTATCTTTGCTAATGCATAGCAAGAGTGATCCTTTCTCCAGTTTCTAGTAAGTTTCTCATCTTTGTCTGAGAACTCCTTAGCCTGGACTTCATTGTCCATATCACTATCAGCATTTTGATCAAATCCATTCAACAAGTTTTTAGGAGGTTCCAAACTGTCCCATATCTTCCTGTCTTCTTCTGAGCCCTCCAAACTGTTCCAACCTCTGGCTGTTTCCCAGTTCCAAAGTTGCTTCCACATTTTCAGATATCTTTATAGCAATGCCCCACTCCTGGTAGCAATTTTCTATATTAGTCCATTTTGACACTGCTATAAAGAACTACCTGAGACTGGGTAATTTATGAAGAAAAGAGGTTTAATTGACTCACAGTTCTGCATGGCTGGGGAGGCCTCAGGAAACTTACAATCATGGCAGAGGACAAAGGAGAAGCAAATACTTTCTTCACAAGGCAGTAAGAGAGAGACAGAGTGAAGAAAGCCACACTTTTAAACCATCAATTCTCATGAAAACTCACTCAATATCACCAGAACAGTGATGGGGAAGTCTGCCCCCATGATTCAATCACCTCCCAGCAGGCCCCTCCCTTGACACATGGGGATTACAATTCAAGATGAGATTTGGGTGGGGACACAGAGCCAAACCATATCAGTTGGATAATGTGATGCTTCCAGATTTGTTCTGTTTGCTTAGTATATTGTGTCATGAGCTCATTTTTTTGCTACCTGAATTTTAGGATTGCTTTTTCTTGTCCTGTGAAGGACTTTATTTATAGAAAATGTGTGGCTATAACCTATTTTGACATTGCTTCTGCAATCTTTCTCTTCTCCTCTTCTCTTTTTTTCTCTAATCCACTATCTTGTCCTCCTAGGACTTGAATCACATGCATGTTAGACCTGTGCCTGTGTTCTATATGTAGAGGAGGCTTCTGATACACTATATCACATCTCCTTCATATTACTAATTTCAGCGCAGCCATGGTGGACAGCTCCGTGTAGCTTTTACAGAGTGCTACATCAAGCACATGCCCATCTATGCTCTGATTTCTCCAAAGCTGCAAAAGGCCACTCAGCCATGAGCAAGTGGAACCTAGGAATGTGGGAGAGTTAACCCTCAACTGAATGGAGAGCAGGCATTAGTGAAAGAATGCCTTAGTCTTTCCATCTTCCAGTAGGATGATTCTGTTCTAAGATATGTTTTACATGGTTCTTCAGAGGGTCTCCAGTAATGTTGGGAACTCTTTTCATCTGTTCCTGCTGCTATAACAAAATACCACAGACTGGCTGGATGCAGTGGCTCACTCCTATAATCACAGCACTTTGGGAGGCCAAGGCAAGAGGAGCACTTGAGGTCAGGAGTTCAAGACCAGCCTGACCAACATGAAACCCCAACTCCACTAAAAATACAAAAATTAGCCAAATGTGGTAATGGACAACTGTAACTCCAGCTACTCAGGAGGCTGAGGAAGGAGAATCACTTCAGTCTGGGAGGCAGAGGTTGTAATAAGCCAAGATTGTGCCACTGCACTCCAGGCTGGGCAACCGAGCAAGACTTCATCTCAAAAAAGAAGAAAAAACACAGATTGAATAATTGATAAATGATATAAATCTATATCTTACATTTGTGGAGGCTGGGAAGTTCAAGGTCAAGGTGTCTGATAAGATGTTTTCTGTTTCCTAACACTTCCTTGCTGCATTCTCACATGGCAGAAGGGGCAAAAAGAGAGTGAACTCACCCCCTCAAGCCCTTATAAGGGTATTAATACCATCCATGAGGGTGGAGCCTTCATGGCCTAATCATTTCTTAAAGGTCCCTCTCTTAATACTTTTGTATTGGGAATCAAGTTTTATCATGAATTTTGGAGGGACATTTAAATTACAGCAAGGTCCCAAGTGACCATCATAGTAACCAACTTCTAAATATACCCTTTATTGACTTTTCTTTCTTCCCCTTTCAGACAGTTTCAGTAGAGTCAAGTCACCTTAATAAAAGGAGGGACTGACCTGATTTGAACCAAGGAGTCAGTTTTTATAGTGGCTTGTATATTTACAACCCTAAGGTGTAGACTCTGGGGAATCCCAACTGGAAAACTGGAGTATATATTAAGATCTCTCCTTTTTGATAGGCCCTGAAGTGCAGTTTTTCTTCACATAGTTCTATATGACTGCAAGCAGCTCTGTAT
Organism: Cebus imitator; assembly: GCF_001604975.1. Taxonomy (NCBI): domain Eukaryota; kingdom Metazoa; phylum Chordata; class Mammalia; order Primates; family Cebidae; genus Cebus; species Cebus imitator. Next base: position 3,634,161 of record NW_016107481.1, on the reverse strand, counting down.
ACTTTCTCAATCTCTTAGTCAATAATAATTGGTACTAGGAAAGAAAGATGAAAGTAAAAAACTAAAAATATGTAAATAAATAAAAATAAAAGAAAAAAAGAATTGCCAAACATCTTACCTCTCTCTGTGCATTCTTTCCTTCTAGGATCTTGACTTCTAATGTCTTTGTTGCCTAGGTAGCTCTTCAAAACCTTCAGTCATTTATTTCCAAAAACATTTTGCAGTGTTTTTAGCTGTTCTCAGCAGGAGAGTTAGTCTGTAACAAGCTAAATTGCTATTAATAGAAATGGCCATTAACTCTCATCTTCTCAACAATCCTATGAGGGAGATAACACTATCTCTTCTACTGTGAGTAAACTAAGGCACAAAGAGGCCTTGTATCTTCTTAAAGGTGCTAAAGAAGAAAATTTCAAACCTGGGCAGCTGAAATTCAGAAACCATGTTCTTAACTTCTAATAGTCTGTCTAAACATGTTGAGTTAGTAGCAGGACCAGTACTCAATTCCTACCCAAATCCAATACTCATTCAGTGTGATTTGCTCCCTAACTAATCATTATATCTCTCTCTTTATCATACGCTTCTTTTCACCACACCTTGTGCCAGCCTCACAGTGAGTTTCATCATGCTGTCTTTCTCTAATTCTTTCTAGTTTGCCTCTTCTCCATCTCTAAGCTTATTTCCCTCTTTTGTAAAGTGCTTTGGACAGTGCCTAGTGTAAGAGGTGCTTAGTAAGGGTGAGTGATTATTTATCTTTTCAGGGCCTCAATTTCCTCGGCTATCAATAGATGATAATGACACACTCAGAAAAAGCCAGCTCTAAAGTAAAAACAAAATCACTGGGAAAGCTATTTTCTGTGTGCGTGTGCGTGTGCGTGTGCGTGTGTGTGTGTTTTATTTTCTTTCTTTCTTTTGTTTTTTTTTTGTACTTCATGCCAAAGGGAGAGCTATTTTCAATGGTACTTAGAAGCTTCTAAAAAAGACTCTGAAAAGTCATTTCTTTGCAAGAGAAAAACAAAACTTGTCTACAATAATTTCGGAATTGAAAAAGACTGCCAAAATTTCTCCTCATCCTTCAGCTCCTCTTTCTGTTTTGTCAAAACCTCATTGTCCTGATTTAGTTCCCCTTCCTCCTCCTCCTCCTTCTTCTGCTGTTTTGGCTCCATTTTGGGAACACTCTGTGTTCAGTAGAGGAGAACCTGCATAGGTTTATCAATGATGGTCAAAAGTTGAACTTAAAGGCATAAAGGATTTAATGATTCTCTTCAGGACCCTATTAAACTCCCTAGAACATTAAAATCAAACATTTGAATTTATGATCCTGATTTTCTGATTCATATCAATTGGCTCAAATATTAGTGTCAGAAAGTAAAACCAAATATTAGATAGCAAATGTAGATTGGAGAAATCCTTTAGACACTAAAGGATTTAGACTTCCACAAATTTTTGGAAGCAGATTGTGAATTGGCCTACAATATTGCCAAAGCTTTGCTATATACTATTCCCTAGTTCTCTAAAGAATAGTTGGATTGAACAAAATACAGTAATACCAACAGAATCTTGATGGGCCTATAATATCACACTATGAGACAGTTGAAAAAGTGTTTAAACAATATTCAAGCCTAAAAGAAGAAAGATGCTAACCACCAAAATGATACTCCTTAACTCAAACTTAATAAACAAATCAGATGAGAGTTGATAATTATATTAGAGACAATACCCCAGTTGGACTACCTGTCAAACTCATGATCTAATTAATGTTGTGAGTCAAATGTCCCATACTCTAACCAGGGAAGAAAAGGAAGAAAAGTTAAACAGAGAAGGAAAGCAAAGGAGGACATGAGTTTACAACTAAAACAATAGTTCAACCAATTCCTAACCTCTAAATAGCCTACCCTTGTTTAATAAACTGTTCAAGCATAATTGATAAGAATTAATAAATATGTCATCTGAAGGGAAAAAGAAAATAAAAATTAAATTAAATTAAAAAGAATGGATAAGTAATATAAATATAAATGCAATAACAGTTTATAAGTGAACTTCTGATAGTTTTAAAATCTTTTTCAGAAACTTAAAGTCATGTCATGTAAATTAAGTATTAGATAATCATACAATGTGTGAGTCATTTATATAGAAAGGCTAAAAATACTTCAATCTGTTAATAAAAAAATAATGAATATCTTTCTAAAAATTATGAAATGGGCTTCATCTACAAATACTGGTACAGAAGTTTAAAATTACTCACTTCCTAGGTTTTCACTAGATATTACGGTTGCTAAGAGTTAAAATCGTAGTTAATATGTATATAATTAAAACCACAAGATATAAGAAAAACAATTCTATATACAGAGTATATAAAGAAAGTAAGATGTGGGCCAGGCATGGTGGCTCACATCTGTAATCTTAGTACTTTGGGAGGCTGGGGCAGAAGAATGGGTTGAGTTCAGGAGTTTGAGACACTATGGGCAACATAGCATTTGTATAATTTGTATAATTTGTATTATTAGTCAGGTGCAGTAATGCACATCTATATTCTCAGCTCCTCAGGAGGCTGATGCAGGATGATTGCTTGAGCCCATGAGGTCGAGGCTACAATGAGCCATTGAGGAAGGAGACCCTTAATACTCTTCAGCCTTCTACATTGCATCTCAAAAGGATAAGTTAGAAGTCAGCCAGAGGAGGGACCTGTTGGCGCGTCCAGCCAGGTTAAGGATAAGATCCCTACTGCTAACCACATCCCATCTATAGATTATGGATATGGTATGGAGGAATCTTTCCAGAAGGCATTGTTTTTACTTAAACACGATCGAATCCCCCACCTAAGTCACGTACCCCATGCCTACTTCATGGATCAAGACCCTTTCACATGTACTTTCTAGAGTTGTAGACCTTTAAAAGGGCAAGGATTTTCTTTGTCGGAGATCTTGGCTGTTAGGCATCTATGCTGCCGCAGCTCCCAGCCAAATAAATCACCACTTCCTTCCCAGTTCAGTGTTCGAGAGGTTTGTTTCGTGGCCCACCATCTTTGGGAAGGCACTAGCCCATGACCTCCAGAAGTTTCCTGCTAAGGACTTAGGCTGCGTGCTGCTCCAATATGCTAATGGCTTTTTATTGGGACACCCCATGGCAGTCGGGTGCGCTAACAGAACAGATACTTTACTTTGGCATCTCGAGCACTGTGGGTATAAAGTGTCTGAAAGGAAAGCCCAGGTTTGCTGACAGCAAGTGCAAAATCTGGGGTTCACCATCCAGCAGAGAGAGTGTAGCCTAGGAGCAAAGAGGAAACAAGTCATTTGCAACCTGCCAGGATCCAAGACTAAAAGGCAGGTAAGAGACTAGAAGGCAGGTGAGAGAGTTCCTGGGAGCCATGGGTTTCTGTAAACTGTGAATTCCAAACTTTGTGGTACTGGCCAAACCCCTTTATGAAGTCACTAAGCAGGGGGCAAATAATTAAAGAAGGATGGATCCAGCTGCCAGATGGAAGCGTAGCAGTGCTGCAGCTATTGGGGACAGTGGTTGTACAGGCCATACATGAAACCACTCATTTAGGTCAAGTCACTTGAGAAGTTGTTAGGCCGGTATTTTTATATCTCACACTTATCAGCCCTGACCAAAACTGTGGCACAGCGATGCATTACATGTTGGCAGCACAATGCAAGGCAAGATCCAACTATTCCCATTGGCATTCAAGCTTATGGAGCAGCTCCGTTTGAAGACCTTCAGGTAGATTTCACTGAAATGCCCAAGTGTGGGGGACATAAGTACTTGTTGGTCCTGGTGTGCACACACTCTGGGTGGGTAGAGGCCTTCCTGACTAGGAATGAAAAGGTCCATGAAGTAACCCTTGTGCTTCTTTGAGATCTGATCCCTAGGCTTGGACTGCCACTAAGCATCGGATTAGACAATGGACCAGCATTTGTGGCAGATTTGGTCTGGAAAACAGCAATGGCATTGGGTATTACTTGGAAACTGCACGACCACGGAGTTCCAGAAAGGTGGAATGGATGAACCAGACCATTAAGAATAGCTTAGGGAAAATGTATCAGGAAACAGGATTAAAGGGGGTGCAGGCACTTCCCTTGGTGTTATTCAAAATTAGATGTACTCCCTCTAAGAAGATGGGATATTCCTCCTATAAAGTCTTGTATCATAGGCCTCCTCCCATATTGCAGGAACTGCAGGGAACTCCTTGGGAGTGGGGAGAGATTGAGCTAGGATGACAGTTACAAGCTCTAGGAAAAATCACTCAGGATATCCTGGGTAAATGAAAGATGTCCTGTAAGCTTATTCTCCCCAGTTTACCCTTTCTCACCAGGTGATTGATTGCATGTGGATAAAGGACTGGAATGTAACCCCTCTGAAGCCATGGTGGAAAGAACCCCAGACCGTGATCCTGACCGCTCCCATAGCCGTAAAGGTAAAGGGAATCCCAGCCTGGATTCACTACAGCAGTGTGAAACCTGCAGCAGCTGAAACTTGGGAAGCTAGACCAGACCCAGACAACAACTGCAGAATCACCTTAAGAAGGACAACAATCCCTGCTCCAGCCATATCCTGGAAGCTGGCTGGTCCACACATGGTCAAAGCATGAGGAAATTCATCGTGGGACTTATTCTCCTTAAAATTTGGACTTGTACAGTAGGGACATTAACTGATTTTGGACAATGCTCTCAGTGTGTGCACCAGGTTACAGAGGTAGGATGGAAAATTACTGCCATTCTTTTGTTCTATAGTTATTATGAATGCACAGGGACATAAGAGGGAATCTGTTTATATAATGGTGCTCAGTATAAGGTTTGTAACCCAGGGGATAGGCAACCTGATGTCTGCTACAATCCATCAGAACCCCCCTATGCATATGACTTTTGAAATTAAACTCCTAGCAGGTTGATGGAAGAGCCCTACTAAGTTAATAGCTAAAACAGAGGAGAAGGGAAGCCCATAAGTATATCTGCCAGAAAACCTACTGGTGCTATGACTGCCCTTATTGGTCATGCATCACCTGGGCCACTTAGAAAAATGATAAAAATAATCCTGTTTGCCTTGTAAAAGGGAGGGACACCATTCCATGGGGTAATGTCCCCTGCATCTCAGGACATTATAATCCAGTAGAATTAATAATCACAAACCCCCCAGGACCCCAAATGGGAAAAAGGAGAGAGTGTAGTGCTAGGAATTGATGGAAAATGATGTGGCCCTGGAGTCAGTATCCAGATTCAGGGAAAAATCCAGAAATGTTCAGCCCAGCCAGTTTATCCACCCTTCTATGACATATTAAATGAGACAACGCCAGAGCTTCCAAAAAAGACAAAGAACTTGTTCCTCCAACTTGCTGAAAATGTGGCCCATTCTCTTAATGTCACTTCTTGCTATGTATGTGAAGCAACTACTATGGGTGACAGGTGGCCATGGGAAACCCGTGAGTTAGTACCCTCTGATCCTGTCCCTGACCTGACCTCAGTTCAAAGAATTCAAACCAAGAGTTTCTGGGTTTTAAAGGTTTCAATTATTGGACAATACTATTTGGCCAGAGAAGGAAAAGACTTCACTGTTCCAGGAGGAAAGCTTAGCTGCTTAAGGCAACAACTGTGTAAAGGAACAGTGGACACTGTAGCCTGGTGGAGCTCAAATTACACAGAGAAGAACCCCCTCCTAAAATTTCCAAGATTACAGGATGCTTGAAATCATCCTGGGGATTGGAGAGACTGGACGGTCCCAGCTGGGTTGTATTGAATATGTGAACATAGAGCATATATACAACTGCCTGAAAGATAGTCAGGTAGCTGTATCACAGGCATCATCAAACCTTTTTTTCTATTATCTGTTAAGACAGGTGAGCTGTTAGGATATCTGGTCTGCTCCACCCAGGAGAAAATAAGTATAAAGATACATGAATGGAAAAATGATAAGTGGCCATCGGAGAGAATTATTGAGTATTATGGGCCAGCCATATGGGCAGAAGATGGCTCATGGGGATGCTGGACTCCTATTTACATGTTCAATCAGATCACCCAGTTGCAGACTGTTTTGGAAATACTCGCTAATAAAATGGGAAAACTCTGTCCATTTTGGCCTGACAAGAAACTCAAATGAGAAATGCGATTTATCAGAACTGGTTGGCCTTAAATTATTTGCTAGCAGCTAAAGGAGGAGTCTGAGGAAAATTCAATCTAACCAACTGCTGCCTACACATAGATGACCAGGGTCAAGCAGTTGACAATATTGTAAGAAACATGACCAAACTGGCACACGTGCCTGTGCAGGTATAGCACTGATTTAGCTCTGAGTCCTTGTTTGGAGGTTGGTTCTCATCCATAGGAGGATTCAAGGCTCTCCATCATAAGTGTTGTAATAATAATAGATGCTTTCCCCCCTTGTTTGCTTCCCCTGTTCCTTCAGATGACTAGAGGATTCATCACTGTTGTAGTTAACCAAAAAACCAATCACAAGTATATTATATGCATCATTATCAATCAGTTTCTTCAGAAGAGCATGAAAATGAGAATGAGAGTGAGACCTCTCACTAATGTTATAGGTGAGAGTCTCAAAGAGGGGAGTGAGGAGAGACATTTAATCCTCTTCAGCCTTCTACACTGCATGTCAAAAGAAGAAGTTAGAAGTCAGCCAGAAGAGGGACTGGTTGGCGCTGCCAGCCAGGTTAAGGATAAGACCCCTACTGCTAACCACAATCCCATCTGTAGATCACAAACATGGTATGGAGGAATCTTTCTGGAAGGCATTGTTTTTACTTAACCATGATCAAACCCCCCAACTTAAGTCATATATTCCACACCTACTTCATGGATCAAGACTCTTTCACATGTAATTTCTAGAGTTATAGGCCTTTAAAAGGGCAAGGATTTTCTTTGTTGGAGAGCTTGGCTGTTACATGTCACCACAGTTCTCGGTCGAATAAATCACCACTTCCTTCCCAGTTCGGTGTTCAAGAGGTTTGTTTCATGGTCTTTCCTGCTTCACCATGATTGTGCCACTGCATTCCAGCCTAGGTAACAAAGAAAGAGACCCTGTCTAAAAAACAAAGTAAGAAAGATGTGTTTTTGGTAAAGAAAGTTGAAAAGAGTAATTGTTTCTTTTGCATAAGGGAGAACTTGGCATAGTCAGAATAATAGGAAGAAAACAAAAGTAAATTTTTGTCCTAAGGTGGAATATCAATATAAAAAGTCAGTAAAGGACCAAACTGAAGGTTTAAGTAAGTTGCAGAAGGTTTGTGGAAGACTAATCTTGGGAAAGAAATTTTATATGTGATCAAGTTGGCTAAAATTAGAAGGGAATTATATATAAGTTTATCTAAAATTTGAACATTAATATCAAAAGCATGCTGATGTAGCTGGGTCTGGTGGCTCATGCCTGTAATCCCAGCACTTTGGGAAGCTGAGGTGGGCAGATCATTTGAGGCCAGCATCTTGAGAACAGAGACATTCCACCAAATGTACAGTTATTATAGGCACAGTCTAATGGTGAATCCTTGGGTTCACTTCTTAGCATTAAGAGGCCTTTAAAAGTCTAATCCAACAGTCCTTATGAGACTGGCCTGGCCAATGTGGCAAAACCCTGTCTCTACAAAAAATACCAAAATAATAATAACAATAATAATAATAATAATAATAATAGTCGTGCTGGCATGCATCTGTAGTTTCAGCTACTGGGAAGGTAAAATCAAAAGTAAGTTAGTTACTTCCAAGAAACAATGGGGATATAGGCATTAGGTAAATGATCCCATTCCAAATAAGAGAAATTGGCTAAAACAAAGGGCTATAAGCCCCATGCAAGTTCAAAACCCAAAAGGGCAGCAATTAAATATTAAAGCTCCAAAATAATCACCTATTACTCCATGTCTTACATCCAGGGCACACTGATGCAAGACGTGTTCTCCTAAGGCCTTGGGCAGCTCCGCCCCTGTGGCTCTGCAGGGTACAGCCCCCGTGGCTGCGTTCACATGTTACTGTTGAATTCCTGAGGCTTTTCCAGGTACACAGTGCAAGCTGTTGGTGGATCTACCATTCTGGGGTTCTGGAGGACGATGGCCCTTTTCTCACAGCTTCACTAGGCAGTGCCCCAGTGGGGACAGAGTGGGGGCTCCAATTCCATATTTCTCCTCTGCATTGCCTTACTCAAGGTTCTCCATGCAGGCTCTGCTCCTGGAGCAGACTTCTTCCTGGACATCCAGGCTGAAACCTACGCAGAGACTCTCAAAGCTTAACTCTTGTCTTCTGCACACCTGCATGCCCAGCACCGCATGGAAGCTGCCAAGGCTTGGGAATTGCACCCTCTGAAGCAATGATTTGAGCTGTACCTTGGCTCCTCTTAGCCATGATTGGAGTTGGAGCAGCTGGCACACAGGATGCCATGTCCTGAGGCTGTACAGAGCAGCGGGCCACCCACCAAACCATTTTTCCCTCATAGGCTTCCAGGCCTGTGATGAGAGGGGCTGCCAGGAAGATCTCTGAAATGCCCTGGAGACACTTTCCCCATTGTCTTGGCTATTACTAAGCAGTTTCTCTTTACTTATGCAGGTTTCTACAGCCAGTAGCTTGAATTTCTCCCCGGAAAATGGGTTTTTCTTTTCTACTACATGGTGGTCAGGCTTCAAATTTTCAGAATTTTTGTGCTCTGCTTCCCTTTTAAATATAAGCTCCAATTTCAGACCATTTCTTTGTGAACACATATAACTGTATGCTTTCAGAAAAAGCCAGTTCACTTCTTGAATACTTTGCTGCTTAGAAATTCCTTCTTCCAGATACCCTAAATCATCTCTCTTAAGTTCAAAGTTCCACAGATCTCTAGGGAAGGGGTAAAATGCTGCCAGTCTCTGTGAAAGCAAGAGTCACTTATTCTAGTTCCCAAAAAGTTCCTCATCTCCATCTGAAACCAACTCAGCCTGGACTTCATTGTCCATAGTACTATCAGCATTTTGGTCAAGGCCATTCAACAAGTTTCTAGGAAGTTCCAAACTTTCACACATTTTCCTGTCTTCTTCTGAGCCCTCCAAAGTGTTCCAACCTCTGCCTATTACCCAGTTCCAAAGTCACTTCCACAGTTTTGGATATCCTTATAGCAGTGCCCCACTACCTCAGCATCAATTTTCTGTATTAGTTTGTTCTCATACTGCTATGAAGAAATACCTGACACTGGGTAATTAATTTATAAATAGAAGAGGTTTAATTGGCTCACAGTTCTGCATGGCTGGGGAGGCCTCAGGAAATTTTCAACCATGGTGGAAGGTGAAAGAGAAGCAAGGACCTTCTTCAAAGGGTGGCAGGTTGTAGTGAGTGGCAGCAGAGGAAATGACAGAGAGTTATAAAACCATTAGATCTCATGAGACTCACTCACTATCATGAAAACTGCATGTAGGAAACTGCCTCCATGATCCAATTACCTCCACCTGGTCCTGCCCTTGACACATAGGGAGTATGGGTATTAAAATTCAAGATGAGATTTTGGGTAGAGACAAAGCTAAATCATATGGCACAAAACATCAATCAATACATGCAAGATTTAAATTGGCTTGATCTGGAAGGACGGGACAACTCAAAGTGGGGGCTTCCAAGTCACAGGTAGATTTAAGCATATTCTGATTGGGAGTTGGCAATTGGTAGCAATGTTTAGCCTTTTTTTGAGTCATTTTTGTATAAATGTGTTAGTATGTGTTCCAAAATTATATGTGATTCTTAAAAATCTGATACGTCCTGATATGTGTTACCAGTCATAATTATGGATATTGTGTAAAGTTGTGGTAGACCACAAAAATGACCAAATTTCCTTGTCAATTGCATCTTTAATCAAGGTCATTTTAAGTCTTATTGTCCACAATTAAGCATCTGTGGTTTTATCCTTATGCTCTTGTTTTCCGAAGCTCTATATGAATCTTTCCTGTCACTCAGGCTGGAGTGCAGTGGCGTGATCTCGGCTCACTACAACCTCTGCCTCCCAGGTTCAAGTGATTCTCGTGCCTCAGCCTCCTGAGTAGCTGGGACTACAGGTGTGCGCCACCACATCCAGCTAATTTTTTTGTATTTTTAATAGAGACAGGGTTTTGCCATTTGGCCAGGCTAGTCTCAAATTCCTGACCTCAGGTGATCTGCCTGCCTTGGTCTCTCCCTTTATAAATCTTAAAATTTTGTGTCTTTAAGGAAATTCATGGAAAAGACTACAACACATAATCTTGAATACATGTTTCTGATGACTTTAAGATTGAATCATGTCTGTAGTCCCAGCACTTTAGGAGGCCAAGGCAGAATGATCGTTTGAGGCCAGGAGTTAAAGACCAGCCTGAGCAACATAGCAAGACCTTATCTCTATTTAAAATTTTTTCTTCTTCTTTTTTAACAGCAAGCTCATCCTTTAAAAAATTTTTTTAAAGGAAATCAAGATTTAATCATTAGATGGGGTAAAATAATTTCAGAACACTAAGAGAACAAAAGTGGACTCATAAAATTGCTAATGTATCACCAAATGGAACAATAGTTTTGAAATGATGAATAACGGAAATTGTTTTTTAACGACAACTTTTTGTTTGAAACATTGCTGATTCTTTTTTTCCTAAAGAAAACATTTTTCTTTTAAGCCATTTATAGCTTACACCAACAAATGTTTCTCAATTTTTCTTCCATTTTTCTGACTTGGACTCACCAAAACTGAAACTCTTTTTCTTCTGAAGTTCGATGAGGGGAAGCTTATGCATAAACAACCTTGCGACAAATTATAAACTAGAAAAATCTGTCAGATTGTGAATGCCTGCTTGCTCCAACTAAAGATGTTTCAAACCCAAATCTCAATGGGCTGTCTTCACAAAAGATACATTTTCCTTTGCTGTTTAGATGCTGACATTAAAAGTAGACCCGTGACTTTGCTCTTTTTATTGTACAAAAAATAAATCTAAATATTTTAGCAATTTTATCTCCACTCTAGAATTACAGATCAACTAGCTGTTTACCAATCCCACTTTCTCTTCTTTGTGGATAAAAAGCACCCCTTGAAACTAGGTGTGGCTGTGTAGAATGAATTCAGGGCAACAGAATGTGAGTGAAAGTGACTTATGCTACTTCCTGGTCTGGCCCATAAAAACTGCCAATGCACGATCTGTATGCTGCTCTCTCTCTTTTCCCTTCTACCAGCTACATATTGATTGACTGACTATATTAAGCAAAGACCATTTCCTCCAACCACTGCCTTCCAATCTCCCATTAACACCCACTGCCTAGTAGCCATTAGATTTTTACATGACTTACGTAAATTTCAACTTAAGCCATTGAGATTTGATGGTTTATCTGCTTCAGTAGCTAACAGCCCCTTAACTAAAATAACCATCATCCATTTAAGAAGTACATAAACAAGCTCTTCTGAAACAAAGTAATTTTAGATTATTCCTTTTTCTCCTTGAAGTCATATTCTCATCCCACTTCTCCCATAGTACATTATCCAAATATATTTTATGCTTGAATCTTTAATTGACTGCTGTATTATACTTCTCTGCAACAAAAATAAGTCTATAATCCGACATTATGAAAGCTATTTGTTTCCTCTGTTCATAAAGGTCTAAATGTTGGAAAAAATATTTTGTATAGAATTATTATTACAAAAGGGTACAAAACTGGAGCCTCAGGCCAGTTCACATAAGAGAGAAGGATTCATGCCGGGTGCAGTAGCTCATGCCTGTAATCCCAGCACTTTGGGAGGCTGAGGCAGGCAGATCACCTGAGGTCAGGAGTTTGAGACCAGCCTGGCCAACATGGTGAAACCCCATCTCTAATAAAAACACAAAAATTAGCCAGGCTTGGTGGGTGGTTGTAATCCCAGCTACTTGGGACGCTGACGCAGGAGAATTGCTTGAACCCAGGAGGCAGAGGTTGCAGTTAGCCGAGATTGCGCCACTGTACTCCTGCCTGGGCGACAGAGTGACACTCCATCAAAAATTTTTAAAAAAGAGAGAGGATTCATTATGTTACCAGTCCCCTGAACACCATGTCAAAGCCAGTCATCTTACACAAAACCCAAAGAAACACTGAGTCCACCCAGCACACCTACCCAGACAGCCAGGACCACACAAGAACAAGGTAAGAAGCTAGTTGGACTTCAGCAACTTAGCTTAGACAGCAGTACCATACTACCCAGCATGATGTGGGACAAATTCATCCCAGCCCTTAAGCCATTCTCAAAACATGCAGCTTTTTCAAGGTGATAGTGGAGGCCATGATTTATAGCCAGTTGGTCAGAAGTATTGGTAATATCCCACTACTTGTGATTGGTACCTGAAATCGAAGCAGTCTTGTGGGATTGAGCCCTTAATCTGTGGAATCTGACCCTATCTCCAGGTAGATAGTATCAGAATTGAATTGCGTTAAAGGACATCCAGCTGGTGTCAGCTGCAGAACTGACTGATGTGTGGGGAAATCACACCATATATCTGGTCACAGAAGTGTTCTGTGTTAAGTGTGTCAGTAGAGAGAAAAAGCAGTTTGATTTTTCCTCTTGCAATGTATGCCCTGAGAAAGTCTCAGGTATCTTGCAGTGCACCTGTGAGGTAGACTACATGTCTATTTGGGGTAGTTGTGGGGGCTCTGCTCCACATTGTGAAGACAAGTTGCATAAGCACCTTAGTCTATTTGGGCTGCTATAACAAAATACCTGAGACTGGGTAATTTAAAAATAATAGGAAGGTATTTCTCACAGGTCTGGAGGCTGGAAAGTCCAAGATCAAAGCACCTGCAGATTTTATGTCTGTTGAACGCTTGCTCTCTACTTCATAGATGGTGTCTCTTAATGCATCATCACATGGCAGAAGGGGTGAACAGCTCCCTGCACCTGTTTTGTAAGGTCACTAATCCTATTCATGAGGGCTCTACCCTCACAGCTTAATCACTCCTAAAAGCCTCCACATTGTTGTTGTTGTTTTTTTTTTCAAGACCAGTCAACTGCAGTAGTGAGAAGGGAGGAAAAAGTAGAACAAGGAGTTCTATCTGTAACTGACTGCGAACATTGAGATAACTGACTACCTTTGAAGCAGCCAGCCTCCACTTCTTAATATTATCACATTGGCAATTAAGTTTCAACAATAAATTTTGGGGGATATATTCAGACCATAGCAATAGGGAACAAACAAATCTTTATTGTTTCGAACTACTGAGAATTTAGGGTTGTTACTACCGCAAAATCTAGGTCATCGTCACTTAAGGTAGACATAGTTATCCAAAGTGGGTTGCCGTAACAAGAACATAAAATATTTAAGAGAGACAGCAGGTAGCAAGAAAATTCTTTTCAGAGTTTCAGACAGCAATCCATGCTATGTAGTAATGAAACTTTTAGTAAAATTGTTATCTACAGTAACTTGGAAGACAGGTCATATACTTAATACATTTGTAGCTTAGGGGGAAGGCTGGAAAACAGAATGTTGTGTGTTATTTGCTATTGGCTGCATTTGGCAAGCTATGACAAGAAAGAGATGAGCTGAGAGAAATAACTGACCATTTTGTAAGTAATGAAGGGAATAAAGAGTTCACCAGTTTGAGGATCTACTTGTAGAATTGAAAGAGGCAACTACTTCTCAACCTCAGACAGTTAAAGAGAAATTTGAGAAATGTTTGGAATGACAAAGGATAACTAAAATTTAGCCTGGAGGCAATGTATCAATTTAAGACAACTGGCTGTTCTACCAATTTTTTTAAAACTCTGAGTGTATTAATAGATTCCAGATTAAAGACCCAACCAACTAAGGCTATTTGGAACATCTTATTTCACAAATTTGTCACTATCAGCATGGACATATTAACTTGTACCTGAAGCCCATGTTGCAGCAGGACTTTACCACTTTACCAGAGCAAGGCTTACATCACATAGCAGAAAACATTCTTTCATACCTGGATGCCAGGTCTCTGTGTGTAGCAGTGCTGATATGTAAAGAATAGTGGCAAGTGATCTCAGAATGAATGCTTTGGAAGAAGCTGATTGAACGAATGGTACACACTGATCCTCTATGGAAGGGACTTTCAGAAAGAAGAGGGTAGGACAGTACCTGTTTAAAAGCAGACCCACAGATGGCCCTCCCAATTCATTTTATAGGTCATTATACTCAAAGATTATCCAGGTTATAGCAACTGTAGAATCTAACTGGCAGTGTGGATGACACACCTTGCAGAGGATTCAGTGACACTCTGAAAATAGTAAAGGTGTCTACTGTTTACAGTATGATGATGAAAAATTATCAGTGGCCTACAAGATAATTCTAATAAGCTAAATGAATTTTGTATGTATTATTTTTAGAATCATGCTTATGTCACACTAGCATGTGACAATCTTTCTTTTACTCCAGATTGGTTTTCATCTCTTCTACTCAATCTTGGCAGCTCTTGGTGTAATTTTAAAGAACTGGAGCCAGAGTATTTCCCTGTAACTAATACAAGAACCCAATTGTCTCACTTCTTATCTTTCTCTAAGCACATTCACATTCTATATTCTGTATTAAGAAAATATCCCAGTATCACAGGACTCTTGATTACTTTGATAGCTGGTAAGAGTATTGCTAGTTTATAAATCAAAGCTGCTATCTTTTATGGTTTCTGAGAAGGCCTTAAATAATAATACAGTGGAATGACAGAGCAACTTATATTGCTTTCATTCAGTTTTCAATAGTAGATAAACTGGATTATTTCTCCATGTTTAATGTTTGATGGCTGATCTGAATTGATTTTGTTTTATATTGTTTGTATTAGTAGTTTATTTCCTCATACTTAAGAAAACATTAAGTTTTTTTAACTTTGTTAAAAATGTTATAATTTATAAACAGAGAAGTTTGCTCTTTAGGTGTACAATTCTAGTTTTGAGAAATACACAGAAATATAGAACTGTCACAACACTCAAGATACACAACACTCAAGCTCCCCAGTGCCTTTGTCCTGCCCCTTTCTTTTCCTGGGCTTTTCTGCTTCTTTCCTGTGCTTACCCATTTCCTGTTGGACATTTGTGTTGTTTCCAGTTTCTCACAATTATGAATAAAACCACAATAAATATATAAAATAGGCTTCATCACTCTCACAATGTCTAAATTGGAAAGGAGCTGACAAGCTGTTAAGAAGTAAAATAAGTTGTAAGGAAAACAAAATGTAACTAATCAAACTGTTATAATTCATAAACCAGCTTAGCAGTGAACATGTTATAATCCGACTAAATTTCGTTTTCTGCATTTATAAGCAAGACCTTAACTTTAAACTTCATAACACTGACCCTATTCTTTAGAGTCTGTTTCCCAGATGGCCATTCCCAGCTTTTTCCTTGAATAAACTCTTGGTGTTTTTTTGTTGTTGTTTGTTTTTGTTGTTGTTGTTGTTCTAAGACAGTCTTACTCTGTCACCCAGGCTAGTGTGCAGTGGTGCAATCATGATTCATTGCAGCCTTGACCTCCTGGGCTCAAGCGATCTTCCCACCTCAGCCTCCCCAGTAGCTGGGACTAGAGGTACATACCACCAGACCTGGTTAATTAAAAACAGTGTTTTTTTTTGGTAGAGACAGAGTCTTGCTATGTTGTCCAGGTTGGTGAATAAACTCTTAAAAAAAACTGGATTTTTAAATTTTTATTTATTTTTTGGGTGGATAGGGCCTCACTCTGTTGCCCAGGTGAGAGTGCAGTAGTGTGATCACAACTCACCGTAGCCTCAGCTTCCTGGGATCAAGTGATCCTCCCACCTCAACCTCCCAAGTAGGTAGGAGTACGGGAATGTGCTACCATACCTGGCTAAGTTTTTAAATTTTTTGTAGAGATGGGGTCTTGCTATGTTGCCTAAAACAGGATTTTTGATCTTTTTGATTATTCCAGGCTGACACAGGACAGCTCCTCCAGTTCCATGCTTCATATACCTTCTAAAACAGTAAACATAGCAGGGAGTAAAAGGGAGAAGGTGACTCCCTATCAGGGAAGATCTCTCCCTGAAGCCTCAACATCGTCCCTCTATGACTCATCATGCCAAACCCACATGGATCACTGGAAAAGAAGGGGGATGCCATGACTGACTTAGGTCTATTAAGAATCATGCCATAGGGTCCATTGCTGCAACAAAACCTGGGTTTTGATAACAAAAGAGAAAGGAGAATGGCTGTTGGGTAGGCAGCTAACATTTGCTACAATTCCTAAATGTGTTTCCTGAAGATTATTAATGAAAAAATGTTTCAGCCCCTTTATCTACCATTTTATGTTGATTCTTTCAACTACTATTTACAACATCTATGATACATTGGGTACTGTGATAGGAGCAGAAGGCTCAAAGATCATCAAGACATAGCTCCTGTCCTCAAGATTGAATTAAATGAGAGAAAAATATGTCAATAATTCAGAACAGTGTAGCAAATGCTGAAGGAATCTCCCGGTCTGCCGGTTGCGAAGACCGTGGGAAAAGTGCAGTATCTGGGCTGGAATGCACCATTCTTCCTGGTACAGTCTCTCACAGCTTCCCTTGGCTATGGGAGAGAAATCCCCTGACCCCTTGAGCTTCCTGGGTAAGGCGACACCCCACCCTGCTTCGGTTCGCCCTCTGTGGGTTACCCGCTGTACAATCAGTCCCAGTGAGATGAACCAGGTACCTCAGTTGGAAAGGCAGAAATCACCCACTTCTGCGTTCATCTCGCTGGGGGCTGTGGACTGAAGCTTTTCCTATTCAGCCATGTTGAAACAAGAAGTCTCTTCTTGGGTAATTTTAAGTAACCTCCAAGTTTCTTGTCACCTAAATTTTTAAAAATTTACCATTCAATTTTTTTCTTGTGGTTATACTTTTGATTTATCAATGCACTTATCATAATCTTATAATCATTTGCTTGTCATTCTTTCTTTCTGGATTATGAGGACCTCACAGAAAGAAATCTGGCCTTAATTCACCTTGGTAGACCCCGTACCTAGTGGACAGATAATAAACAAATATTTACTGAATTGAGGTGTGTAATTTGCATCTGTGTGTCCCTAGTTTCCAGCACAGCTAAAAGTTTTTTTTTTTTTCCTTCAGCACTTTAAATATGTCATATCACTCTCTCCTGGACTGTTAGGTTTACACTAAAAAGCCTGCTGGAGACATATTGGAGCTGCACTCTATATTATTAATATTTCTTTTCTCTTGCTGCTTTTAGGATTCTCACTTTATCTCTGACCATTGAGAGTTTCATTTTTAAATGTCTTGAGGTAGTCAAAGCTAATAATTCTTAAATTTGTCCTTTTGAGGGCTAACCTAGATGTTTCAGGTGTGGTTCACTTTTTCTTATTGTTTCATTTTGTCTCCTCTCGGCATAGCTTGTCTTCAAGCTTGCTAATTCTTTTGCTTGATAAATTCTTCTGTTAAGACTCTGATACACTCTTCAATATGTCAATCACATTTTTCAACTCCAGAATTTCTGCTTGCTTTTTATTTCAACCTCTTTATCTGATAGAATTATGAATTGTTTCTCTGTGTTATTTTAAATTTTGTTGAGTTTCCTCAAAATAGCTATTTTGAACTGTCTGAAAGATCACAGTATCTCTGTCTCTCTGTGACTGGTCACTGCTGCTTTATTTAGTTTGTCTGATGAGGGCATGTTTTCTTGGAGCGTCTTGATGCTTGTGGTTATTTGTCAGTGTTTGGGCATTCGAGAGTTTATTGTAGTCTTCACAGTTTTAACTTGTTTGTACCCTGATTTCAGACCCTAGTTTCTGACTTTCTTCTTGAGAAGGCTTTCCAGGTATTTGAAGAAACTTGGGTGTTGTGATCTAAGTCTTTAGTCACTGCAGCCATATCTGCATTAAGGGGCACTCTAAGCCCAATAACATGGTGGTCTTAGATAAGTTCTAGAAGAATTATCTGGATTACCAGGCAAAGACTCTTGTTCTCTTCCTTCAGTTTTTCCCAAACCAATGTGGTCTCTCTCTATGCTGAGCTGTGTGGAGCTGGGGGAGGGGTGACACAAGCACCTCTGTGACTACCACCACTGAGACTGTCCTAGGTCAGAACTGCAGCCAACACAGCATTGGTCCTTGCCCATGGCCCATGATAAACACTGCCTAGCTACCACCTGTTTGCTCAAGGTCCTAGGGCCTTACAGTCAGCAAATGGCAAAGTCAGGCTTGCATCCTTCCCTTCAGGGCAACAAGTTCTCTCCCCACCATCCCACCCCAAGTCCTGGGCAGGTCCAGAGATGCCACCTGAGAACCAAGGCCTGGATTTTTAAACATTAGGAATCTACCTGGTGTTCTATGCTACTGTGGCTGAACTGGCATCCAAAGTCCTTCTCACTCTTCCCTCCTCTTTCTACAACCAGAGGAGTCTCTTTCCATGGCCACTACTGACCCAAGCCCACAGTAAATACCACCTGGCTACCTCCAATGTTCATTCAAAGCCGAAAGCTCTTCAGTCAACTTGGGGTGAATGCTACCAGGCCTGGGACCCTCTCTTCAGGGCAGTGGACTCCTCTCTGATCCAGGGCAGGTCCAGAAATGCCATCCACAAGCCACGGCCTGGAATCGGGGATCCCAAGAGCCTGCTTGGTGCTCTACCCAACTCTGGCCAAGCTGGTATCTAAAGCTGAAAGGCCAAGTCCTCTTTATTCTCCCACCTCCTTTTCGCAAGCAGGAATTCTTCCCTGTAGCTACCACAGCAGAGAATGTGCTGGCTCACATCTAAGGTCAGCATGTCCCCGAGTCTCATTCGAGGCCTATGGTGAATATTGCCTGGGTACCACTGCTTATTTTTCACAGCCCAAAGGCTTCTTAGCAGGTGATGAATTCTGCCACGACTGGGCCCCTCCCTTCGAAGCAGAGGGTTCCTTTCTGGTCCATGGTGTGTCTAGAAATGTCACCTGGGAGTTAGGGCTTAAAATGGGGACCTCAGGAATATGCTGTGTGTCCTATTCTGTGGCTGAGGTGGTATCCAAGTTGCAAGACCAAGTCCTCATTATTCTTTTCTCTCCTTTCAAGTGGAAGAAAGGAGCCTTTCCTAGAGCTGCAATGCCTTGGGTTGGGGGAGAGATGGTGCAAGCATTTCCTTTGCTGCCCAGCTGGTGTCTCACTGGGTTGCATACCCCCAAGTCTACAGGCTCCAAGTCCAGTACAGCATGAGGACTTGCCCAGCAACTGCAGCCCTTGTGGCCTAAACTGACTTTCAAGTTTTTTTAAAACCCCAGAGCCCTGTAGCTTGCAGTGGTAAGGCTTGCCAGAACACAGGTTCCAACCACTTGGATGGGCAATTCTCCTTAGACTAGGTTTCATCTAAATGCTCCCTCTGTGGGCACTGGCTGAATTCTGCCTGGCGTTACTTTCTCCTGTGATCTGACTGTGCAATTCCAATGCAAAGTCCCATAATCACTGTGCTCTCCCCTCCTTAGCTCACAGATTCTCTCTCTACGTCACTTGATGCTGACACGGGATAGGGGAGGGGTTGGCAATTCAGTCCAGGCCACAAGGGCTGCAATTCTTGGGCAAGTTCTCAGGCTGTACTGGGCCTGGAGCCAGTGAACTTCAGGGGCATGCAATCCAGTAAGACGCCAGTTGAGTAGCCAAAAGAATACTTGCACCACGCCTGCCCTAACCCAAGGCAGCACAGCTCTGGGAGACTCCTTCCTTCTGCTTAAGAATAAAGAGGGCTTTGTCTAGTCAGCCACAGCAGGATAGGACACCAGGAGTCCTGAGACTACCATTCCAGGCCCTAGCTCCCAGATGACATTTCTAGACATACCATGGGCCAGAAGGGAACCCTTTGTCTTTCCTACCCTCTTAAGTTCCTTTCAGTAATAAAAAGGTAAAGCCAGGTATTGTGACCACTGACCTGATTTTTGGTTCTTATGAAGGTGCTTTTTTTGTGTGGATAGTTGTTCAATTTGGTGTTCCTGTGGGGAGGATGACTGGTGAAGGCTTCTATTCAGCCATTTTCACCACCTCAAAGGGATCCTGTTAGGGTTCTGTCAACTGTAGGCGTTTGCAAGAGATTGAAAAGCTAAACAACATGGAAACAATCTTCTGGCTCAGGTAGTGGTGGTACCAGCAGAGTATGATACCCAACTGTCATAAGAGTAGGCTCCTGTAGAACCTGGGTAGCAGCTAGACATTGGATACTTATAGTGGCAGCACTGGCTGCATGGGGCACAGAGGAGCACAACTCTGTTAAAGTCATGTGTAGTATGGGTTGTTGTATGAGTCAAATTCTGCAGATGACTGCTGGCTCCAGAGGAAGAAGTAGCTTCCTACACTTCCTCATTTCTGAGCAACACCACCTCTTTTTGATCCCCCAGCCCTTCTAACAACTTCATCATCGAATTTTGTGTATTAAATCTCTCCTTACTTAAACACCTCAGGTAACTTCCATTTTTCTTGTTAATTATATGGCATAATATTTTATCTGGCATTCCTAGAATCAGAAAATGCACTATGCTGGAAAAATTATTTTTCCAGGTAAGTTTCAACCTTTCAAGACTAAAATAGCAATTTTCCTGAAATTTTTAATTAAGTGTTTCATATATGGTCCTTTCTTCCTAAACTGAGTATTTGAAATACATTTTTTTTTCTCCTTTTCCATTATCCCCACTGAATTTTCACTATCTTCTGTGTTGTAGGCCTCATGTTGAAACTCTAGTACAGACGGTATGGCACTCTAGGTGAAATTAGTACTGACCAGAAGCAGACACTTACAAGTTCAATTGCAAATACTTTCACTGTTGCAGTTACTAAAGAGCTGGTGACAACATGGTTACCTTCCCTGGACACTCTCACTCTAACAATTTCGTCATCTAGTTTTGTCTAACTGACTATATGAACTGGAGATGACAGGGAAAAGCTCTACATGGGTACTAAATTATAAGCTGCATCTTGCAGTATGAGTGAAGGTCTGCCAGGAAAGGAGCATTTCAGAGCAGGGAAGTACCTGTGCAGACAGGTGTGGTAACTAGTCTCTAAAGATGGTTTACAACATCCCCATTCTACATGCTTATATCTTCCCCCTTTGAATCCGGACTGGCCCTGCAATTGCTCTGACCAATGGAATGTGAGGGAGTAACTGTTCTGGGACTTCTGAGCCCAGCACTTAGGAGGACTAGCAGTTTCTAATTCCTTCCCCCTGGGAACACTCTTGAGATGGTCATGCTTAGAATCCCACCAAGCTAAAAAAAAGCTCAAGCCACATGGAGGAGAATCAGGGTGCTGCAACTAACCACCCCAGCTGAGATCCCACCTGATAGTGCCAGCTAACGGCCATACAAGTTAGCCATATTGGACCTTTTAATTTATCCCTCAGATTAATTAAATCATATATCATATGAAGAACTGCTCAGCTGAGCTCATTCAGTTATCGGAATTGTAGGAGATGATTGTTGTTTTAAGCTGCTAAATTTTGAGGGTTGTTTTGAGACAGGGTCTTGCTCTGTCACCCACAATGGAGTGCATGGCATGATCTCAGCTTACTGAAGCCTCAATCTCTTGGGCTCAAGCAATTCTCCCACTTCAGCCTCCCAAATAGGTTGCACTGCAGGTACATGCCATGACACTGACTACTTTTTGTATTTTTTGTAGAGGCGAGGTTTTGCCATGTTGCTCAGGCTGGTCTCAAACTCCTGGGCTCAAGCAGTCCATCTGCCTTGGTCCTCCAAAGCAGTGGGATTATAGACATAAGCCACTATGCCTGGCCAAAGTGATTTCTTATGCAGTGAAAGGCTCTGTCTGCACGGTGGGTCATGCCCATAATCCCAACAATTTGGGAGGCCAAGATGGATCGCTTGAGCCCAGGGCTTCCTGACCAGCCTGGGCAACATAGTGAGAGCCCACCTCTACTTAAAAAAAATTAGCTGGGCATGATGGCATACAACTGTAGTCCCAGCTACTGCGGAAGAAGAGGCTGCACTGAGCTATCATCAGGCCACTGCACTTCAGTCTCGGTAACAGAGTGAGACCCTGTCTCAAAAAAAAAAAAAGGCTCTGGCAGGACTGCAAGTTTTGGGATGACTAAAGGAGTTCTCATAGTTCCTCACTGCTGGGCAATGCTGCCTCCCTTACCTCTTTTGCTCCTCCAGTTCTTCTTGTAATTTTATTACCTAATCCCTATATTAAATCACTTTTGCTTGAAATATCTTAAGGTATTTCTGTTTTTCTGGCTAACCATGTGGAAAACATTTTGTTATCTTCTATTTCTACAACCAGAGTATACTATGCCAAAAAGTTTGAATTATCTTCTGATAATTTCAATCTTTTCACTATTGAAATACTGTATTCCTGAGTTTTTCTTAAATGGCTTATTCATGCACCTTTTTTTTTTGGGAGGGGGACAGGATCTCATTCTGTTATCCAGGTTACAGTGTGGTACAATCATAGCTCACTGCAGCCTCAAACTCCTGGGCTCAAGTGATCCTCCTGTCTCAGCCTCCCAAAGCACTGGGATTACAAATGTGAGCCACCATGCCTGGTCTAGACCTTTCTTCTTAAACACAGCACATGAAATGTATTTTTTTTTTCCTTTTCCATTATCACCATCAAATATTTACCAAGTTCCTATCATGTACTATATAGCAGTTCTAGGAGCAAACGATATGGAATATCAGGTTAACTGAAGGCTAACCACAAGCAGATACTTGTAAATTCAAGTGGAAAAACCTTTACTGTTGTCAGTTGCTAGGATGCTGAGATGATAATGATATGGTCCCTGTCCTCTAGAAGTTCCCACTATAATAGAAATAGATTTATGAACAAAAAAATTATCATATGCTAGGAAGGATTCAAAAATAGAAATATCTACCACACATATGGGTGACTACACATAAAAGCATCAGAGAAAACTTCATATAGGAGCTAAAATTTAAGCTGGGTCCTGAGGTATGGTTTGAAGTTTGCCAGGTAAAGATGGGAAAAGGTTATTCCAGAGTTGGGAGGAAGCATGTACAAAGGTAGTAAAAGTGATAGCATTATTTAGCCCAGATTTCAGTACAATTAAGAGATTGTAGAAGGCCGGGCGCGGTGGCTCAAGCCTGTAATCCCAGCACTTTGGGAGGCCGAGGCGGGTGGATCACGAGGTCAAGAGATCGAGACCATCCTGGTCAACATGGTGAAACCCCGTCTCTACTAAAAATACAAAAATTAGCTGGGCATGGTGGCGCATGCCTGTAATCCCAGCTACTCAGGAGGCTGAGGCAGGAGAATTGCCTGAACCCAGGAGGCGGAGGNTGCGGTGAGCTGAGATCGCGCCATTGCACTCCAGCCTGGGTAATAAGAGCGAAAATACATCTAAAAAAAAAAAAAAAAAAAATAGATTGTAGAAAAGAACGTTGAAGTGTGCTGTGAAACATACTTTTTGCGTAAAACTTAACAGTCTGGACTTTATACTACGATCACCAAGGAGCAGAGAAGCCTCATATTCGCTTCTGTATTTCAGAAAAATAACACTGGTGGCAATGTGAAAGATAAACTGGGGCAAAGAAGGACTGGCAGCAAGGCAAGTTAGAAGGCTACTGCAAGATTCATATGAGAACCAATAAAGCTACAAAGTAAGGATTGTATTTGCCTAACCTCCAAGGCAGCATGACTAGAATTCTGTGTAAAATAATTCCTAAACTAGTTCTTTCTCCAAGAGTTATCCTTATATACTGATAGCTGCTGACTCATCAGTACCAATGAGATCATAATCCTTAATTTCAAATTAAGAACATGAACCTCAATTTCATTTCTAGTAGCTATGGCTCACTTAAATCCTAAATAATAAGCCATAACTACTAGATTTATTTATTTATTTGCCATGTCCATTGCTAAAGTAGCTACTAGATCTTATTCCTATTTGTACAACAGTAAGTTTGTTACTAGGATTTGGAAAACAGGGACCTTGCAATTTTAAAAATGCAATTTGGCCTTGGTTTTATTTTATTTATATCCATCACTATACTAAAAGGGGATGGCCTTGTTTTTAAGAGAAAGTTTACTCCAAAGATTCTAAAATTCTGCAACATTTGGATAAGGATGAAACTAAAAACCTGACACCAGGCCACTTTTTCTATAAGCTTTCTTTAGTATTTTGATCAAAAGAAAAGTCCTATATAAAGCCTGCACAACAAAACAACTTTATAAAACAACTTCTCATATTCTGCATAACACTGAGTGAATCATTTAGACGACAGCGGACAGAAAAAGGGAGCTGAAAATAGTACTAGACATTACCTCGGCTTCCTTAGAGTAAGTTCTACAATTACCTTGCAAAAGCACACAATTTTGCTATCCTCAGGCAGGCTTATAATTTTTTAAAAGACTTCAAATAAAGGTCATTTATTTCAGTATTTGTTCCAGCATTTCCAGAGATACTTGTAAATTCAAGTGGAAATTTGTTCCAGTGGAAAAAAAAAAGTTCTCAGAATTGCTTATATTAGGGTCTAAATCCTTCACTTATTAGATGTTATTACAGTCATCCCTTGGTATCTGCCAGGGATTAGCTCCAGGATACCCCAAGGAAACCAAAATCCAAGGATACTTGGTACCTTGTAAATTGTCTCTAGATTATACTATCTAATATAATGTAAATGATATGTAAATATTGTTATATTGTTTTTAAAATTTGTATTATTTCCTTGTTGGCTTATTATTTTGTTTTTTTCTCCAAATGTTTTCAATCCATCATTCCATGGTTGGTCGAATCTATGGATGTGGAACCCACAGACACAGAGGGCCAATTGTACTTAATTTCTTGGAATCTGAATTTCCTCACAACATGTTTATAATAAAGACAGACTAAATTTTGTAAGGGCTAGTAGTATATGCATAAGGCAACTGCATATGAAAACCTAACACTATTAGGCTTAGAAAACATACTCTATTCTATGTAATATACCAAATAAGTGTCTCAGAAATAAATATCATTGTTCTTAACGCTTAACCACACTACTATAACCTACTATATGGATTCTAGAAGTTTATTAGTGACATAAATATGAAGTTAATGGCATCTTTTATAGGCACAACAAAAGAAACACTTATTAGAAGAAGGTATTTGCATAATCAGACCATTTTGAGCCTGGTGTGTTTTCCCCAGTAATTGGAGGATCCTTAGATGCTTTAACAACAAGCACAGTTTCTCCATCCTTCGCTGTACACATACTTTCTAATACTTTCTCTCTCCTTCCACTCCCAATTCCTAATAAAAATCTCTCATTCACATTAAAAACTTATTCTGGCAAGTCTTCCTCTTCCACCTCTACTACCTTCTATGTTGGTGGCAATGCTATTCATATAAAATATACAAAGGCAAGAAACAAAAGGAAACAGTATGTACTATTCTTCATACTCAGTACATTATACATAAAATATGGAGTTTCTAAGTAAAATAAAATATTGCATACTATATGTCTATTATTTTTAATGGCATGCCTGTGTTACCAGTCTATGACTCTGAACTATCAGTACTTACCCTCACAGAGGAAATGAACAAATTAAAAAAAACATATAAAAAAGATATATGTATTAGATGTAAAATATATACGTAAAAATATGTAAGATATATGTAAATATATATGTAAAAAACTATTACAAAAAGAGTTGATCTTCATTGTTCATATCACATACAGCAGGTCCTCAACTAATGTCATTTCATTAAAATGTTGATGAAAAAAGACTATTTACAACCAGAACCACTGCCTGTGTGAATTCTGCACATCTTCCACATACCTGCCTGAGTTTTTTCTGCATACCCTGGTTTCTTCTCAATCCCCAAATATGCACATGTTAGGTGAACTGGTAAAGCTAAATCATCCCATTACGGGTGTGTGTGGTATGTGAGTGCACCCTGCAATGAAAAGGCATCTTGTCCAGGACTGGTGCCCGCCTTGCTCCCTAAGCTGCTGGGATAGGCTCCAGCTACCTGAGACACTGAACTGAAATAAGCAGGTTGAAAAATGAATGAATACAAATTACTATAAAATAAAAATTTATAAAGTATATGGTAATCATACAAATGCACAATACATGATGCAGTATAAAAGCACTCAGCCAGCCTACCATATTTCTTATTTTTTGTTTTTGAACTGCATGGTGGTAGGAGGTGCTCCTTACAATTTTCACTTTCCAAACACCGCTACTACTACAACCACTGTCACTCATTGACTCAATAAACATTGGGTAAATAATTTTTACTTTTTGAGATAGGATCTCATTCTGCCACCCAGGCTGGAATGCAGTGGCACCATTACAGCTGACTGCAGCACTGTGTGATTGCTTAATGCAGGGTCTATCAATAACAACACCATAAACAATTGGGGCTGAATAATATGGTTTTGTTTGTTTTTTCGAGATAGGATTTTGCTCTGTTGTCCGTACTGGAGTGCAGTGGCATGATCATGGCTCACTGCAGCCTTGACCTCCCAAGCTCAAGGGATCCTCCCATATCAGGCTCCCAAGTGGCTGAGACTACAGGAGCAAGACACCACCCCTGACTAATTTTTCTATTTTTTTTTTTTTGGGTAGAGATGGGGTTTCACCATGTTACTCAGGCTGGTTCTGAACTCCTGAGGTCAAGCAATCTGCCCACCTCGATCACCTAGTGTTAAGATTACAGGTGTGAGCCACCATGCCCAGCCAATTCTTACTTGTTTTTATCCTTTTTAAATGTATATATAGCTCACATTAATTTTAAGGTTTAATTTTAGAAGTGTTCTGGGTCTTTATTAGAAATTCGGTAATGTTTTTTGACCAGAAATATGCCATAGGAACTTAACTCTTATTTATATCAATTCCCTTACGGTAAAATTGCTTTCATTATATGTTGTTTTCCTTAAACTTGCAGTTTCCAAGAACCTATCAACAACACTGAGGACTTACTGTAATATAAATTACCTTTCTATGTATATAAAGATGTTCCCTATTTCAATTGTGAATATACAGATCTGTGCACTCAAAAATAACAAGCCTATTAGGATTCAAACAGCTATTTGTATACCCATGTTCACAGGAGCATTATTCACAAAGCTAAAAAGCAAAAGCATAAACAAAATATGATAAATACATACAGTGGCATATTCAGCCTTTAAGAGGAAAGAAATTCTGATACATGCTACAACATGAATGAACCTTGAAGACATTACGGTAAATGAAATAAGAATGAACCCATTTAGACATCTAGAGTAGTCAGTTCATAGAGAAAGAAAGCAAAATGGTGCTGAGGCTGGGGAAGAGAAGAGGTAATGGGGAGTTGTTTAATAAATACAGAATTTCGGTTTGGGAAGATGTTGTACCTGGATGGTGGTGGTGGTTGCACAATAGTATGAATACACTTAATGCCACAGATCTGAACACTTAAAACTGGTTAAAGAGGTAAATTTTACGATATCCATATTTAACCACAATAAAAAAATGCTTATTAAAAGATGCATTAGTTATGAGACAGTATACCTCATCTGTTTCAAACTGAGTATGGCTAACAATGAGGCAGAAAAGCAGCAAGCAGGTAGAGAGATTTATAATAGCTGCACTAGGTCCTATGGCATGAAGGGATCAGCAGAAGTCAAGAAGCCTCCTATAAGGTTTGACTTTCTTGAAAACACATTTTAATCCTGGGCCTCTTCTCTCCAAATCACCTGTTTCTTTTAGTCTTTTTCCAGTGACACTGTGTGTTGCTTCTAACGGAGGTTCAGTTTTACAGCCTTTCCCTCAAGTGTCCTATCCTAAAAGTAAAACCTGGATCATCTAAGGTGGTGGTTTTCAACAAGGGGTAATTTTGCCTCCTATCCCCGCAACACCCAGGGACATTTGGCAATGTCTGGAGACATTTTTGGGTTGTCACAATTGGAAGTAGGGTGGGGAGTGGTGCTACTGACACTGAGTGGGTATAAGCCAATTATGCTGCTAGAAATCCTACAATGCACAGGATAGGCTCCCACAACAAAAACTTAACCAACCCAAAATGCTAACAAAATGCTTACTTTGAGAAACCCTGTTCTAAGGTTTTTCTAAGTTGCTTGATTTATGGTGGAAACTGATCATAAGTTAAAAGTTTCCTCCTTTTGGATTGCTTGAACCCAGGAGTTTGAGGCTATGATGCATTATGATTATGCCCGTGAATAGCCACTGGAATCTAGCCACTGCAATCTATGTTAGGAAACATAGTAAGACCCTGTTTCTTAAAAAAAAAAAAAAAAAAAAAGTTTCTTCTTCTTATTCCTTACTTTCTCTTCTCATTTGTTTTGAGGAAATAGGATAAGAACCAGTGGTAACAACTTAGGTGAAAGGAAGCTACTTATATATCATCATTCGCTTCACCCTGGCCAATCCTAACCATGACCTGGGCCATGGTGAAAAACATATCCTGGGCCATGGTGAAAAATTCAGGAGGTGGGATAGGACTTGTGGTCAAATTGTTGGGGACAGAGGAAAAGAAGAAAACAGCAACAAAAAAATCCAAGTGAAGACAGTGGAGGGCAGTGCCTATGCCATCTGGATTGGATAATTCTTCCTGATGACGATTTAGATATAGATGAGTTGGACAGACATAATTTAGAAACCTATATAAGAAAATATGCATTTTAATGAGGTTATAACCAAAAATTTTAAATTCAACTAAAAAATTAAATCACAGATTTTCCCACAACATACTAATTCAACATACTACTTATGATTACTTAAAATCTGCATTTTTTTTCTAAGGAGCAATAACCTAATGAGTATGTAATACTAATATGTCAGTAATAAGGGCAATTACTTTTGCTCTTATTTTCCTCCTATACGAAATTAAATAACAACATACCTGCTGTAGTATAACTCATTTAGTACAATTTAGGTATTTTGAGAAATTCAATCCACTAAGCTCATTAGGGTAATTCATTATTATGCTACACATTAAAATGGTGTCTGCTTACAGTCATTTTGGAAAACTTTGACAGTAAATGCTAGAGCTGAAAATACACACACACTACAGCCTAGCAATTCCATTCGTAGGTTTATACTCAACGGAAATGTATACACTCACCAAAAGACATGTATAAGGATGTTCTCCACAGTACTACTCATAATAGCTCAAAACTGAAAAATCCTCAAATGACTATCAATGGGAGAATGAATAATACTTTTGGACATAATAAAAAATGGATAAATAAATGGAAGACTATACAGCAATGACAATGAATGAACTACAAATACATGCAACAATAAAGATGAATCTCACTTTGGTAGGTTGAATAACGGCGTCCAAAGATAGCCAGGGTCTGAATCCCTGGAACATGTGAATGTCACTTAAATGGTAAAAAAGATTTTGTAGATATGATTAAATTAAGGATCTTGAGATAGGGGGATTATCCCCGCCTTATGCAAGTGAGCCCTAAATGTAGAGGCAGGGAAAGAACTGACTACGGAAGGGAAGATGATATAATGACAAAAGCTGGCATTGATCATAGAGAGAAAGGGGTCACAAGCCCATAAATATAGGCAGTCACTAGAAGCCAACCAAGGCAAGAAAACATTCTCCCTCACAACCTCAAGAAAGAACCAACACATCTGGTACTTTGATTCGGGCTTAATGAAACTGATTTTTGGAGTTCTGATCTCCAGGACTATAAAAGAATAAATCTGTGTTGTTTTACATCACTAAGTTTGTGGTAATTTGCTATAGTGGCAACAAGAAACTAAAATATTCACAAAAATGATGAATGTAAAAAAGACTGTACTATATATGAGTGCTTTTACATAAAATAAAAAACAGGCAAAACTAGTCTATGATTTTAGAAGTCAGGATAGTAGTTACTTTCAGCAAGAAAAAAGTGTTAAGATGGGGCAAGAAGAAGGCTTCTGGGTACACATAATGCTCTGTGTTTTGATCTGAGGACTGATGATATCAGTTTGCTTAATCTGTGAAAACCTTTATTTGTGCACTGTTCTGTGTGTGTGGTATATGCAGCTTTAAAAACTGATGGCTTTTCAGCACTTATTAATCTGGTAATCTGCTGAAAAAGATATATAACATATATTCAAGGGGATGGAAAAATACTTAAGGAATAATAACTTTATTTCTCAAGAACGCTAACGATTTTGTTTCTCTCTTCAAAAGATTAAAAAAATGTTAACTGGCAAAACGTTAATAGTGACTTTTAATTCCAAAAAAAAAGGAAAAGAAAACCTAAAAGTAAAATATTGCTTAAGCAGCTTTGTTATGCCTCGATCTTATGACTGTAAATTACAAAAACACAAGTAAAACCACATTTTTTGAAATAATAGTAAACAAAAACAAAAGGCAGGTACTACATACCAAAATGTCTTTTGGGCCTAAGATTTTTGAAACTAGTAAAAATAGTAAATAGAAATCTCTCAAAAATCATTAAATATAAAAACCATTTATAAAACACATCACAATTTTATTGCTTGAAGAATACACAAGAATGTCAAAATGAAACGTCACTAGGCTTCAAACGTATAATACATTATCAGATGCAGTAAAATATTAATTAACCTGAACTCTGCATCAGANGAAATCACAAGAATGTCAAAATGAAACGTCACTAGGCTTCAAACGTATAATACATTATCAGATGCAGTAAAATATTAATTAACCTGAACTCTGCATCAGAAAAAAAAAGTTATGGAAAATATCTAAGTTGTTTACTTAAGAAACAGATATACTTAAAATAGAAAGTATAAGGATGTTACAGTACAAATTAGAAAAGCCAACATGTATTAACTTATTATTGTTCTAAGCTAGACTACCTTTGGTACTTAAACTTTGTAAAAAACAATTTCTTCTATCTCATCCAAACGCACTTCATGGATATGACATCCATGAAGTAACTTCAACTTAAAACATTCAGCAAAATTAACCTTTTCACTTCATGGGGGAAGTATATTTAATAAATGTATAACAATATTTCCCTTTTACTAAAACTGCAAAATATGATCATTAAGAAACCTAATACTTATAAAACTTTACTTGCTTAGCTCTCCAATTAAAATTGGAATCCTGGTAGCCACAAGCTATTTTTGGGCTTGGTGAATACATAAGTTTAAAAGATTTGGCAACTGACATAGGAATATAATTACTTCATACTATCTTAAGTGTCTCTTCCTTTCTATTTCCAAAATATAGACACGATACCATTTCTTCAACATCCTGGATTCCTATAATCACTACCATACTTTATTTATTAGAGCCAAATTAAAGCTTCTGTCTTTTAACAAGCAGGTAGAAACTATTGATGTTTCATATAGGACTGATCAGTTATAACACAACTTATATTACATATAGGGCTGATCAGTTATTTCAAATAGCGCTGATCAGTTATAACATAACTTCTTAAGCAAAACTAATCCTTTTTTAAAGCTATCACTCAATTATGATGGAGACAATAATGTCATCTCAAAAGGTAACGTTGGACTCTAGGCTATCTAGTCAGGAAAATGTAAAAGTAATTCTAAAAACAATAAGTAAACTGTAACTACAAGTTAAATTAAAAATCCCTCTCTTATAGCAAGCATTCTCATTAACTTTCATTTCTTTCCCCCAGCAAAGGTTTGAATATTCATGAACCTCTGTTAAACCAAGGGAACCAAAGCAATTGTTTCAAAAGTCCCACCTACATATTTGAATAATATGAGTATGGATGAACTAGGCAAGTAATACTATCAACAATTATTGAATTGGAGTGAAATAGTAAAAATCATGACAGACTTTTAAACTGGGCAGTCTCTGAAATGTCATAGTGGAGCTCAAAATGAATTATGCTGTAATAAAACTATAGTTTTTACCTCTACACAAAACAAAAACAAAATAAAAAAACATAACCACCAAATTTATACAACTACTATTGAACATACTCCGTAGTTTTTGAATGTCTTGAAGTTTTTCTAACAAGTTTATCTGAGCATATATATTTATTGCCTATATATGTACTCATTTTAAAAGACAAATTCAGATACTACAGAACTGAACACTTTTCAGCAACCTGATCCAATGACTACTGATTCATACAGCACCCCCCCTTAATAATTTAAAATTCATAAGTTTTAGTTTAGTTAAAAGGGCAGAGGAAATGCAAATGCGGATTTAGAGCTTTGTATAAATTTCACTGTATTTTTATAAACTTGAAGTTTTCTGTAACACTGTTTATTGATCAAATGAAGGACTCGCTATCTAAAATTTCATAAACACCATTAAAAATTCAAAATTGATATTATACTGAACCTTAAATTTTCAATAGTTCAAAGAGACAGTTTTTACATGTATAGCACACAAGAGATGAAACTCAATAGCAGACATCCCTAGAATACCAATGACAAGTCCACCAAGATGCATACAAAATTACAGGTAAGCATTTCTTTCACTGTTTTTGTTGTGCAGGGAAAAACATTTATAGAAGAAATAGAAACTCAGCTGGTGAATTTCAGATATCATCATCATCTTCTTCATCCTGAGAAGATCCTGCCTGATTAGATGCACTGGCTGAGGCAGCAGCAAGCTGTGCTTGTTGGGCGGCTTGCTGCATTTGAAGCCATTCCTGTTGGGCCAATTCTGCTTGTTGCTGTCTAGCCTAAACACCCAAAAAAAAAAAGTCTTTTAAAAAAACTCGCAATATATACACTTTGGTTAGATGTAGATTAGGCCAGTATTACAGACAATTATTATCATACTTGGATATTTTCAAACTACTATGTAATTGTCACATATCTGGAGAACATAAACTCTGCAGGTAAATATAATTACAGATTACTTTTTTTCTAACCCAACACAGGTCTAAGAAATTTCTCAAACTTGAGTATCTTATAAATGGTCCCCTTTCATGTCATGTAATTTATGACCTTTGGTTCAACTGAAGACGTTGAAAAAGTTGACAAAAACCTACAATATTTCCTGTGGCTCTTTCCCTGTACTTTTTTATTCCCTTCATTTCACTTGATTCTTCTGTACCCTCAAATTATAATTTTGATATAAACATTTTTCAATCTAAAATTTATTTATATGGTTTAAAAGTTCTCTAGTACAGTACCTCATAGGAAAGAAGTACTGTACATGTACGCAGTAGCTGCCCTGGTATTTCTTTGAGTTTCTTATTTTTTTCTTTCTGAGCTTCTATTACAATTCTCTAACCTACTATATGTCTCTCTGTGTCCCTCATTCCCTCTCTGTAAGTACACACATTTGTAAATACACAGATACACATACAAATATACATATCCTTCCTGTATATACACTAGTAAAAAGATACTACTTAAAATTCATTCATCTGATATATCCTCTATTAAAAACCACCACAGGATTTTAGAAACCAAGATGCGTACATATGAATTACATATGAAACAGCTAAGGCTCCTTCTCAATTTAATTTCATCTGTTTGCAGAAAAACTACACCAAAAAGGGAAAAAATGAACCTATTCTTAAAAAGGTCTTATAAATTCCCATTATAAGACCAAAACAATCTTTTCCTCCTTCTGTCTGTTCTTGCAATTGTTCTTTAAGTCTAGCTCATACCCTCCCCTAATTCCTAGTCATCATTTGAAATGCAAATCAATTAGTCTTTCTTGACCTTTCTAGGCCACATTTTATGCTCTATTTCATATACCATAATTCCCCATGCATTCCCATATCCCTCCACTTTGTTCTAGAATTATCTAAGTTTATATCTTTTGTTTCCACCACACTTGAGAATAGAGATTGTTTCCATATTCTTTGTTTCATTGCTAACACAAAGGCCCTCAATATTTTCTGAATGAACATACTACGGGAAAACAGTGATGCTCAGCATAACCTGTAACATTTAAGATTTTACCATGTACAATCCTCATTCTTCTGAATAATCTGTCATGACTTATTATCCAAATATTTCTAGATATAAATTCTAATCAGGTCATTCTTTCTTTTTTTTTTTTAAATCGTTTGTTACCAACCAAATCCAAATTTCTTAGCCTAGAGTTCAGTCCTCCAAATTAGTGTCTACTCCAACCTCTCTACAAACTTTCTTTGTAACATGTACTTTGTGTTTCAAAAAAGCCTAGAACACAAAATGTTTCCCAAATATACACCATACTGCCTCATCTTTGCTACCTTTACTCATGCTGACATTCATCCTATGTGAAATTTCCTGCCATTTACTGAAAATCTAACCTTCCTTGAAATACTATTTTCTCCTCGTGGTATATCAGTCAGTGTATAATCAGGAGATAGAAGTCAGACGAGTTACTGGAATGGAAAAAAGATAATATAAAGAATTGTTAAACAAGTATAAAGTTGCTATTAGGCAAGTGAAAAGGCAAGAGGAGAACAGCAAAATATCATGAAAGTAGCAGCCACAGGAAGCAGCCACCAACCTCAAAACTGAGGGAACAAAGGAAAATGCTGCAATTTTTAAAATCTACAAATTAAAGAAACCACTTCATGGAACTGAAACTCAGACCTTGGAAGGATGGACATAGATAAGCTGGTACAAATATATCTGGGCTTGAAGAAGGGCCCCAAGGGTTGGCATCCACATCCCCAGAGTCGGGGTATGGGGTGTGGGTTCAGGCTGGTCGTGTATTAGAGAAAATGAAAACTGAATTCAGTTTCTGCTACAGGAAAACTGATGCAACCAGAATGAAGAAGTGTTGCTGAGTTGTTCAAAGGAACTAAAAGACAAAGGGAAATAAAAGGAGTAAGCCCTTTTTCTTCCTCCATCCATGCAATCTCCTTCTAGAACCCCATTCTGGCAAGAGTCTCATGGGGAGTCAGCTAGCAAAGAGACATATGGCTTGCACAGTATTAGGTCCAGTCACAAAGCAGAGCACAGAAAGGTGGGTCTGGGGATAAGACAACTGCATACTAATTGGCACACTCCTGCACCTCCAAAATTTGACGTAATGTTCCCATACTTGGGATTTCTTTCTTTTTCTTTCTTATTTTTGTAGAGACAGGGTCTCACTATATTGCCTAGACTGGTCTTGACTGCTTGGGCTCAAGTGATCCTCCCACCTGGGCCTCCCAAAGTGCTAGGTTTACAGATGTGAACCACTATGCCCAGCCAGAATCTTTTTCTAATAATTGGTCAGCCTCGTATTATAGTTGTCTTCTTCATCCAAGTAGTCCGTCTCAAAATAGATGTCAGTGTGTCTGTGCTATACCTCCCCTACTAGATACTAAGTTTCTTAAGAAGAATGATATATTCCCATTATGGAAGAAGTGTGACAATTCCTCAAAGATGTAGAAATAGAAATTCTATTTGGTCCAGCAATCCCATTACTGAGTATATACCCAAAGGATTATAAATCAGTCTATAGTAAAGACACATGCACACGTATATTCACTGTGGCACTGTTTACAATAGCAAAGACCTGGAACCAACCCAAATGTCCACTGATGATAAGACTGGACAAGGAAAATGTGACCATGGAATACTATGAAGTCATAAAAAACGATGAGTTTGTGTCCTTTGTAGCAACACAGATGAATCTGGAAACCATCATTCTCAGCAAACTGACACAAGAACAGAAAACGTCGGTTTTCCTATGCAACAATCCTGCATGATCTGCACATGTACCCCAGAACCTAAAGTACAATAAAAATAAAAAATAAATAAAGAATAATGATATATTCATTTTTGTATATCTACAGTACCACATGTCTTGCATACAGTAGGGACATGTTAATTGAATTCTGACCTGAAATTTGTTGATTGATGGTTAGGAGTGGGGTAGTGCTGGTGTAGGTGGCAGTAGTGAAGTAGAAGAAGAAAAGTTATTATCTTTGGGGAAAGCTATCCAAGTAACCATAGTATCAGAGACTAATATAGGAAGAGTTCTACATTAAATGTTATTTTTTTAAAATCAGATGAGTAAGAATTGAAAGGAAAAAAAATTACTGAATTTGGCGATTAAATGTTTCTGCGGTAGAGCAGAAGTTAAATTTGAGAAATAAGTGGTTGTACCTTTTCAAAAAATAATAACACTGATCATTATTTATTTATTTAGAGACAGGGTCTCACAACATTATCCAGGCTAAAGTACTTTACAGGCACAATTGCTATCCACTGCAACCTTGAACTCCTGGCCTCAAGGGATTGTCCTGCCTTGATCTCCCGAGTAGCTGCGACTACAGGAAGCTGCCACCTTGCCTGATGGGTAACACAGATAATTACAGCAAAAAATGAAAGGGTTTGCGGGACACAAGGAGATGCAGAAGACCCATATATCCTGCTTGGGGCGTGCGGGCGTCCGCCGCGGTCTGTGCGCTGGGATGAGCCGGGCTTCCGGTGGAAGCGAGGGAAGCCAGTCGCAGCAGCCATGGCCAGTACAATGGTAGCAGTTGGACTGACCATTGCAGCTGCAGGATTTGCAGGCCGTTATGTTTTGCAAGCCATGAAGCATATGGAGCCTCAAGTAAAACAAGTTTTTCAAAGTCTACCAAAATCTGCCTTCAGTGGTGGCTTTTCCAGAGGTGGGTTTGAACCCAAAATGACAACGTGGGAAGCAGCATTAATACTAGGTGTAAGCCCTACTGCCAATAAAGGGAAAATAAGAGATGCTCACCGACGAATTATGCTTTTAAATCATCCTGACAAAGGAGGATCTCCTTATATAGCAGCCAAAATCAGTGAAGCTAAAGATCTACTAGAAGGTCAAGCTAAAAAATGAAGTAAATGTATCATGAATTTTAAGTACATATTACTTTATGTATATGAGTACTAGCTTTTTATAATAAAATGCCTCAGAGTTATTAAAAAAAAAAAAAAAAAAAAAGAAGACCCATATATCGTTAAAGGCACAGAGGAATAAATAAGTAAAGACTAAAGGTATTAGAAAAAACAAGGATAAGACCACTTTTACAGTAAGCAAAACTTTCTTTTGCCTAGGAAATTAGAAATCAGCCATTCTCCCTAATAATGACTATCATCTATTTTTGTAAAGAAATACGAAAAATAGTTGATTCTAACACACTGGCATATTTACTTTTATGGCAGAAATACCCAAAGAGTTCAAAACCAACTAACAGAGCTTCTCTAAAAACATTTTTAGAGTTCATAAGAAAATTGCAGGGCAAATCAAATATGTAAATTTAACCAACTTAAGCATACCTATCCTTTGTGGCCTAATCAACTACAAATAAGTATAATTTTATGACATGGAAAAAAATTCAAATAATTTCAAGTCTCTACAGAGGTTTTATTGCAAAGGTAGTTTATTCAATTTGGTAGTTTATTCAATGATCTGCAAAGCTGTGTCTTAGTTACATTTCAAATTTAATTGACTTTTAGGCACCATGGCCCAGTATCAGCTCCCATACTTTTCTCTAAACATAAAAGCATTTCTAAGCCTTTAAAACTAACTGTTGAGCTGGGCTTGCTAGTGCATATCTATAGTACCAGCTACTCGTGAGGTGGAGGCAGGAGGATCCCTTAAGCCCAGGAGTTCTAGGCTGAAGTGTGCCTGATTGAGCCCGTCAACAGCCACTGTACTCCAGCCTGGGCAACATTTTAAGTTCCCGTCTCTTTAAAAAAAAGTTGATGATAAAATTTTATTTGTATTTATTTCCACAAATCGAACATTTTTCAGTGATATTTACTCTAATGTATTTTTTTCTCTCTTGCTCTCTACTCAATCCAACCCAGGTTTGTTTTTTTTTTTTTTTTTTTTTTTTAAAATTGGGGTGTGATAGACGGTAAATAGGCATATATTTCCTAATTCACTTTTCCTTTGGAGGTTTTCATTATGTTTTAAGATTCTCACTCCCACATATTAAAATGACTCATTTATAATTTAAAGTTAACTTTAATCTTGATGTATTAAAGGTTCCCTCCTTCCAAATATTTGCTGCTACCTTCATTTAGGCTGTTATTGTGTTAACATTTAAAATCTAAAAAATGAAACAAAATGAAAGTGATAAAAATGATATATTTACTTATCCATTCTTTCATGTTTAGAACTTTAGTGCTCTAGGAAAGAAGTACTGGGCAACTGCTATAATTTTACCTCTCTGCTTCTCATCCTCACCAGAGCAAAGAAATACTAGAGATCTTCACACATAAGCCAGGTAAGAAACAGGGGAGATAAAAAAGAAAAATAAAAAACAGGTAATAGGGATAGAGAAGTGAAGACAGGTATGGCAGGCAGTCAATTATTTCCTCAAATTTTTCCCTGGCAAGGATAATGCATATTCTATTTAAAAGCCCTATAATAAGTTTAAGCAGATAAAATGGAGGCTAGAGCATCAGCATGGTATTGTAGAAACAGTACAGGCTTTGGGGTCAAAATATATAAGTTTAAATATAGATTCCAACACTTCCTAACTTTCTGAACTTACTGTCTTATTTAGGTCAATCTTTCCCACTCAATCTTTCCCAGTAGACTAAATAACGACAGGAACCTTGACTCTCTTGTTCACTCTTGTAAGCCTAGCACCTAGCATGATGCTTGATAAATTGCGAGGACTTCAGTAAGTAACTGTAGAACAAATGAAAAATAATTCCAAGCAAATTTTTCCAACTCTGAGTCTATTTCCTAATATGTAAATGAATACAATAAAATGTATACTTCACAAAAACTCTGCAAAGTTTCTATGTATTTAAAGTATCCAGGAGAGCATCTTCTGTCACTAAATGTTTAATTTAGCATTCTCTAGGTGGTCTGCAACCGCATAAATCAATAAATAGCCATTAATGTTTTTAAAACATCAACACCTCTTCTTCCGTACCTCATATTCATATGGATTATAATACTGCATGTACTCATGCCTGCTTCAAGGCTTTTCCTCTTTAGTGCCTATGATAGGTTGTTGTGAGGATTAAATGAGATAATGCAATTAAATTACTTGGCAATGTGATTAACATATGGTTAGAACTCAATAAATTTAAGTTTTTATTTTCTCATAAGTTTAAATGGTACTTGGTATCTAGTGACTAACAATACTTAAGACTCAAATGCACTTTGATGTAAACCAAACTGACTGTTATAGCTGCAGAGAGATCAGCTACAGGACTAATCTGGAAGAGTTTATCTAAAATGATGCTTCCCAGTTCTAATGGTTACTACAGCTTCTCTTCTATTCACTCCAAAGCTGCCTTATAATTTCACGAGAGGCCAGAACTGAGAAGGGAAAAAACAGCCTTGCAACCAATTCCTCTCTCTTTTCTTTTTGAAACAAGAAATATTAGTACTTGGTTTTAATCCATCAGAGACTAGATATTAGAATTATAACAAGAAAAGAAGAAGACATTTTCTCCCTTTCTTTGCTCTACTATCCTTAAGATTTTTTTTAAGAGTAAAATGCTTCAAAGGTGTATATTAAAGACCATATTTAACTACACAGTTGACATTAATCAGATTTTGCTTGTATGCCATGGATCATAAAATCTGCATAGTATTTTCTCATCAGCTCATCATTTTAAATCTTAAGAATATTTAGGTATACTTTTCATGCTTTAAAATGGTCATTCTGTCTGAAAAAGATATCAAAGTGAAATTTCAATGGGTATTTGGAGTTGTTCTCTTTAGAAAACAGACTGCTGCAAACATTTACTTTCACATAAACCAGAGTCAAATTGGTCAGCTCTGAATACTAGATTCTATAATCAATTAGCTAGAAAAAGGGAATCCTCAGTGTATGTCTGTTAATTTAGGAAGCAATTTCAAAAGCAAACAGGGTAGGATTCAAAAGAAAATAATTTAAATACATTACTTACTTTTGCAAATAATTCTTGTTGCTGTCTCAATAACTCTTCTTCAGGAATGCCAAGGTTTTCCAAACGAGAACTGGCCTTTCTTCTTTTTAATGCTACTGTTTTACACTCTTGCAAGACTTCTTTTACTTCACTGATATAAGAGCCAAATCCCAAACTTTCTAGTGCTAGAGAAATGAAAATATTAAAATATGAAAGGGTGATAAAACACAGCTTTCCTCCAACCTGTGGATCACAAAGTTTTTCTGAGTTTTTCTTTGTAGGAGGGGAATGTTTTGCTGTTTTCTAATAATTGTACCTATTTTATAGTTGTACAACAGTTGTCTGGGCAGCAAGACAAGTATTTTATCAACCTGCTAAATATTAGGTGGCAAATCAGTTAAAACTTGAGGAACCAAGGCACATGCCTTCACTTTTCATTCTGACTAATTCTTAAAAGACCAAAGCATTTCCTGTAACTGGGAGGAAAAAAAAGCCCAATATAAGAACATACGGTTTTAGTAAGAAAAAACCCTTTGTGTCATTTGACTTAGAAAAAGTAGGCTGGTAACACATTCTCTACTAAGTTTCAGTAGGACAGAATAAAAGGACAGATGAGTTTTTCTTTTGTCCAACACACCAACAGGAGGCTATTTTTAGCAGATACCAAATACTGGTGGAAATAAGTCATGAAATTCAGCACTTACAGTCAGCCATCAAGGTTTCTCTTGAAAACAAAACTTAACAGAAAAAATAAAAACATTTTAAAATGATGTGGCAGAAAAACTGAGATGAAAGAAGACTATAAGGATACAAGAAGCATTAATAAAATTTTTTCTCCCCTTTTCATATTTAGAAAGGAAATTTTATAGGAAAAAAAATGGGCTGGGCATGGTGGCTCGTGACTTTAATTCCAGCACTTTGGGTGGCCAAGGTGGGAGGATCCCTTTATTCCAGGAGTTCAAGACCACCCTGGGCAACATGGCAAGACCTCATCTCTA
The DNA here is from genome assembly GCF_001604975.1 of Cebus imitator. Lineage (NCBI taxonomy): Eukaryota > Metazoa > Chordata > Mammalia > Primates > Cebidae > Cebus > Cebus imitator. The sequence continues at coordinate 3,593,589 of NW_016107481.1, read as the reverse complement.
CAAAAAAATAAAAAAATTAGCTGGGTGTGATGGCTCATGCCTATGGTTCCAGTTGCTTAGGAGGCTGAAGCGGGAGGATTGCACGAGACCAGGAGATTGAGGATGTGGTAAGCCATGACTACATTGCTGTACTCCAGCCTGGATGACACAGCAAGACCCTATCTCAAAAAAATAAAAATAAAAAAATAAATCACACACTCTAAATACCTTCTGTAACCCAGAAAAGACAAGGCATAAAATTTCCTGCTCATAGTATATTTTATAGTTTTGGTATGTTGACTAATGTCCTAAAGGAATATTTTGTATTGTGAACCAATGACGAAACATAGGTGGTAAAAAACACAGTAAATCAATTTACCTCATCAGTTCTTGTAGTCTTTCAATCATTATGTTGAATTAGATTGCTTTTAGCATATATGCTCTCACTTCTAACTTCAGGGATTTGCTCTTCTGAGAGAATGCCAAATATACCTTTACAAATCCACATGCCCATGCAAACTGTTGTTTTAAGACATTTTGAATGATTTACAACTTTAATTATTTCCAATGTTAAGCTGTTTTTATCAACCTTCTTTAGAAATAACCTGATGCCAAAAAGCAGAGTACTGTACTATTAATAAGTTAACTCATCTCCCCTGACCTCCCTAAAAACTTCAGAAAAGCGTTAATCTAAGTTCTGTATATCAAATTCACCAACATATAATTCTGGCTTCAAAGAGTTTGAGATATAATGGGAAAATAAGTGACAACTAGGCAGCCTGTATTTTTCATTTGAATTGACAGACTGATTTATTGTTTTAAGTGTCAATGATAGAAGCCAACGTTTTTCTATTATCTTTTTTCTTTTTAAAAATCTTTTCTACTACATAGAAAATTTTAACAAGGTTGGCTGGAGACAATACCAAAAAAACCCAAGTGAATGGTTTATGGTTTCCCACCATATTCTAAAGAAAGTCTGATTTCCTAGTCCTATACCAAAGTCATCCAAGATCTAGGCCATGCTAATTTTCCAGCTTTATTTCTGCCATTAAATCCCTGCATACTTCTGCTAAATATGACTGCTCAACATTTCTCAAGGAGCCAGTTTCTCACATTCATGTTGATGGCAATAAACTCAAGGCACAGATTAAACCCATCTTCAAATTAAGCTTGCTTGATCCTTCCAAACAGACATAATCTCCCCTTTTTAGATGAGATAGACCTAGAACTGAAATTTGGTTGACACAGTATTTGTAAAACCTTGGATCAATTGTTTAATATGTCTAAGCTTCAGTTTTTCCCTCTATAAAATGAGAATAGCATCCATTTCATAATAGCTTCCTACAACCAGGAGCAAGTACAGTGGTTAAGCATGCAGGCCTTAAAGCCAACTGCCAGGGACTGACTCCAAACTCTGCTTCATATTAGCTGTGTGACCCTTCACTTCTGAGCCTCACAGTTTTCTCACCTCTAAGAAAGAATAACAATAGCACCCACATCTCATTGGATCAGGATGTGAATAAATGAATTAATGTAAGAGATCAGAACAAAGGCTTGTCCCACAGAGTGAGCAATATATTATACATTTATTATCACATTGTGGCTGAGCACAGTGTCTCATGCCTGTAACCTCAGTGTTTTGGGAGGCCAAGACAGGAGGACAGATTGAGGCCAGGAGTTCCAGACCAGTGTGGGCAACACAGTGAGACCCTGTGTCTACAAAAAATTAAAAATTAGCCAGGCACAGTGGTGCATGCCTGTAGTCCCAGCTACTTGGGAGGCTGAGGCAGGAAAATCACTTATGCCCATGAGTTTGAGGCCACAGTGAACTATGACTGTGGCACTGTACTCCAACCTGGGTGAGAGAGCAAGACCCTGCCTCTTAAAAATTAAAAACAATAAATCGATATCATATTATTAGTTTTAAGATTGTGGGAATCAACAGTTAATTAACATAAGGCATTTAACAGCATCTAGCACATTAGAATCACTTAACCAACTCAGACTATGTATTACTCATCTTTATTTTTAAAATTTAAAAGAGTACCCTTGTAAGTGTATAGGACCTAAATAAATGTATAGCTATATAATATCACATTTAAATTCAAGCTGGACAAGCATATTGATAAAAAATTAAATTGATGAAATTAACAAATCAACACACTGGAGAGACAACCCTCCAAAATAGCATGAACTACTAGACACTAAGAAAATCCAAGCCAGCCAACCATGGTGGCTCATGCCTGTAATCCCGGCACTTGGGAAGGCCAAGGCAAGGGGATCACTTGAGGTCAGGAGTTAGAGATCAGCCTGGCCCACATGACAACACCTTGTCTCTAAAAAAAAATTACAAAAAGTAGCTAGGTATGGTGGCCCATGTCTGTAATCCCAGCTACTCAGAAGGCTGAGGCACGAGAATCACTTGAACCTGAGAGGCAGAGGTTGTACTGAGCCGAGATCACACCACTGCACTCCAGCCTGATAGAACATCACTCTGTCTCAAAAATAAATAAATAAAATAATAATAATAATAATACTAAAGAAAGAAAATCCAATCCAAGCTATTTTTAACCATGGAGGGCTTGAATTTAAAAACTCAAAAAATATATAACTACCTTTAAAAATATTTAAGGCTGAGAACACTGCTTTCAAGAAACTGGCAAGTAGGTCCAAGGTTAATATTTAATATTATTCAAAGACTTGCCATATGTAAAAACTATACTCTCAGTAAAATAGTTGAAAAGGAGCAGCCATAAATTTAACTTCAAAAATTTCATTGACTTTAATTTTGAACACATTTGGCTAACAGATATCAATAACTGGCCACAGTACCTTCTAAATAGGGAGATATTTTACATCTTTTGCTATCATTCCCATTTTATCATTAGTTATCATTCCCATTTTATGCAAAGAGAATATTAAAGAATAAAGGAAATGGCTACCAAGCAGGGCCACCATTTATGGTTGTATAGATTGTTCAGTACAACATACTAGAGGACCATTCTTATTGTAAATATCATAAATTTGTATGTTTACTGTGACACTTTTTCTAGCAGACAGTAGTAGCAATGCTTTTTAAGGAAGGAGTGCCTTTTTCTAATTTGTACAAAGGGAACTTATGGACTATTGATGGCCCTATTCTAAGGATCTCATGTTTCTAAAACAGAAAAATATATTTTTTTAAATTTGTGGGTAAAACTAACACACATCACTATATATCACCCTCTGCCATGTATCTTAAAACCACAAACGGCAAAGTCCATGGTGTATGTAGGAGAAAAAATACTTAGCACATTTTTCAGCTTAAAAGACAGATGTTAACAAGACAGCTATTCAAATAACAAAAAAAGTAAAAACTTCTCCTAAGCAACAATAATCTTCATGTATGCTTATCTTATTTTACAAAGTGATGTACTCCTGCAAAGTTCTGTCATAACATAAATTTATGTGAATCACTTTATACTTCATATGCATAAAATGTTTTTTCATTTTTAAAATTATGTGATATATAGTACCCTTTAAATACTATATAAAGCAGCATTCTCTAATTTCACCATTTTCTTTTGCTTGTGGGAGGGAAGGGCTTAATGTATTTCACATAAAATACATTAAGAGGATGTAGGCCAACGTGACTTCTTGGCTCATTATCCTCGCAGAGGTTTCTGAAGACCCTTAAGAATCATGTCCTCCATGGTATTACTACTGGGAATCTTGGATAACAATGAGAGATGAATGGCAGAGAAGGAATTGAGTATCATATATCTTAATATCCTTCATAGTATCTAGCACAATGCCAAGTACTTGGTAGTATTCAATAAGTAATTGTAGGGTGGCTGAAGGAAAACAGGAACAGGCTTTAGAGCAAAGCTTCTCAAAGTGTGGTCCATGGACTTGTGCTAGAACTGCTCCTAATGGATACGGATTAGTTAAGTATAGAAAGTCAAAGCATTTAAGTACCTTCACTGCAATTTGACAAAAAAATTTTATGTCTATTGAATCTAATAGTAAAAAATGGAGTGTTGGTCTTTTGCTCATCTTTTCTAGTGATCCATTTTCATGTTATCTTACAAAGGTACCAGTGTGAGAAGGACAGGAATTTTTTTAAAACTCTTTCAACATAAGACAGCTTGGAGCAACTCAATGGCTGAAGATGCAAACTCTCAGATACTCTTTCAAACTTTTACTACTTTCAGTTACTATTCTCATAAATGTGAGGGCAGATATTTCATGTAAGGTTCTCAACCCCTAATTCTCAAAAATTACAATACCTGAAATCAAGTTTTATATAAGAAAGCCTTAAACGATTTGCCTAAAGTTAAAGAATTGTCAGTGCAGAACCTACAGCTCTTGACTCTCAATATCAATTCTTTCTATAAGGCAGCAGAACATGTTAGAACTCATTCAAGAATACATGTTCACAAAACACTCCAACAAAATAGGAATACAAAATAGCTCAGAACTCGCTCTATTCATGTGTCTATGATCTTACTACCAAGTCTACTTTCTTAAACTCAAAATAAGCTAAACAGAAACCAATTTTTTTAAAAACTAAGTTATTTCATAAATTTACTGGTGATAAAATTAGTTTAACTTTAACTTGCATTTTACAGAACTACCTCAAAATGCTTAATTTGCTCAGACAAGATAAAACAAGGTGATAAATGAACAAGTGAAATGTCCTGAAGCAAAGTCTAGTTCATTAAACTTATCATTAAAACCCAAACTTCCAACATGTGAGAATCATACCCCTTTAAAATGTACATTTATTCCACTTGGCTATATTCTACATTCCTAATCAATGCTGACAGAAAAGTATAAAATATGTCATATCTATTATGATTTGTATATAGGAACACACTTCAAACACCTAAAACATATAAATCTTAAGAATTTCTTTAAAAATTTATCCTCTCAAAACAGAACTTCTTTGGAACAATTAAACAATATGAGATTACAAATGTATAACGTCTACAACCCCAATTGGGGAGAATTCTTGGGTGAAAATGTAGATTCTTATCCACTTAATAGCATAATAAAAGAAAAAAAGTAAATTTATAAGACTGTAACAGGTCAATACATGATTTTTTTAAATGAATAAATCATCTTCATTACACAAAGAAAATGCTTTTTCATTATAACTTTCTGACTCATGTTAAACTTCATTTAGCATATTCCAAAGTTGAACTATTTAGCATACTGCTTGCTACAGCTGCACTTCTATTCCATCATGTCAATCAGAAATCTAAATATATCCTAGAAAAGAATTAACTCTCCCCAAGAAGACAGACTGTAATATGTTATTAGGTTTTTGGAATGATCCCGACTTCTGTAGTGTAAACAAATGTTTAGGCAGACCCTGTTGAAATCTTCTGCAATTTTCATTAGAAAAGCAATGTTGATAAAAGGTTCTTTTTCCTTTTTATGAGTTGTAAAAAGAAATTTCAGCTATCTGTGCTGGATAATCTTGTGAAAGACTTATGACAGCAATCACACATACAATGTAAAAATAAATACGCAAGAGAAAAAGTAGACAACTTGGCTTTCATTTTACTTGCTAGAGTATTCAGTACTCCAAACAAGTAGAAAAAAAAAAAATACTAGTTTTAAGAATCAAATATGCTTTTTCCTAGGGATTTTTCTTCTATGGACTGAAATGGGCAGGATATATTTTTAAAACACCCTCAAGACATCATAAAGGATTAAAAATGAATCACTTAATCCTTTTGTCAATATTGAAAGTAAAATATTGGATATGGTCAACATAAGCAGATGTGTTCTCTACTTCAGTACAACAGGAAAGTCACATTTTAAAAAGTTAAATTACAGAAATTAAGTGATAGACAACTATCTGCCTACCAAAATGATTAAAATTAACCATTTTTTCCCTGATTTCACAAGCAATCAATACTTTTAAATTAGATTACGAAAGGCAAGTTCTCACCTCAAACTGAGTACAACTCTTTCACAAGAGTACATGTAAAAAAAAAAAAAAATCGCAAAAGGTACATTCCCAAAACATTATGACTAGTAAATATCTTTCTCCTCTCTGAAACCATCAGAATACAGTCCCCCAAATCCCTATTACAGGACCAAATCCTTTCCAGGATAAAAGAAGCTGTTGAAGCTTTCAGAAGTGCTGTTCAATAAAAGCTTAAGTGTATACATTCAAATGGTAATGACAGTAGGAAAGGACAAGGAAATTTTCCGTTAAAAAAAAAAAAAAAAAAAAAAAAAAAAAAAAAAAAAAAAAAAAAAAAAAAAAAAAAACGAAACTTACATAAACTTTCAATCCAAGATTGTAAAACTTACCACCACAGAACAGAACAAAGCAAAAGACATAAAAGCAAACAAAAAGAAGAAACAAAAATTTAAAAGTTCACCCTTTTCTTACAGAATGGAACAGGAGTGAGTGCTTTGGTAGCTCATTCATGAACGTACCATCAAACCATTTTTAAAGCAGAAAACATACTCCTTTTATTCAACAACGATAAACGTGACAACGTTGAACACATCGCATGTTAAGAATCTTTTAACTCATGTGTTCAGAAGATAAATCTTTTCCTCTACATTGGCGAAAGGTTAGGTGGGGAAGGGATGCTCTGTCTCCACTCAAGCTTGAAGTTCCTCTGTCGGAATTTTAACTTTCCAAAGGAGAACTTCTGCGTTCCTTAATTATTATCTAAATTCAACTTCAGGCAAGCAATTCTTGTTGCTTTGGCTTACCTGGCTGTAAAGTGAGATCACTCTTATTCTTTATGTTTTGGGGACGTTGACCTAAATGTTTGCACTCCTTCCGCGTATTCGCTGGATGAAAAGTACTGCAAGAATGCTACAAAAGGAGTGTTTTAAAGCACCGGCTGCCTACATGCCAGTCTAGCTTTTTCATGAAGTTACATACCAGTGAAAAGGAATGAAGGCTTTGACACGAACAGGTCACGCGATTAGCAGACTGTCCCCCTAGACCCTCATTCAAACCAATTCCCACACATGACTTACCTTGTATGACATGCTCTGGTGAGATGGTCTTCTTTTCCGATTTGTTACAAATCTCATTGGCTTCAGAAGATATAAGGTGAATGAATTCAGTGCAGCAGTTCACCACCAGCTCTCGAGCATCGTTGGCCACTCGGACATTAGGAAGAGTCTCTTTGATCATTTTATTGATAGCAGCTCTTGGGATAGTGAGATCATCATCGTTGCCAGACGAGGAAGCCATAGTACCTTCCTGTTTCTCGCGCCTCGACTTTTAAAAACTCCCCAGCTCTGGTCCACTACTCTACGGATATTTCTCAAAACGCCGCCCTCGGAGAGTGATCCCGGGGGGTGCTCTTCGAAGAGAGTGCAGAAAATGAACGGAGGAGGAGCTGGCTTGAGGGCTGGGAACACCCGAGTGTGTAAGAGATTTAGGATGAGTTTGGGAGGAAAGTGGAGGCCTGAGGATTCTAGAGAGAATACAGCCCCGGCTGAGGAGGGGAAAGCACTGTGGTCCGGAAATTTGAGCGGCCGGGGAACCACCTTCGGGTCTCCTCAGAGGGGCGGGCGCTGTCGCCTAACTGGTCCCCAACGGCGTCGGAGCAGAGGCAAGATCCAGGGGCACTGGCCTCGCCGCGGTACCGGGTGGGTACCCAGCGGGCTCGGCTCTACAGAGCCCGAGGCCCCGCTGCCGCCGCCGCCGCCGCCGCTAGCAGCCGTTGCCGCCGCCTCGGCCAAACCATCCTTCAGACACCCGCGCCGCCGCCTCACAACATGTCCGCCGCTGCCGCTACCGCTGCTGGAACGGCGACGGCCGCCTGGGAACTAATATGGACAGAGCCAGGCACAGTGGGAGTCGCACTGGCGGCCTCCGTGGCCGCGTAGCCCGAACGTAGATCTTGGAAGCCGAAGCGGCGGCAACGGTGGTCCCTCCAGAGGCCAGGGAAGGTTTACTGGAAGCCGCTCCCGACACCCTTTGCGCCACCGGAAGCCTCGATCCCTCAGATTTCCCCCTCCCTCCCGGACCGACTTCCGGGTGTGGCTGCAGCCCTTCCCCCACCAAGGCCGGCTGCAGCCGCCAGCTCGCTCTGCCAGCAGCTTCCGCCTGCTGTGGTCCTGGCTAGCGCTTGGGGATCTCGTCCCTTCAGAGGCCCTAGCCAGGCAAGCGCGCGCGTCACTGTACGGGAGAGATCCAAGCATGCACTTGTTCTGGGGCCGGGACGCTGGATCTGGGAAGGGGTCGGTGGCCGGGTAGATGGGCGAGGAGGGATTGTCTCTACCCTCTTTCAAGCAGCTGAGGCCTCCGAACCCTTCCCTGGCCGGATTTGGGGATAGAGGAGCGCTGGTATTAATAAAACAGCTCTTTGCTATTCCTTTAGGAGCCCAAAGGAGGTTTTCAATCCCAATGAGGATTGAAAGTGAGAAGAATGGGGCCTGAGCTTGGGAGTGGGAGGTGGGGAAAGCAGAACCCCGTGTGCCTGTTTCTGCATCGTCTGGAGAAAAAGCTTTTGAAGATGTCTAATAGACCTTATTCGGATTAAGCTCTCTAAAGTTCTCCACCTATGTATGTGTGTGTGTATGTGTATATGTATATGTATATATATATATACATATATATATATATGGCTTCATGGGAAATGAAACATTCAGAGAAGTTACTTGCCCAGAGGAGACTAAGCCGCCTAAAGGCTAAGTAGGAAAGTAGAAGTCAGTTCCAACATAGTGGAAATGCATGGCATTCAGTGAGCTACGTTAGAATGTTCCCATTTAGCCAGTTTTCATGGTGTATTCCACGTTGGCTTCTGCAGGGGAAAAAAATGTTAGAGCATCTTAAGCAACTGGTTTTTGCTTCTTTCCATAGTGACTAGTAAAAACAACAGGTGTCAAGATCTAAACAGAAATTGCATTTTTTTTAAAGCATGTCAGCTGGGCGCTGTGGCTCATCGTGCCTATAAACTCAACACTGAGAGGCTAAGACAGGGGGATCACTTGAGCCCAGGAGTTCAAGACCAGCCTGGGCAACATAGGGAGACCCGTCCCTACAAAAAATGTATATATATATATATATATATATATATATATATGTGTGTGTGTGTGTGTGTGTGTGTGTATATGTATGTACCAACATCCCATTGTTTATAATATGGCCTCTTCCATACNTGTGTGTGTGTGTGTGTGTGTGTGTGTATGTATGTACCAACATCCCATTGTTTATAATATGGCCTCTTCCATACGACAGTATGACATACTTAGTTTTTTGTTTTTTTTTTTTCCACAAGGCTTGGTGGCAGGCATCTGCAGTCCCCGTTACTCTGGAGGCTGAGGTGGGTGGGCGGGTCGATTGAGCCCAGGGAGTCAAGGCTGCAGTGAGCTGCGATCGTGCCATACACTTCCAGCCTGGGTGATAGAGCAAGATTCTTTGTCTCAAAAAGAAAAAAAACACCACCACTAAGTTTGTTATACCGTCATGTGGAAGAAGACGCTATACTTTAAATAGTGAGATGTTGGAATTAACAAGACACCATTTAAATCCATTTTGTCACTTTGGTTCATCAGATTCATTGCTCTTGATACATAGGATGGCAACTGGCTTGTTGGCAATGTTTTCTTAAAACGTTCTGTCTGACCCCTGCTTTCTTTTTTTCTCTCTCTCTCCAAAATGATCTTTGAGACCCCCTGCTTTCAAGAAGACATTACAGTTTATTACACCATTTTTTCATTTAGCATTTCCTCCAGGACATTTACTAGTTCTTTAATTTCTGAAGTGTAAACACTTGTTTTTCGGTGCTACTAAATTTAGTCAAAACAAAATTTCTTTGATAAAAACGGTATTTAAATTTTCTTCAGACTGGGCATCGTGGCTCGCACTTGTTATACCAGCACTTTTGAGAGGCTGGCTCAGGAGTTTGAGACCAGCTTGGCCAACATGGTGAAACCCCATCTCTACTAAAAATACAAAAATTATCTGGGCATGGTGGTGGGTGTCTGTAATCTCAGTTAGTCATGAGACTGAGCAGGAGAATCTCTTGGGCCTCGGAGGGGGAGTGAGATTCTGTCTCAAAAAAAATTTCTTCAAAATGGGAATGTGAACTGTTGGCTCAGGTGTACTATCTTTATGAGGTGATGGGTTTTTTTTTTTTTTTGCCAATTTACTGTTGATTTAAAGATTTATTATGGTGCCTAATTTATCTTGACCTTATCAAGCTTATCAACCTGAAAAAGCTAGCTAGGAAAAAAATGTCCCCAAAGTTGTCACAGTGTCACTGACCCATATCTTGTCTCTCCCGAAAAAAGTGTAATAACTTTGCTTTTTCATGTAACATTTATGCTTTATAGACTTATGCTAAATAGATGAGTAGAGTACACATTATTTCAGTAATAGTTTATTACTACAGGCTTCTGTGGTAACATAAATAGAATTGAATGTGAAATAAAAAGACATAGGTTCCAGTCCCAGCTTTTTGTTGCTTAGACAAGTCACTCTTCAAGCCTCATTTTCTTCAATTTAGATATAGAAATGTTATGTAACACACAGGATTCAAAGTCAAATGAGACTTGTATGTCACTTTTTATAGTATTTTTCATACTATAGAAAGTGCTTTTTATAGTATGAAGTGTTATATAATGTTAGTGTCTATTATCATCTTTAACAGGCTTGGTCAGTTTTCAACTAGTAATAAACGATGTAACTAGTTTATTACATATATGGCTGAGAGAAATTTAATTGGATATAAATACCAGTGTGATATGTCATAAAATATGCTAATCTATAGCCCATATTTAAATAGTTATTTATGATACGCTATATGTAGTTATATTATAAATAGGCTTTTGAGGACAAAGAGAACATCTCCTTATTAAGCTTTAAGAATTTTAGAGAGAGTGCATATATATGAAACATTATTTTTGTCATGTTGTCTAGGAGTGGTAGTGCACACCTGTGATCCTAGCTACTTAGGAAGCTGAGGTGGCATGATCACTTGAGCCCAGGAGGTTGAAGCTGCAGTGAGCCATGATCATGCTACTACATTCCAGCCTGGGTGGTAAAGTGAGACCTTTCTCAAAAAAAAAAAAAAAAAAAAAAAAGTTTAGCCTCAGACTAGTTAGGGGAGTGTCACTGTCAAAAACAGTGGAGTTGAAAGGAAGCTGTTTAGAGAAGATGTGCTTGCTTTTGCACAACAAAAGCTTCAGACAACAGCAGACATTTATAGAAGTGATGTCCTATAGAAAGTGGAAAGAGAAGACAGGATCTGATTTCTACATTCATTCAATAACTGTCTAGTTCCTGACTATGATGTGAGAGAAATAAAGATGAATACAACTCCAACCTTGTTCTTGAAGACCCTATAATCTGGTGGGAGATGCAGAACATAAACCAGATTGAAATGAAATACTGTGATAAAACGTGCAGGCCAAGAATATGCATGGGAAGAAGTGATTAAAACACCAGTTGTAGCCGGGCACGGTGGCTCAAGCCTGTAATCCCAGCACTGTGGGAGGCCGAGGCGGGTGGATCACGAGGTCAAGAGATCGAGACCAT
>NW_016107481.1:3552383-3581908 GCF_001604975.1 Cebus imitator | reverse complement strand
AAAAAAAAAAAAAAAAAAAAAAACACCAGTTGTAAAGTACAAAGGGTTTTATGGAGGACTGAATATTTTAACTGAGCTTGAAGATTGAGTACAATTTTGATAGAGAAGGAAAGAGCATGTAGCTGAAGAAAAAACATAAAAGTATATTGTATTGCTTGGGAAAATAAAGTAGTTTGGAGTGGCTCTGTTAGTGGGGTTTGTAAAGAGGTGTAGTGATATATGCTGCAGGAAAAGTAGGTTAGGGCAAAAACAGAACATATCAATGCCTGATATGAATTATACACTGTGCCAAAAGTTTTCATATTTGCTATTTCATTTAATTTCCATATGGCCATGCAAAACAGGTATTTCAACACGGCTGGCGGGGGAAGGGAGAGGGGGGAACAGTCTTAGAGAGTTTTACTAATTTGTTCAAAGTCTCACAGATAATAAGTAATGGAGCTGAAATTTCAAAACAGGTTGTTACTTAACTCCAAAGCTGGAACTATTTGTAATTTGGTAACAATCTCTAATTTAAAAAGGGTTATATTCATTATAGGGCTTTAAAAATATAAAGCACTTTCAGATGCATTTGGTTGTTATAATTGAGGGACTATGCTAACTTCTCTTCCCAGGTCCACAAGAGGCATAGTTTCAAAAGCAAGAACTTCCTAGCACCATGCTTCCATCCACCTCCCTATCTGGGAGCCTTGAGTTCTTTGTCTAACTTTTCCCATGCATGGGCTGGGTAGAAAGCCCAGGTGAGCTTCCTTTGTTTAGAAAGCCCACTGAAAGCTTCAAGGGAGAAGGCTTTGATTGCAGGCCAGGCAGCCAATCCTATATCAAAGTCGAAGATCAATCACTCCAAAGGAAGTTTGGAAAACCTCCTAGAACTTGAATGGGGAGGGAGCGACTCCAGGGTTAAATTCCCTCTACTCCCTTACCTATACAGATTTCCATCTCTGGGATCCCCTCCCACAGCAGCATGGAAACCTTCTATCTCTCACGACAGCATGGGAACTCTCTCTCTCTCTCTCTCTATTTCTCTTTCTTTCTCTCTTCCTAATAAATTGCTTTTCTGTAAAGCTGTTTGGGTCCAATATTTACTTGAATGAGCTCACTTCACCACCAGGGCCCTCTCCCCATTCTTGGGTGAGTGAGGCCCAAGGATCTGGGAAAACACATCAATCATGGAACAGTGAGCATTTTGGGGACACCCCCTCAGCCTGGCTCCTGTCACCCAGTTACATCTGTGGTGAGCCAGCCAGGAGAAACGTCATAAAAGACTGTATTACTTAGGAGTGGTGAGTGAATCGGACCCCTCTCACTTGCTAAATCTGTCCTATTGCTTCTCCTAAATCCGTCAAGGAGAAAGCGCCAGGCACAGAGGCCACCGGGCCTGTGTGGGACCATGGGAGTCCCAGAGATGTCTGCTGAAAATGGCCTGGCCAAATTAAAAGGCACTGTGCCTGGCTTTCTCCAAACCTGCTCTCTCTCTCTCTCTCTCTCTCTCTCTCTCTCCACCCCTGTTGTTTCACTGGGCACAGCCAGGTCAGGCCCAGGAGTTCTGAATGCTGTAGTTCCCCCCAGGCATCCCCACTGCCTACGTGGACTGGAGCAGCAGTGCTTAAGAAAGGGAAAGCACCCAAACAGGGACTCCTCCCGGGTGGCTGGGCTTGCCACAGTGCAGGAGTGCTTCTCACGGGTGGCCCACTAACCTGGAGTGCCTGGCCTGCTGGCTTGCCGGCTGCGCGTGCGTGTCTTGGCAAACGCTGTCTGCAGAAAGCAGGCACCAAGCACAGAGATTGCCAGCGTGGCGGCTGAGCTGGGCACATGCGGTTGCAAATGCAGGCTCTGTCCTGCCTCTAAGTAGCCTGGCTAGATTTAAAGGTACAGCATTTTTTTTAAATTCAGGCAAAGCTTAATGGAGCCCAGCTGAGCATGCTGCATTGAAGGAGCACCCTGAGACCCATTTTCAGGAGGAGGCAGTGGCATAGGGGGGGACCCAACATGTGCATGTGGTCCCAGCAGCCACCATGGCGGACAGTGGCACCGCAGGGGTATGCTTTCCCGAGGCTGCAGGTGCTGCCTGTGTGAGACACGCCTGGTTTTTCAGACTCACAGTGGAGTGCAGTTTTTGTTGTTCCTTTCAGACCCACACCTCCTGGGTCCAGATTTCCATAAGGCAGACTTCTTCCCAGCAGCCCCCTGGCCCTATAGCAGCCTGAGGATGCCCCAGCCCAGAAGCTAAGCAGGGTCAGCATTGACTGGGGCTTGGATGGGGACTACATGTAGAAACCAGGAGCTGGAGGCTATAGGATATTGTGTTTTTTGTCACCCGCAAATTTCCCAATCCAACTGAGTGGTACCAAAATCTAATAAGGTACAATTTGTCTTGCCTGGGATTGGCTGTCCATATAGCAGAACTTCTCCATCTAGAAAACCATAGTCCAACCGGGTCCAGGACTTAAATAGTTAATTACAGGCCTGACATCCCTAGGACATTTTCCTATAATGGAAAGTGGGGTGGGGGAGGAGGCCTGGGTCCTGAGTGCATTGTTTCAGCCTCGGCCACGTGGCCATCCAGCCTTGTTTGGATTGTTGTGCTCAGAGGTCCCCCCTAGAAGTTTACCCTCCTAGGGCAGTTTTATAATCAGGCCTATGTAAATTGAACTCTTGCCAGGGAATATTAACACTCACCATCCAAGCCTCACTGACCTGGTTCAGGGACTCGCTGGTATGAACCACCAATCCCAGCAGTCCCCATGTCTTTATGGTGGTCAATGAAGACATGCAGACAGTGAACGTGTGTGCTGTGGTGCCAGTAAGCGTGATTAAACCCAGCACATGCAAGGCCCTGAGAGATGATCATGTGTCTTGGGCATAAGAAAATTATGAGGTGCTACAATGAGGGGGTGCCCCAGGGCTAGCACTATAACTGGGGCATTTCCCAGGCTTAGCATTTGCAGGGAATTACCAGGGATGTGGGCATTCCTATGTTCTATTTCAGATGGGTGCTACTCTTGCCAAAGAAAAGTCTCCCTTAAAATGCATCCTGGACAGCTGGGACCAATTTGACACACAATCTTTGAAGAAGAAGCGGCTCATCTTTCTCTGCCAAACAAGTGTGGCCGTGATACCCTCTGCTGAGTGGAAAAACCTGGCCTCCTAAGGGAAGTATAGATTGTAACACCATTCTACAATTAGACCTGTTTTGTAAGAGCAAAAGTAAATGATTTGAGGTCCTCTATGTGCAAGTTTTCTTTTCTCTAAGGAATAATCCTCAGCTATGTAAGGCCTATACCCCTGACCCTACTAACCCCTCCTCAGGACTAACTACCCCCACATTTAGGACTCCCTGTGACTCCTCCCTCCACCAATGCTGACCAGGCCCCTTCAGCTCCAATAACCCAAAGAAGCCAGGAGAGGCTGAAACAGCCAAGGCATCGCAATCTACTAGGATGCCCTGACTCTGCCCTCTACAGGCTGTAGGAGGAGAATTTGGCCCAACCAAGGTGCACACTCCCTTTTCACTTTCCGACCTAAAGCAAATCAAGGCGGACTTAGGAAATTTTCAGATGACCCAGACAAGTACACAGATGTTCTGGAGGTCCTGGGTCAGTCCTTTGAATTAGATTGGAAAGATATCATGTTATTGCTTAGTCAAACACTAACCAGCAATGAGAGAGAGGCTGCTCTAGCAGCTGCTCAAGAGTTTGGAGACACCTGGTACCTTAGTCAAATACATGACAAAATGATGCCAGAGGAAAAGGATAGATTTCCTACAAGTAGACAAGCAGTCCCTAGCATGGGCCCTTGCTGGGATCCTGACTCAGAACAGGGCGACTGGAGTTGTAGGCACTTCTTGACCTGCATACTTGAGGGATTAAGGCGAACTAGGAAGAAGTCCATAAACTATGCAATGTTATCCACCATAACTCAGGGAAAAGAAGAAATCCTAACTGCCTTCCTTAAGCAATTGTGGGAAGACTTAAGAAAGTATACTCCCCTGTCACCAGACTCCATCTAGGGTCAGTTAATACTAAAGAACAAGTTTATTATGCAATCAGCAGCTGACATTTGGAGGAAGCTCCAGAAGCTGGTCCTGGGGCCAGAACAGAGTCTAGAATCATTACTAAACCTAGCAACCTCAGTGTTTTATAACATAAACCAGGAGGAACTGGCTGAAAGGAACAGGAGAGACGAGAGAAAAGCCACAGCCCTAATCATGGCCTTTGGGCAAGCAAACCCAAGGGGCTCAAAAGAGGGAAAAGCTTGGGTTAGCTGCCAGTCTGGCAGAGCTTGTTACCATTGTGGCCTAATGGGACACTTTATAATAAATTGTTCCCTGAGAAATGAACCACCACCTTGTCCTTGCCCACTATGCCAAGGGGGTCACTGGAAAGTACTTGTCCCAGGGGATGAAGGTTCCCAGGGCCTGAGGTGGCTAACCAGGTGACCCAACAGCAGGACTGAGGGTGCCTAGGGCAAGCGCCAGCACAGCCATCACCCTCACAGAGCCCTGGGTAAAGCTGACCATAGAGGGCCAGGAGGTTGATATCCTCCTGGACACTGGTGTGGCCTTCTCTCTATTACTCTTCTGTCCTGGAGAGTTGTCGTCCAAGTCTGTAACTCTCGAAGGAGTCCTAGGACAAGCAGTCTCCCAATATTTCTCCCAGCCCCTAAGCTGTAACTGGAGAGATATGCTCTTCTCCCATGCCTTCCTCATCATTCCAGAAAATCCCACTCCCTTACTAGGATGGGACCTGCTGGCCAGAGCAGGAGCCATTATTTATGTAAACATCATCAGGGAGGAAATCCCTTTCTGCTGCCCATTATTTCAAGAAGGGATTAATCCCAAGGTTTGGGCAATGGACGGACTATTTGGATAGGCAAAGAATGCATGCCCAATTCGAATAACGCTAAGGGATCTCACCTCTTTTCCTTACCAAAGACAGTAGCCCCTAAGACCGGAAGCCCAAAAGGGGATACAAGATACTGTAAAGAACTTAAAAGCTCAGGGTCTAGTAAAGTCCTGTAACAGCCCTTGTAATACACCAGTTTTAGGAGTATAAAAACCTAATGGACAATGGAAGCTGGTGCAGGATCTCAAGCTTATTAATGAAGCTGTGATTCCTTTACACACAGCTGTACCTAATCCTTACACCTTGCTCTCTCAAATACCAAGAGAGGCACAGTGGTTTACATTCCTGAGCCTTCTGTGTACCATTACATCCTGCCTTCCAGTTTCTGTTCGCCTTTGAAGACTTTAGACCAAAATTCTCAGCTCACCTGGACAGTGTTACCCCAGGGCTTTCAAGATAGCCTCTACTTGTTTAGCCAGGTTCTAGCTCAGGAACCTAGTAATTTTTCACATCCAGGTACTCTGGTTCTTCAATACATGGATAACTTACTTTTAACTGCAAACTCAGAAACCCAATGTCAGCAGGCCACCCAGGACCTCCTAAACTTCATTGCCATCTGTGGATATAAGGTTTCCAAACCAAAGGCCCAACTTTGTAGGCAAGAGGTAAAATACCTAGGGCTTGTCTTGTCTAAGGGCACTTGGACCCTTGATGGAGAATATCTCCAATCCATACTGGGCTTCCCCCCACCCAAAGACCTTAAAACAGTTGCAGGGATTCTTAGGAATATCTGGTTTCTGCCAATTGCGGATTCCCAAATATGGTAAAATAGCAAAACCTCTATACACTCTAATTAAGGAAAGCCAAAAAAGCTAACATCCATCTAATACAATGGGACCCTATAGCTGAGGCAGCCTTTCAAACTCTAAAGTAGGCACTACTACAGGCTCCAGCTCTAAGCCTTCCTACAGGGAACGACTTCTCCCTATATGTTACGGAAAAGTCAGGAGTGGCACTGGGGGTTCTCACCCAGACTTCGGGGACCATGCCATAACCAGTGGCATACCTAAGTAAGGAAATTAATGCAGTAACAAAAGGCTGGCCACACTGCTTGCTAGTCATAGCTGTGGTGGCTATACTGGTCTCAGAAGCTGTTAAAATAGTGCAAGGGAAAGATCTAACTGTATGGACTTCACATGATGCAGCTGGAATTCTGGCCTCTAAAGGAGGCTTATGGCTGTCTGACAGCCACATACTTAAATATCAGGCCTTAGTGCTTGGAAGAGCCTGTACTTCAGCTGCACACATGTGCAGCCCTCAATCCAGCTACTTTTCTTCCTGAAAAGGAGCAGACACAGAACATGACTGTCAGCAGGTTATAGCTCAGAACTCTGCGGCTCAAGAGGATCTCTTAGAAACTCCTTTAGCCAATCCTAACCTTAAGCTATACACTGATGGAAGTTCCTTTATGGAAAATGGAGTTCAAAAAGTAGGATATGCAGTAGTCAATAATCAAACAGTGCTTGAAAGTAATTCCCTTCTTCCTGGAACTAGTGCCCAGCTGGCAGAACTAGTAGCCCTCACTCGAGCTCTAAAATTAGGAAAAGGAAAGGGAATAAACATACACAGATTCCAAATACGCTTACCTGGTCCTGTATGCCCATGCTGCCATATGGAAGGAAAGAGAGCTCCTAGCCGCGGCAGGAACTCCCATTAAATATCGTAAGGAAAGATTAGACTTATTACAAGCTGTCCAAGAAACCAAAGAGGTAGCAGTCTTACACCGCCAGGGTCACCGGAAAGGAAATGAGGAGGAAGCAGAGGGCAACTGCCAACCTAACCTAGAAGCAAAAAAGGCAGCTAGACAAAAATTTACAGAAGGACCTTTAATACAGGAAAACCCTCTCCAGCGAACTAAACCTCAATACCCATCAGAAGAGGTAGAGTGGGCAATCTCCCAGGGACATAATCTTCTTCCTTCAGGGTGGCTAGCTACTGAGGAGGGGAAAGTACTCCTACCTGCTGCCAGCCTGTGGAAAGTACTTAAAACCCTGCATCGAACCTTCCATATGGGTATAGAGAATACCCATTGGATGGCCAAATCTATATTTATAGAGAAAGGTCTCTTCAAGGCTGTCCAACAAATAGTCAAGGGATGTGAAATATGCCAGGAAAATAATCATTTGGCACATCACAAAGCTCCTCCTGGGGAACAGGGAGCTGGTCATTATCTAGATGAGGACTGGCAAATGGACTTTACCCATATGCCTAAGTCTCAAAGATAACAATATCTGCTAGTATGTGTATACCTACACAAACCAGGTTGAGGCTTTCCCCTGCAGAAGAGAAAAAGCCCAAGAGGTAATAAAAGTCCTGATTAATGAAATAATCCCTAGATTCAGACCCCCACGCTGTCTTCAAAGTGATAATAGCCCTGCTTTCAAAGCTGCAGTGACCCAAGATATTTCCAGGGCATTAGGAATATGGCATCATCTCCACTGTGCTTGGAGGCCTCAGTCCTCAGGGAAAATGGAAAAGATGAAGGAAATTCTTAAGAGACACCTAAAGAAACTGGCACAGGAAACCCACCTCCTGTGGCCTCCTCTGTGACCAATAGCACTCTTAAGAGCTTGAAACTCTTCTCAGAAAATAGGACTCAGCCCCTATGAGATGCTTTATGGACGGCCCTTTCTTACTACTGATCTCCTATCAGACAAGGAAACAGCAGATCTAATAAAAGATATAACCCCCTTGGCTAAGCAGCAACCGGCTCTTAGACACTTACCTAAAGGACACCCTAGGGAAACACGGGAAAGAGTTGTTCTGCCCTGGAGACGTGGTGTTTTTTAAGTCTCTCCCCTCAGACTCTCCCTCCCTAGGCCCATCTTAGGAAGGACCATTTTCTGTTATTCTGTCTATCCCAATGGCAGTTAAGGTGGTGGGAACTGACTCATGGATTCATCACACTCGGCTGACGCCTTGGACACCTCCTGAAGGAAATCATAGGCCCTCCACTCCGCAGCCTGAAGTTCCAGGAGAGGACCCTTGGTACACCTGCAAGCCTTTAGAGGATCTACATTTTCTCTTCTGACAAGATCCCCAGGAAAGTAACTGCTCATGAGTCTCATTTACAGCCTGGCATTAACAGGACTATCACTCTTTTAACTTTGCTATCTGTAATTGGGTTCTCAAGCTCCAATTATTCCTTTCATAGTGGGTGGGGGGAGAGTTGGAATAATAGGAAAACTTGGTATGGGCATTAGAAAAGTTACTACCTGTACGCAGCTTTAATATATGCTATCTCAGGAGTTACATAATAACATAAAAATTCTCTCTGCAGAGGCAGCTTACTCGGCAGAAACAGCTTAACTCTTTAGCTGCCATCGCTCTTCAAAGTAGAAGGGCCCTAAATCTGCTAATAGCTGAGAGAGAAGGAACCTGTCTCTTTCTAGGAAGAAATGCTGTTACTTTATAAACCAGTCAGGTATTGTCTTAAACAAAATTAAAGAACTCAGGGATCAAGAGAACACAGGGTTAGAGACCTTTAAGAACAGTATCGTGGAGCTTGTTTAACAACTGGTGGTCCTGGCTCTATCCTCTCCTAGGCCTGTTTATAACCATTCTATTATTGTTGACAACTGGGCTTCTCCTCTTTAACCTTCTTGTCACATTTGTTTTTTCTAGAATTAAAACCATAAGACCTCAAATAATCCTGCAAATGAAACCCCAAATGTCCTTGGCTCATAAGCTCTATTGTGGACCTCTAGATCAACCTGTATCCTTGGAAGTCTCCCCTCTGGAGGAAGCCTCAACTACAGGGCCCCTTCTGTACCCCAATTCAGCAGTAAGTAGTTAAAGACCGACC
The DNA here is from genome assembly GCF_001604975.1 of Cebus imitator. Taxonomy (NCBI): domain Eukaryota; kingdom Metazoa; phylum Chordata; class Mammalia; order Primates; family Cebidae; genus Cebus; species Cebus imitator. Next base: position 3,573,199 of record NW_016107481.1, on the reverse strand, counting down.
AACGCCCGTGTCCCAACAGCAGTTGGACTTTCCTGTTCAGAAGGGGGACTAAGGGACTATGTTAACTTCTCTTCCCTGGTCCACAAGGGTGTGGTTTCAAAGGCAAGAACTTCCCAGCACCATGCCTCCATCCACCTCCCCATCCAGAAGCCTAGAGTTGTCTAACACTCCGGCGTGTGGGCTGGGTAGAAAGCCCAGGTGAGCTTCCTTTGTTTAGAAAGCCCACCAAAAGCTCCAAGGGAGGAGGCTTTGATTGCGGACCGGGCAACCAATCATATATTAAAGTTGAAGATCAATCACTCCAAAGGAAGTTTGGAAAAGCTTCTCTCACTAGACAAGAACTTGAATGGGGCGGGAGTAACTCCCGGGGTTAAATTTCCCCTACTCCTTTAACTATATGGATTTCCCTCTCTGGGGTCCTCTCCGGTGACAGCGTGGGAGCTTGCTCTCTTACTCTCGATTTCTCTTTCTCTCTCTCTTTCTGCCTAATAAGTCATTTTCTGCAAAACTCTCTGGGTCTGATACTTACTTGAATGAGCTCACCGTGCCACCAAGGCCCTCTCCCCATTCTCGGGTGAGTGAGGCCCAAGGACCTGGGAAAACACATCCCATCAGAGAACAGTGAGTGTTTTTGGGACACCCCTGCAGCCTGGCTCCTGTCACCAGTTACTTCTGAAGTCATTAATCCCAATTTATAGTTGGGAAAATTGAAGCCCCACGAGATTATTCAAGGTTGAAGAGTGAATAAGTGGCAGATTGGAAATGCAACCCAAGCTTTCTGACTACAAAGTCTCAATTCTTTCCAACATCCTTTAAGAAGTCTGGAGATTCTTTTGTAAGCAGGGGAAAGAGCTAGTGAACATTTTTGAGAAGGGGGATGACATAAACAATAATATTTGGAAAGATTAGTCTGAGCATATGAGATGGTCTGGAATGGACAGAGACAAGAACATTAATTATTAAGCTATTGTAAAAACAGTAATGATGTAGACTTGAACAAAGAGATTTTGGTGATAATAAGATAGAAGAAACAAATTAGAGGCATTTGAAAACAAAATTTACAGGAGTTAGCTCCTCATTGCATCTACAGTGAGATAGGAGGACCATGCCTAAATAATAATGGAGGTGGGGTGAATGATGGCTAAGAGGAGGTAGATTTGGATGGAGAGAAAGAAAGAGACATCCAAATGGATGTATCCCATGAGAGCTTGACAGTGGAGATGTGGGATAATATAATAGGGCTATGTAACAAGTCCCTCTATAGTAGGGCTTGTTTAAGCTAGACTGTAAGTAGCACAGAGCCAGTGAGGGTCTGGTTTATTTCCACAACCCCAGAGCCAGGACAGGCCCTGGCACTCTATAAATATTTGTTAACTTTGAAACTGGAGAAGGCCTTAAAGGATGGTAGAAATTTTGAAAATTGTCCAAAGATAGAAAGCAAAAAGAACATATTTGAGGAAAGATTTGATAGAAACCAAGAAGCATTATGTAAAGGAAGTCGTTGGGAGAGAGTTGCAAGAGTGTGAGATGTCACAGACAGGGGATCAAAGATAGTGTTACTGAAATAAAATGTCAAGAGAGAGCGGGAGTCAACATGTGAAGAACTGAAGAGGAATGAGGGGGAGAACTGGAGCCAGGCAGCAGAGAGTACTCTTTCAAAAAGTTTGGTGGTAAAGGAAAAGGGAGCAATGAGAAACATCTTAAAGAGAAACAGGATCAAGCAGGAATTGCAAAGGCATGTGTAGCTCAAGGGAAAGGAGGCAGAGAAGAGAGGTAGATTGAAAATACAAGCGAAATGAAGCTCATGGAAATGGAGGAGGATGCGATTGAAAAGGCACAGATGGAGTGATCAGGATTAGTTATACAGATCTGAGCATGTTTCACAGAAAGGACAGGTTGAAGCCAAACTATAGGTGAGTGGTTACAGACAGTGATTGCAAAGGGAGATGAGTAGAAGACTAAGGTCATTTAGAGAATGACCACAGTCAAGTACAAAGGAGTGGTCAGAGAAACAGCAAGAGAAGTTGTGTAAATTCACTGTCACAAAAATGGATACACAATCAGCCAAGTTTGAGAAAAAGTAACAAGTAGCCAAAGTGCCTAGCATTGCAGAGGAGAATGAGAAGTGGGAATAAATGGTATACATCCAGTGATATTTGTACAAGCAGTTCATAAACAAAACCCTTAGATTTCCTTTTTTTGGGGGGGTGTCTATTCAGTTAAAGCTGATACATTCCCATGGGTCAACTATGCAACTAATTCAGATTTTGAGATGAGTAACAAACCTCTTTGTATATAGATGGTAAGTTTAAATTGTGATGCAAATAAATTTTTCTTTCAAATGGTGTGAATGTTGAATCTAATTCAGTCCTGCTAATTTTGTTTAAAAAGCATTTGAAGCAGATGGAACTAGAAAGCCTACTTCTGTAAGTTCCATTTATTCATTCATGCATTGCTTTCATTCAATAAATGTTTATTAGATGTCTACCATATACTTTGCTAGTTACTGGGGTTATGGGGGGATATGGCAATAAACAAGAAAGGAAATGTTTATTGCCTGAAGAAGTAATACCAAAAGAAGAAAAAACTATTTGCTATATTGTTGCTAATAGAAAAAAAATTAACTTTTAAAAGCAATTGAAAAAATGATTAATTATAGTAAATCTATTTGAATAACTCTTAGGTGGCCATGAAAATACTTACGAAGATTATATATGAATATGGTAATTCTCCTCTAATATGAAAACAAAATACAACATTGTTATTAGAACAATGTGAAAATACGTATGTACACAGAGAAAGGCTCAATAGAAATGCAAACATGTGTTAGAATAAAGAAGTTATTGGTGGTTTTACTTTTGGTTTTTCATTAAATTTGTTTAAATTTTAAATTATTCTTTTTAAAAGTGTCTTCTAATCTTAAACATTAGTAAATAGTGAGAAATATTATTTCTACTGATTTATAAATATGTCCACTCTTCACATTCACAATGGGATTTGTAAAAGCAATCCTTGGATTTAAAATCTTTTTTTTTTTAGCAAACAAAGCTCTCAAATTGGTGATATTCAGGTAAAATCTAACCCACAGATATTGCACCAGTTATTTATTGCCACAAAAACGCTGCCTAAGAAGCTGTCCCAAAAGGCAGTGGGTTAAAACAATAACTATGTATTTTTTTTTCTTAGGAGTCTCTGCATTAGTTAGATAGCTCTTCTGGAATTATTTTCTAAGTCAACTGTGGGTTGAATAGGTGGCTCTGTTGATTTTTCACTGGACTTTCACATTTGGGACCAATTGGCAGTTATCAGCTCTAGAAAGGCTGTGGCTGTTTTCCTCATATTCCTCCAGTAGGTAAGATTAATCATGTTCTCATATTGAAACAGAAACTGTTTACTCGTTTATCTATTTACTTCCTGGGTCTCCTGGGCACTAGGTACTGTAATTAAGAACTGGAGAAATAAAATCAAATGGGAAGTTGCCCCTACTATCAAGGAACTTGCCATCTAATGGGGGAGAAAGGCAAGTAAACCAAAGACTACACAGTGCAGTATGGTAAGTGCCATGATTGTGATGTGACAGGCCCTAAGGGCCCAGTGGGAGACCTTCAAATCAAAGCAAGTAAGTATGAGTCGACATTGGTAAGTATTGTAGCAGAGGTATCGTTGAACAAGGGAAGAAGAAGAAGAAGAAGGAGAGGAAGAGGAAGAGGAAGAAGCAGCAGCAGCAACAGCAGAAGAGGAGGAAGAAGAAGAGGAGAAGGAGGAGGAGGAGGAGGAAGAAGAGAATTTCATGTAGAGGAACAGCAAAAGCTCAGTGAGTCAAAATACCACAGCATTATTGGTAAGCCGAGTTTTTTTTTTTTTTTTTTTCTATTTTGCTATTTTGGTGGAGAGAAAGGAACACATAACACATAAAGAAATAACATGAGAGAAAGCTATTTGGGGAAGTACAGTATTTAAGGTTCTGGTTGCAAACAACTCCAGCTAGTTAAGTTGACTTTATCGGAAGGCTACTGGAGTATCTCATGGAATCTTTGGAACTCTTGAATAACTAGGGTAATTCTGGGGAACTCACTAGTAGGAATCCATAAACTGTCCTCCTGGTGGGCTGTAAACAACTCAGCTTCTATGTGTCTCACATCAAAATTCCAGTTTCTTGGGAAAACAAGTCTGTTTGGCCAATTTGGGTCATATTTCCACCTCCATGTTACTCAGGTATGACTCGTCTGCAAGTTATGTGTATAGATATTTTGCTACTGTTCCACCCTTATGCTGGGGAGGGAGGTGTCACTGTGAACTGTGTGGCTGCCTTAAGAGATATCTGTTGTGTCTTATTACTTGGTTGCCTTTCCCTACATGTACAATGACTAAAATGCCTTCAATCTATTTGATTCAGCCATTCAGTACAACTCCTATGCTTGCCATCTTTCCAAGCCCAAAAGTACATTCAGCTGATGGAAGGAGCATCTTGGGCTTAATATTCTTTTAGTGCTGATCTCTGGAAGTAAAATGTCTATTCTTCTAATTCTGGCACAGTCTTATCTAGCTGTAGCTCCTCATGGTCCTGTACTCCATTGACTAAATTGTAAGTATAACTACTACCAGTGTACTCTATAAATAACTGTTGGGGGTAGGGTGGCAATAGTTGCTACAGAAAAAAAAAAGAAGAAAAAAAAACAGTGATAATTCTTATTTTAAAAGGAAAAAAGAAGGCAAGAGACTCTCTCGAGGCCAGGAGTTTAAGACCAGCCTGGGTAGCATATCAAGACCCTGTCTCTACTAACAAAAAAAATTAGTCAGGCATGGTAGCATGCACCTGTAGTTCTAGCTACTCAGGAGGCTGTGGTGGGAGGATTGATTGAGCCCAGGAGTTCGAGGCTGCAGTAAGCAATCATCATACCATTGCACTTCGGCCCAGCCCTCAGAGCAAGATCTATCTTTTTAGGAAAAAAAAGGCAGGGAGGAGGAATAAAGTAATTTTTCAGCCTTCAGACATTCCAGCAATATGTGCAGACTACTCATTCTTACTATATAGCTTATGAGGCCATAGCTGGTATGTATGGCTACTCAACCAAGTTTCCCTGCTTACAGTTAATATTCCAACTGACTGGGGGGCTCTGCCTAATAGAGTTATTTAAGCCTTCATTTTTAGACATCTAAGACCTTGGTGATCATCAGCATAAAATGTGACAAATTAGACAAAAGCAATACAGCAGATCAGAGAACAACTCTGAGGTGGAATGATTGGGAACCAATGAATAGTTGTTCAATATTGGTTTATATTTTATAGATGATGAAACTGAAGCACAAAGAATTTAGATTAACTCTTACGTGACAAAGCCAGGACCGAAGCTCATGCTATCTGGCTCCAGAACAACTCTTCTTCATAGTTATTTTATATTGCCCCTGCATTGTTGGTATGAAAAGTAAGTGTAGGCCCTGGGTCTTCTAAACCTGGGATTAAGTCACTGTTCCTATTCCTCTTCTGCTTTTACTAGCCTTGTGAGTGAGAAAGTTACTGAATTTTTCTAAGCTCAGTCTTTTTCAATTATAAAATAGAGATACCTTTGTGGTGGCATGATGCTTATCATTTGATAAGCAGATGGATAAAAATGGTGGTGGCTTTAAGTCTAGCACATAAAGTTTGGATTTTACAAAAAAGGTGGAGAGAATTGATCAAGAGATTTTTGTGACAGAACAGGAAGTTAGAAGAAGGTGAAATGAGAAATGATCTGTGAGAGACTTGAGGAAATGAAGAGGTAGATATTCTCAATACACTGTAGAAAGCATGACTAAGGGGAAGGAAGTGAGAAACATTTTTTAAAAATCATCTTCAATAACTAATTTGAGGAACAGCCACACTTTGTAATATGAGCCAAGAGATAAAATCAAATTTGTCTCTTGGGAGGGGAAAATAAGCCTCTTTTCAAGCTAAATTCCCCGGCCACCTGATTTGTTTTCTTCACTGTAAATGAGCACTGGGAAAAACACAGGCGTTAGAGATTCTGCCCAAGCAATTCACAGACTATTTTCTTGGTAATCACATTGTAGCTCTTTTTTCAGTTGAGCTCACACAGGATTTAATGCTGTTTTGTGACAGCAAGTATTATTATTATTTTTTTTTTCATCTTCTGGTTGTATGAGGAGCATTTACCATAAATGGTAATGAGCAAAGGTTACTACATCTTATTCTTCTCAATAACATCTATAGCCCAATGCAAGTATTATTTTTAACATTTATCAAATGCACCAAAATATGCCTGAAAATGTCTTATAGGAATGTATATATGGGAAGAAAAGTGAGTTACATATATCTTTGGAACGACCTAATATAAAATTCTGCAGATTCACCTTTATAAGCTTGGTTATGTAACCTTTTTATTGTTTTGGTTAAAATCCATTTATGCCTAGTGTTCCATTATTGGAACACTAAGCTTGTGGGAGTTATTTATATTCTACTGCTCAAGGTCATCTGATTTTTCACAAAAAAATCTTGCAACCTCCAGCATAAATGTTTTAAGGCCAACATTTACTACAATAAGGTAGTACATTGATTAAGTGACCAATTGTAGTATTTTAAGTAGCACATAATGGCAGGTGGCATGTGGCTAATTATAGGCAAAGTGATTGAGAAAGTCACTGTTCCCAAATAAATCCCAGTTTATGGCATTCACTATCAAACCTATCATCTTTATTAAGACAAAAATTAGGGTTATTGTTTATATTTAGAACAGAAATATGTATCTTTGTGATTTTCATGTATTTGGGAGAAAGGAACAACTTAAGCACAAAGATAAATCAATTTCCTACATAGACGCTTTTCTAGGTATTGGCGGCTTTAATTTAAAAGATAACAAAATCAATTTCTATTTCTTTGATGTAATTATATTGATTATATTAGAAAAACATGAACTAATACATTTCGCTTTAATATCTACCAGCTGGTCACTTGCAAGTACCCATGTACTCAAAATGTGTTTGATCATTTTAAATGCACAAATAATACTTAACTCCTGAGTATTGATAATAAATATATAATTTATGCGTATATCACCCATAGTTAATTAAGACTGTTTTATTGGCTTAATAAGCAGAATAAGATCATAAAATGTATGCCATCATAGCCCAGATGTATAGCAATAAAAAAAAAATCTCACAATACAAGTCTGCATTAGCAATGACACTGTTATAAAATATTTATAACACTTTCTGATTTAATTTTTAAAAGCCAGAGATTCATTCAGTATCTTTTTGGCATTTGAAATGAAACCTTACTTACCCTCCTCATAATAGCTGATTAAAAACAGCTCTTGAAGAGGTTCCAGGCAACACACACAGAGGGGAAATGGGTAGATCTACATAGCATCTTTGTATTTTCACATTAAAAGTCAATGTTATTCAGACTCAAGTAGACAGATAATAAAAGTGGCATTCAAGCTGGGCATGGTAGCACAAGCCTGTAGTCTCAGCTACTCGGGAGGCTGAAATGGGAGGATCACTTGAGCAGAGGAATTTGAGGTTTTAGTGCACTGTGATTGCACCTGTGAGTAGCCACTGCACTTCAGCCTGAGCAACATAGCAAGACCCCATCTCTTTTTTTTAAATGTTACATTTATAATTGGTGAGGAAAATATAAACTATACAATAAATGAAGGGGTCATTGGCTAACTGTTTGGAGGGAAAAAATACACCATTTTCCAGAATAAATTTCTAGTGATTTATTGTAATTTTCATGCACTTGAATGATTTTAAATATTTTAATATAAAAATGAATCCATAGCCTTACTGGAAGAAAATATAAAGAAACACTTATATAGTCTTGGAAATGGGAATTATATATTACATGAAACATTAAGTAAAACATTTTTTAAAAAATATTAAAATACAAAAATCTATCATTTAGAAATCACCAAAAAATTAAAGGGCAGGCTGGGTATGGTGGCTCACACCTGAAATTCCAGTTTTGGGAGGCTGAGATGGGAGGATCACTTGAGTTGGGGAAGTCTGAGACCAGCCTGTGCAAAATAGCAAGACCCCCATCTCTAAAAAAAAAAAAAAGCCTGGCATAATGGCATGTGCCTGTAGTCCTAGCTACTCAGGAGGCTGAGGTGGGATGATTGCTTGAGCCCAGGAGTCTGAGGCTGCAGTGAGCTATGCTTGTGTCACTGCACTCTAGCCTGGGTAACAGAGTGAGAACCGAGACTCTGTCTCGGAAAACAGAAAAAGGTCAAGTGCCAAATGAAAGGAGAGAAAAAAAGGACTAGGAGTTAGGAATTCTTACATATAATTAAGGAAAAGATAAATAGCCTAACAGTAAAATGGGCAAAGGACTTCTATCGGTAAATCAGAAAAGTGGAAATAAAAAGGGACAGCAAAGATAATTTTTAAATTTCCATCAATAATAATTCAAATCAAAGCAACATTAAAATACCATTTTGCCTATCTAATTGGTAAGAATTATTTTTAAAGATAATAGTATTAGAGAAGGTACTACATCTGTTCTGGAGAGCTCTTTGACAAAATGTCTAAAAAGTACATACCTTTTAACTAGCAATTCTACTTCAAAATAAAGCTAAGGACATATACGCTAAGGAAATAATTAATGATGTGTGCCACAAGATGTTGATTGCAGTGTCCTTCCTTCCTCCCTCCCTCCCTTTTTCCTCCCTCCATCTTTCCCTTCTTTGCTCTCTTCTTTTCTTCCTTATCTTTTTTTGGTATATGTTTGATATTGGTGAAAAACTGAAAAATGAAAATGTCCAACAAAAAGAGGACTGGTTCACTAATGTATGGTAAATTCCTTCAACCAAACATCCACACTATTCAACCAATAAAAATGACACTATAGTTAATATATTTGAAAAGATGTTCATAATATTTGAAGTTTTAAAAAATCACAATACAGAAGAAAACGTATAGGAGGTGACCTTTCTTTCTCTCTTCAACACCATCGCACATCATCTCCACATATACACACACTGAAAAGATACTGGAAAGACATAATAACCATGGGAAATAGATTGTTGTAATGGACACCTGCAAGGGGATTACAGGTATGTAATTGATTTTTTGGTGATTTCTAAAGGACAGTTTACTGGATTGTTAAATGTTCTCTAACTTTACTATAATGAATAGAAATTATTTTTTGGTAAGCAAAAAATATTTTAAATTTAAACATATAAAGTAACTTAGTAGTTGCCTTTTCAAAATATGTAAGAATCATGAGTTCACTAGTTGGTTAAATATGTTTTTAATCCCAACATCTTGATAATTATCACAAAATTAAGGGAACATTTTTTGAATCCTAAAATGCTATAGAATTGACAGATCATTTTTCAGTTCATAAGTTATTACTTATAATCACTATTTTTATTGTTAATATGGCAATGTTTTATATATAAGAATGGCTGAGGTTAGGAATTTTTGCCCTGATAATTATATCAGCATATCAAATATGAAGTAAATAACCATTTATTGCTTTAAATATAACAAAAATGTAGGAAGAAGTGGTAGGCAAGAGGCTCTGTGTTACCATGGGAACGATTAAGTTTTCCATGGTGCAGGCCAACCTCATTCCAGCTTCAGTGTCAATGACTCACTGGCTCAGAGGGAAATCAATAAATATTTAAGTATATACCTAGTGTCTGTACAGAGTGACTCTCATTACCCAGAGAACTGCTGTAAAATATTATTTATTCAGACAAATTACACAAAACTAATCTAAATTAGTACTTTTATACATTCTATTTGGGGAGTACTTAAGGTGTATGAGCAAACAAGTCACTCCAGAACTGTTGTATACAGATATATTAAGAATTGATGTGGCTGCTAATTAAAATCATTAATAACATTTTGGCTAGCATTTCAATTATTTTTTAAACAGTATTTCTTAATCCCCAAAGTAGTCTTGTAATTTTTTCATTTTAAGGACCTATGTTACTCTGAGGCCAATCAAGGGAGCTAACAGTCTAGTTTGGGAGCCAATATAGTCATTCATCAATTTATTCGTTCGTTCAGTAAAACATATTGCGAACCTACTAGGCACTAAGCATTAAAGAATACCTAAAACATGGCACTTGACCTCAAAAAGCTTAAAATTAGGAGACATAGACATGTAAGTAAATAACTGCTGTAGACAAATCTCAGCAACTGCCACACCTGCTTGCTCCTTCTAGCAGAACTTCTCTGATTGGCCATATTCTGCAACAGTGACCAACTCACCTATTTTCTCTATCTGCTTTCCCTGCTACAGCTGAGAAAAAAGCTATAGCCCAAAAGTTTCTCCCCTGAGAGGGACAGGATCAGATTATATCTTCAAGAGTTCCCATGTGCAGTACAGAGCTGAAGCTGAAGCCGAAAGGATTCATAGAGAAAGACAGGTATAAATCTTTAGTGGACCAAAGTTATGAGAAAGAGAAAGCTTGCAGAGGAGGTACTGAGGAGTTGGTGGGAGCAGCGAACAAGGGAGGAGAGATGGATAGAATCATGGTTACTGTCATGGTGGAGGATCTGTGAACTGCCAACTGAAGAGAGCTAGTGACATGACCCACTTCTTAGGGCTGTCTCTATTCCTGGATGTTTATTTAATATTTTAATATAAGACAATTCTTATATAGCATTAGGGTATTAAAAAAAAAAAAAGGATTCAGAGTATCAGAGAGACTTCTGTTTCAGCCATAACAGAATAATGAATTTATCTTCCCCCAATGAATAGCCATAAAATTAAATAAAGTAAATAGAATCAACTATTTTCCAACAAAAAGCACAGAGCTCTATGATCCTTGAGAGAACGGGAACAAAGAAGGTGTTAATCACAGAGCAATTTAATTTACATAATAAGCAAGGAATATATTAAACATCTATTTAGAAATCATTTGCTTGAATATTCAATATTCACTTTATTTCTAGAGTCATCTATATGTATTCTGGATTACATAGAGGCTGTCACATGTAAGCCAACACATCACATGTAAGCCAAGGCACTTATAATAAAATGTATAATAAAAGCACATCAGTGTAATATAACTTCCACAAATGACCATAGGGGAGAAGCAGTTCACATCGAGCTCACTGCAATACTAAGGGAGTTACTTTTATAAAAATTAGGCTATAGTCTCCATAATGTATTATACAACTAATTTAACTCTTTGGAAATCTACTTATAACTCTACAGAATATTTGCAGATAATCAACTGCAAGTTCAGACTTGGAGATAAACAAAAGAACTCCCAGTGTTTGCTTAAATCTGCTTAGGTCAGTTATATACCTGAAATTCAGCAGCTTGCTGTCAGGAAAGATACCATGCATTAACACTGAAGGAACTTGTGTAGAGAGGAAGTGGGAAATGATCAGCACTGAAACTTTTCCTTCAGTGCTTATAAAAAACTTATAAAAAACTGCACTTTTATAAGGAAGGAAAATTTTCTTTATGCAGATATGAATAATACTAACAAATGAAATACTGGAACATATAGGTGGAGGATACATTATTTTGGCTATTACAGGTGATGTCAAGTCATATATAACCTGCTCATTGTATAAAACTAATTAGTACTTTGAAGAGCCTCACTGTAACTAATAAAAGATGTATTGACCCTCCTGTGCGATTAAGATACACGCTGAGATTCTGTAGCAAAGAGACATCTCATTTCAGAGGTAAGAGGTCAGAAGTCAGTGCTTCAGACTCCATGCAATCATTCAGGGTCCTAAGTCCTTCAGTCTTTTGTTTTGCCATTCCCTAAGGTGTTGTCCTCATTTAAATAGTCTCAGTTGGGTTTGAGTTCCTGTCTGTGCAAAAGGAGAAAGGGAGGCCCTGGAGGGCTAGCAATTTTCTTTTAAAAAGAAACATCACAGAGGGGCATGGTGGTTCCTGACTGTAATCCCAGCACTTTGGGAAGCTAAGGCTGGAGGATCTCTTGAGGGCAGGAGTTTGACACCACACTGGGCAACATAGCAAGACCCTGTCACTATGAAAAATACAAAAATTAGCTGGAGTGTGGTGGTGTGTGCCTGTAGTCCCAGCTATTCAGGAGGCTGAGGCAGGATGATTGCTTGAGCCCAGGAGGTGGAGGCTGCAGTGAGCTATGATCATGCCACTGCACTCCAGCTTAGATGACAGAGTGAGACCCTGTCTCAAAAAAAACAAACAAAAAACCACACAACTTAGTTTAAGTAAGTGGTGTGCACATCTCATAATTCAATCGTAAGAACTTAGTTTCGTGGTTACACTTAGTGGCAAGGGAAGCTGGGAAATGTCAGCCTGGGCAGCTACGTACTCATCTAAAACTCAGTTGTGGAAAAAGGGAGAATGGATTTGCAGGACAACTAGCCATCTGCTAACTGTTATGTTAGGCATACATTGCTTGTGGAGGTAACTTGGTTCAATTTTTTGGAAGGCATTTTGTCAATAGTTATCAAAAGCCAGAACAATGTACGTGACCTTTGACTTAAGAGAAGTTTATACTAAGAAAATAAAATATGTGGCTGGGTGCGATGGCTCACGCCTGTAATCCTACCACTTGGGGAGCCTGAGACGGGCAGATCATGTGAAGTCAGGAGTTCAAGACCAGCCTGACCAATATGGTGAAACTGCATCTCCACAAAAATACAAAAAAAATTAGACAGGCATGGTGGCAGGTGCCTGTAGTCCCAGCTACTTGGGAGGCTGAGGTGAGAGAATCGCTTGAACCTGGGAGGCAGAGGTTACAGTGAGCCAAGATCACTCCATTGCATTCCAGCCTAGGGGACAGAGTGAGACTCCGTCTCAAAAAAAAAAAAAAAAAAAAAAAAAAAAAAAAAAAAAAAAAAAAAAAAAAAAAAAAAAAAAAAAAAATGTACATGAAGATTTAGTTATAAGGATGTTCACTGCAAAATTATGTTAATAGCAGAAAAACTGAAAACTGTCTAAATATTTATCTTATTGCTTTCTGTGGAAGAGAGCCTTGGTGTCCATGGATACCAAGTGACAATATCATTACAGTTACTGGTCCAAGAACCATAATCCCCGAATGTTTGTTTATAGGTGACCATTCCACACTGTATCTATGGCTATCAGATGTTGAGTGCCTACTATGTGCCTTATCCTGTTCTAGAATTTTAACATAAATTATTTCATTTAATTAATCCTGCAAGGCAGATGTGAATATATAAATAAACAGAGGCTCAGCGAGCTTAAGGAACTAGTTTAAGGTTAAACAGCAAATAAGTAATATGGTTAGCTTTCAATTCAGTTGAGTCCAGTTCTTCCCGCTCTGCTTCATCTTTTCTCATTTGTCTTGCCTAGCAGGACTGAGTGGAACATGATGCTAAGGAGAAAGCTATGTGCACATCACAGGGCAACTCTTGAGAAACAACTGCCTCACCAGAGAGATTGGTGGGGACAACAACTAGCCCTCAGGATTCATCAGGGTGTTTATGTTTATCAAGAGTAGAAACCAGCAGTCAACTATTTTAGGTAGAAAAGGGGAAACATAAGAAAATAGGAGCATCTCACGAAGCTAAGATAGGAATGCAAGCAGCCAGGCGTCAAAAGAGCTGACACTGAAATGGAATGGAAAGATCAGCAGGAACCCAGAGAGAGAGTTTACTCTGTTTCTCACTTCATTTTTTTCTGCAGCATCTGGCTTTCTCAGTTATTCAAGCCATATGGCAGCTGGCAGATGGCAGCCACAGCTTTCATATTTACTTTTTACAGTTCCAACCACATGGAAAGACACTCTCTCTCTGCTCCCATTCTCAATTCCAGACTCCGTGGGAAGGGACTCGGTTCAGCTTGAGTCAGCAGCCTATTTCCAGTTCAGTCACTGGCCAGAGGGAAGATGGGGGATGTTGTACATAGTTCTGCCATAGGTGAGAGAACCAGTTAATGGGTTCATTGTGAGCCATCAAGATATTCCAAAAAGGGTCTATAAGACAATTCTCCATGTGACTCTGGACTGACCTAGTTCTCCACCCCTCATTTCTTGCTTGTAGTTCTCAAGAATAATTTTACAATGTGCTGGGAATGCAATATCATTAGAGAGGAACTGCCTGAAACAGCCTGGGCCTTGCGCTGGGGCAGTCAGGGATGTGCTTTTCTGCAGTTACACAGATATACTTTCTTGATGCATCTCATGACCTTGAAGCTCAGACTAAAATGGAATTGAGAGAAATATTGTTTCTTGTTTCTGTCTGTGACAATAGCTGCTACAAAAATAAGCAATTATCTTTCTCTGTAAGTGACAATGACCAAGTTTGTTCAAAAGAACTTATTTTACCCCTTAACATTTCACCCCCTTCACCCCCCCTTTTTTTTTTTTTTTAAATAACAAACATTTATTGGTGTCACTTACGGTAGAAAAGGCTTCCTACACCAGATGCACATGACTCAACTGTTAAATAGAACATTTTGAAGGTGAACACACACCCTAACCCAGGTTTTTTACCCACTTTTTAAGATGGCCAATTCTTCTCCCCCCAACCCAGACATGTGAGCAACTGCTAATGAAAAGCAGTAAACAGCCACTTGGGCTATAGCATTTTCAATTCCACTCTGAGGTGAAGATTCCAATTACATTCGAGAATTAAGTTCTCTCAATGTTTTCCTAGCGAAAGTTCCTGAGTCCAGTATTTACAATATTACAGCACTAGCAGATCAGTGTCTACAACTCATCCTTTTCTGGTATATCATCTTCCCCAGTTGGCGGAGGGCCTGCACTGCCATAGAGTTTGCTGATAAACTTCTTCATACCCCATCAACTGATTTGGTGGTAACAAATTTAAATGCTTATAAATGGACTGATTCAAATAATTTTACAATGTACTGGGAACAGAAAAATATAGATGCATATTCTGTTATTTGTAGTACCGCTTATTAACAAGTAGAAAGAGTTTGTTTGTTGTTTTCCCCAGAAACATCTGACCTTATTGTAATTCACATTAGCCAGATTACACTGGAAGAAAGGCAGAGAAGGACAGAAAAGACGGAGGCAGGGACAAAGCTGGGATAGCATTTTCAGTATATCAAAATAAGGCCAGTGCTTTTTGTTAAACCTCAAAAGTACTCTATTTGGAAAATATACAAAAATAATTCATTTGGAAAATTACACCAACAATTAGTAGCTTGTGTGGCCTAAATTAGTATGGCATAAAGTAATACAATCTTAAAACCTTGAGATACTGTAATCCAGAAGGATACTTAATAATGTTTCACAGGAAGTTAAGTGGCAACCATTTTCTGTCCAATGGGAAGAGGGAGTGTTCAGCTTAGATTCTACAGACAGTCCCCAATTTAGGATGGTTTGATTGAGGAGTTTTTGAATTTACAATTTTGCAAAAGCAATATGAAATCAGTAGAAGCCATACTTCTAGTAACCACACAATCATTTTGTTTTTCACTTTTAGTACAAAATTAAATAAATTACATGAGATATTCACAACTTTATTATAAAATAAGCTTTGTGTTAGATGATTTTGCCTAAATGTAGGCTAATATAAGTGTTCCAAGAATGTTTAAGGTAGTCTAGGCTAAGCTATGATGTTCGGTAAGTTAGTTGT
Source organism: Cebus imitator (assembly GCF_001604975.1). Taxonomy (NCBI): domain Eukaryota; kingdom Metazoa; phylum Chordata; class Mammalia; order Primates; family Cebidae; genus Cebus; species Cebus imitator. The sequence goes on along the minus strand of NW_016107481.1, from coordinate 3,557,665 downwards.
AGTAAATACACTTTCAGCTTAAGGACATTTTCAACTCATGATGGGTTTATTGGGACTTAGTCCTAAGTTGAGGAGCATCTGTAATTTTAAAATTATTCTTTTATATAAAAAGAGAAGACTTTTAAAGACCTTTCTCCTCTTCACATTATGAGAGGAACACTTTGGGGAGAGAGAGAGAGAGATAAAGGCCACACTCTAGTAATAAGCGGAAGGCATTTTGCAGAAAGAATTAAATTCTAGTTAGAAATGCCATTGATAAGAACTTGGCACATAAGGTAAAATTTAGGTTTCAGTTTAAATGTCCCTTCCTCCAGAAAACCTTTTATTATCTTCTTGAACTAGCTTTGAAGCTCCTGCTCTGAAATTTCATAGAGTTTCCAGATTGTAGGGGACATATTTGTAGTAACTAATGGATTATACATTTTTTTTATCTGAAATTCAAATTTAACTGAGCATCCTATATTTTATCTTTTCTTTTTTAAGCACCTACCAAATTTTCTAGTGATTGCTTATTTAAGAGAGTAAGCTCTATAAGGTCAGAAACTATGTCTATCTGGTTTATGTTTGTATTTCTAAGGCTTGGCATGGTAACTGGTCACGTATTAATAATAGGCACTTGATAAAGTGTGGAATGTTGGTGTTGGGAAACTAAAAAAAGATTCATGGAATAAAAGAAAAAAATGATTGCAAAATTTAAGTAGAGAGTAAGCATTCTTGTAGATGATTATAATGACTCAAATTCAACAAGGTAAACTTCATGTAGAAGATCTCAAGATAAATAAATTGAATTACATAGAAGAGGATTAATCCAATCTGGATTTAATTAATGTAAGAAAAAAAACGTTGGCTGGGTGCGGTGACTCACACCTGTAATTCCAGCACTTTGGGAGTCCAAGGCGGCTGGATCATGAGGTCAAGAGATTGAGACCATCCTGGCTAACACGATGAAACCCCGTCTTTACTAAAAATACAAAAAATTAGCTGTGCATGGTAGTGAGTGCCTGTAGTCCCAGCTACTCAGGAGGCTGAGGCAAGAGGGTCACCTGAACCCAGGAGGCGGAGGTTGCAGTGAGCTGAGATCATGCCACTTCACTCCAGCCTGAAGACAGAGTGAGATTCTGTCTCAAAAAAAAAAAAAAAAAAAAAGACATTATATTAGTCTAGATGAAAGTAAGTCCCTAGCTTTACTGGCTTCTCATTATAGAAAAATACAGACCCGCTCTCACTAAATATTAATTATAGTTTGTTGATATAGTCTAGAATTTTGCTGAAATTGTCTTGCGAAATGTTTATAGTTCTCACTCCATAAAGAGTGGCTCAGCTTCTTTCAGCTATTACCAGTCATTGTTGTTATAAAAGGCCCTCCTGATACTGAAATACATGAACAGAAGTGGCTGAATCAGATACACCTAAAATGACTTTTGTGGTTGGCCTCCTTTAAGCCTTCTTGTTTCAGTCTGGTGAGCTACACATTTCACTTGCAAGAGGAGAGTGCCAGGCTGTTTCCTAGCTCTCTGGGTAGAAGTTGAAGCCAAACGAATTATTCCTGATTTGTAAGATTTTAAAAAATATATTTATACATCATGTAATTTCAAGTATTCAAACTTTGTTTATGCTCTTTTTCTCTTTCCCTAAATAGAATTTCCTTTCATCTCTGGTAAAGTCAACTCTCTAACTACTGCATCTCCCAGCTGAACAGGTAACCATGCTCACGGGACCTGCTCTAAATACATATCCCTTCATGCTGCCCATAGCCAGACTATGTTTCCTTAGTCCATTCACTCTTCCACTACCTCTTGCCTTTTCTTTCCTCAAGCCTTCAATACCTCCTCCCTCATCCTCATTCTCAGCAGATGATCTTGTTTTCTATTTCACTGTAAAAGAAGAAGACAAAAGAAGAAAACTGGCACAAAAAGAACAGTCCATGATATTCTTTTTGGGCCTAATTCTTGTTACTCATTTCCCCTGTTTCCCAACTCTTACTAGACCCCAGGCCATTTTGGTGTTAATCTGTTGGGTTAAAGGAAAAAAGTAATGGAGGACTAATGAAAATAATAATGAGTTTGTTGTATTTGTAATGTATCTCAAATAACTGATATTGTGCTTCTAGAAGATTTTTCTAACAGTGTTTGCAAGCTGTAAAATAATGCTTTCACTTAGAAAAGACCAGGCATGGTGGCTCAGGCGTGTAATCCCAGCACTTTGAGAGGCCGAGGTGGGTGGATCACTTGAGTTCAGGAGTTCATGACCAGCCTGGCTAACATGACAAAACCCTGTCTCTACTAAAAGTACAAAAATTAGCCAGGCGTGGTAGCACATATCTGTAATCTTGGCTACTTAGGAGGCTGAGGCAAGAGAATCACTTGAACCTGGGAGCTGAAGGTTGCAGTGAGCAGAGATCCTGTCACTGCTCTCCAGCCTGGGCAACTCCATCTCAAAAAAAAAGGCAGCAAACCACCTTGCCATGTATGTAGCTATGCAACAACCCTGCATGATCTGCACATGTACCTCAGAACCTAAACTAAAAAAAAAAAAAAAAAAAAAAAAGCAGAATTACCATTCTTATCCACCTTAATCCTTAGTAGCTTCAGAGCCCTGGCTAAGAGGGATCTAAGGTCAACCCAAATTCTCTCCTAGGACTACCAAATAGTCTCCTTTCTAAAATAAGATATTATATTAATGCTTAGTTAGGCAGTGGCTTTTAGACTTTGTTTATTTCCCACAATAAGAAATATATTTTATAACAAGACACTTCAAACACAGTCACATTTATGACTGAAAGAAAAGTTCACTAGACCATAGTTATCTTTATGATATGCAATAATGAGTCAAAAAGCTCATAATTTAGAAAATACTACATTAAAAAATAATTAAAAGGAGCATAGGTCGGGCGAGGTGGCTCATGCCTCTAATAGACAAAATCCTCAAGATTCCGCAAAAAGCTAGATGAACATTAGTTTGGAACCCACTCAACTGTAACTTTCACCCTTTATGTACACACAAAAAGGAGTGTCCACATGCATGATTAAACTGCTTGACTATGAATAAATGACTCAGATGACCTGTTTGTCTAAGTGGTAAAAAGCAAGGCTGATGTCAGAACAAGTAAGGTAAAATCAATTAGGGGAAGGGAAACAGCTCCTCCCTGTTGTTCTTTTTTGTTCTCCACCAGCACAAACACCACTATCCAAGTAGCCTCTGCATTACAGAGGGCTGAAAATTAAGCCCTGAATTGGGGTAAGGGACTAGATGGATTCCATGCCTTCTAAGTTGCTTTTAAATCCTAAAACTCTATTCTCTCGATAAATATTTACTTATTGCTTAATACATACCAGGCACCATGCTAGGAGATAAGGACCCAACAGTGAATAAGGCAAACGGTGTTGATGCTTTTGGAAAGCTCATATCCAAGCTGGGGAGACAAACGACATACAGATAAGGAAATGCAATGAAATTATTGTTGTAAAGGAAGTAACAAAGTTCAATAATAGACAATAATAGGGGTAACCCATTACTATTCTTATCTATTGTTTTATTAGTTACTGCCATTACTCTTATGGTAGGAGTTTGGCTCTATTCTGTGTCAAATGGGCAACCATCAAAAGGATTTAAACAAGGAAATGACATGATATAGTTTTAAAAGAACATGGATATTGTGTGGAGAATGTGTTGGAGGTAGGAAGAATAAAAGTAGGAAAATTGTTTCAGGAGTCTAGGCAAGATATGATAGGTGCTTGAATTACGGTGGTGACAAACTCTAAAATCCTGTTTTGTTTGAAATTAATAGACAACGAAAAATTATTTCTGAATATTGACTTGAAAATCTTGTTTATTTTGCCTCCAAAGCGTACAATTTTTTTTTACATCTTTGCTAAAGCATTTAAATCCAAGGGCTCCAAACTTTTTTTTTTTTGCACACAGTGTGCTAGTGGTGGTTGCTTTTAATATCCCAGAGCTCTGTAATCAAGAGAGTGTAGGAGTTGGTTGGGGTGCAGGGACTGGAATAAGTTGAGACTAGTGGAAAGAAGAAGCTGGTGCCAAGTTGCTGTGCAGAACAGTGCACAGGTGCATACTATAGCTCCCTGGGAATTCTATGAAGCTTGGGAAAGTGTTAAAGTTTCTAAATGGACAAGGCCCACCTTAGTCAAATAGCAGGGAAAAAAAGATACATAATCTACAAGTTCACTTTGGAAAGTCAGAGATATCAGAATAAGAGTATAATTTGTGTGAGAGTCTCAAAGCTTCTTGGAAGAAATGATACAAGAATTTGGAGTGATGATTATTACCCTAGAATAACGTGATTATATTTCCTAAACCAAATAAGAAGAGACCTTTTCTAGCCATTTTGGGGGAAAATGAATGGGGCTGTCTGGGAGGGCAGGCAATTCATCTTAAGGTAGCAGAAAACTAAGATACGTGGCTAATCTTAGGACAGCAGCTGCCTGCATGTGATGAATTGTTTGTTATGATACAGATTAATGTTTCTCTGGCTTAGTCTCTGAGAAAACTTAAGTCTTTAACAAAGAACTGAAGAAAAGCTGAAATAAAAAGGCTGCCTGTTGGAGGATTAAATTGAATATAACAACTAAGAAAGCTGTTATAATTACCAGAAGGATGGAGATAGGAATCCCTCTCCCTACTCCACCCCTATCAACTTTGAGTAGAGCCCCAGCAGGAGCAGGTAGAGAACTGGTGCAGAGTCCTGGCTGGAGCCTTGGCAGAAGGCTGAGAAAGATCCTAGGGCTGTGAGGCCACTCAGGCCCCATGAAAATGGGAGAAGCCTCAGATGCTGGTTATCCTTATAAAGAAAGGACAGGGTGGGAACTTGCCATCCATGTACTCAAAATCCCCAAGTATGGCCTCAGAAAATGAAGGTTACAGTGGGTGAGTTGGTGTAACAATTGCTGTATCCCAAAACAAGCTGTTGAATCTTTGGAGACTCACAAGAATTAATTTAAGCGATAACAGTCTAGAAGTGGTTTACATCCAGATTCTGCTTGGAGATGAGCAAACAGTTTTCCTAAACTTCCGGCCCCCAATTTGCAAGAGAACAGTCACAGACACACATTCAGAGTGATAGTGTGTTCTTTCCTCCTATGCATGTAGTTGAACAAACGTGGACAACTCTAAAAGTAAGTTCTCCAAGATTTCAGATCGGGAGCAGGCTAAAAGAGGTGTGAGCAATGTTTTCATTTCTTAGTGCTGTTGGTGAGTTCTTGGTGAGAGGCTTATTCTTAAAAAGCCCATTTGTAGGCTAGGTGCAAAGACCCTACAGGAATTTA
>NW_016107481.1:3530519-3552113 GCF_001604975.1 Cebus imitator | reverse complement strand
CATGATAACATTTGTGGGGCATTCCTTTTTGAACAGTACCCATTCCCTTGATGTCCACAATATCACCTTTCTTATAGATTCGCATATACGTGGCCAAAGGAACAACTCCATGTTTTCTGAAAGGCCTAGAGAACATGTATCGAGTGCCTCTCCTCTTTCCCTTTGTGTTTGTCATTTTGGCGAATTACTGGAAGATGGCGGTTCCGGCCGAAAAGAAGCCCATTCTGGTTCTTAAGCCACATTTGTAAATAGCAACATAGGCTTTTGTAGAAAGGCAAGTCAAAAGCTTTCATGAAGATATTGACATGCTATATCACATAGAAACATATTTGGCTTTCTGAAATGTCTCAGAAATGAATCATACACGTTGCCTTCCATTTTTGGAATATACTAAAACTGGTTGAGCATGTCCAGCAGGTTGGTCTGGCTTTCAAAAGCTGTTTGGCTATGTATTTGGCGGGTGCAAAAGTAATTGCGGTTTTTGTCATTACTTTCAATGCCATTATTTTTGCACCAACCTAACATATTTGAGGCAGAAAATTAATTTGGCAGCACAGATATACCTTGGGTAGAACTTATTGTTCAAATACGGAAAATGACCAATACATATAGGAAAAATATACTTATTTAATTCTTGCAAAAGACATAGATTTTGCTGATGGGAAAAATATAGAAGCATGGATATAAAGGCATAAATTGCATGCTTTCAAAACACACAGGCTCTATTGATGAGAAGCAGAGATGGATGCATGAAGGGACTCACTAAGGCTGTAATGAAGGGCCGTGAGGAAAGAAAGCACTGGCATTTTGCTTTCCTTGGCCTTGACCCTGTGTTATCAGGCCAAGAATGTAAAAGATGTGAGACTGGTGTTTTTGAAAGCCAATGCTACCTAAAAGGGTAAAAATTCAAATTGTTTCTTCATTAAAATTGCTTTTTTTTGAGACAGAGTTTTGCTCTTTCGCCAGGCGCCAGGCTAGAGTGCAGTGGCGAGGTCTCGGCTCATGGCGAACTCCGCCTCCCGGAGGTCACTTTCCGTATTTGAACAATAAGTTCTACCCAAGGTATATCTGTGCTGCCAAATTAATTTTCTGCCTCAAATATGTTAGGTTGGAGCAAAAGTAATGGCATTGAAAGTAATGACAAAAACCGCAATTACTTTTGCACCAGCCAAATACACAGCCAATCAGCTTTTGGAAGCCAGACCAACCAACCTGCTGGACAATTCTCCCACCTCAGCCTTCCCAGGTAGCTGGGACTACAGCCACGCGCCACCACGCCCAGCTAATTTTTGTATTTTAGTAGAGACTGGGTTTCACTATGTTGGCTAGGATGGTCTCCATCTCTTGACCTCGTGATCAGCCCGCCTCGGCCTCCCAAAATGCTGGGATTACAGGCGTGAGCCACCGCGCCTGGCCTAAAATTACTTTTTAAGAAATGATCATTAGAGGCCGGGCACGGTGGCTCACGCCTGCAATTCCAGCACTTTGGGAGGCTGAGGTGAGCTGATCACTTGAGTTCGGGAGTCCGAGACCAACCTGACCAATTTGGAGAAACCCAGTCTCTATTAAAAATACAAAAATTAGCCTGTGCAACAAGAGCACAGAGAGAGAGAGAGAGAGAGAGAGAGAGGAAGAAATAAAGGATTACAATTGAAACAACAAAACTCTCAACTACTGGTTTTTTACAAACACAACTTTTGAAGGAGGAGTCTAGAATAATTCATTACCCTTCTGAAAACCCTGTCCCATCTGTTTCTTACTATCAGCCACTTTACGTCCCAAATCACAGAGAAAAGGGGATCTTCCTGCTTTTTCCCAACTTCTTTTAACCTCCTTGCAGAAGAAAGAAATAGCCAATTTAAACAAACATCTATCGTGTCTATTTTGTGCCCTATGTTGTTCAAGGTACTGGAGAATGAGCTGTAAATAAGACAGCAACAGTGCCCCCAGGAGTTGACGTTCTAATAAGGGATGACAGTCAATAAACATATAGAAAAAAATGAATAAGAACTTCAGGTGCTGATCAACATTATGAAGAAGCTATAATAGGGTATTATGAGAAAAGTGGCTCAGGGAGATATGATACTACATTAGCTGTGATAGGGAAGGCCTATCTGAGAAAGTGACATCTGAGTCACTTTGTATCACCTAAATCGGGTCCTAAACCCCTGGGCCATAGACCCATACAAGTCTGTGGCTTGTTAGGAACCAGGCTGCACAGCAGGAAGTGAGCAGCATGTGAGCGCAAAGTTTCATCTGTATTTACAGCCATTTCCCACCACTTGCATTACAGCCTGAGCTCTGCCTCCTGTCAGATCAGTAGTGGCATTAGATTCTCATAGGAAGGCAAACCCTATTGGGAAGTGTGCATTCAAGGGATCTAGGCTGTGCAATCCTTATGAGAATCTAATGTCTGATGATCTGTCACTGTCTCCCACCACCCCCAGATGGGACTTTCTAGTTGCAACAGTCTCAGGGCTTCCACTTATTCTAAATTATGGTGGGTCATATAATTATTTCATTATATTTTATAATGTAATAATAATACAAATAAAGTGCACAATAAATGTAATGTACTTGAATCATCGCAAAAACATCCCCACAACCCCAGTCCATGGAAAAAGTATCTTCCATGAAACTGTTCTCTCATGCCAAAAAGGCTGGGGACGGCTGAGCCAAGTGATAAAAAGAAGGAAGCACATGAGATCCAGGGGAGCTCTCCAAGCAGAATGAGCAATAGGTGGGATGGCCTGAAACATGAACAAACTTGATGTGTTCATGGGACAGAACATCAGAGTGGATGAAGCTCAATGAACAAGGGGAAGAGTGGAGAGAGGTGAGGTCAGAGACACAAATGGGGCAAGATTTGGAGAGCCTCATAGACTCTGATGAGAAGTTTTTTGATTATTCTGATTACAATGGGAAGTCTTTAGATAATTTTAAGCAGGGAAATTAAGTTCTTTGATTTATGCTTTAGAAAGATTACTCTGGCTGCTATGTGGATAGAGGAAGAGCAGTGAGGAATCAAGAATGCAGCCACAGAGATCAAAGAGAAGTGATGTGGCATTGACTTAGATTGGAAGAGTAGAGATGGAAAGAAGTGGTTAGGTTCAAGATACATTTTGGAAGTTGGAGCTAATGGAATCTGTTGATGAATTGGAAGTAGATACTTACTGATGGATTGAATGTGCTGTGTGAGGAAAAAAGAAGAGACAAATAGGGCTACAAGGTATTTGTCCTGAGAAACTGAGTGTATACTTGCGTAATTTACAAGAACAGCAAAGGCTCAGGGGAAGCAGACTTGGGGTGTGATAGAAATCCAATAGCTTGGTTTTGGCCATGTTAAATTTGAGATGCTTATTAGACATGCAACTGATATGCTGAGTAGATAGTTGGATATACAAGTTCTGGAGCTCAGGCAAGATATTGAATCTAGAGATATACACTTGAGAAGTATCAGTACATAAAGGTCTTTGAAGCAATGGGAGTAGATGAGATCACCTAGGGACACAGTGTAGCAGGGTATCCAATCTTTGGCTTCCTTGGGCTATGTTGGAAGAATAATTGCCTTGGGCATTACATAAAATACACTAACACTAAAAATAGCTGATGAGACTACCCTGGAAAGACCATCTGTAGGTGCTCTTGTTGACATTCTTAGCTGAACTCAACCTTCTAGTCACTCCTGCCAAGACATCAGACATGTGAATGAAGCAATCTTGGAATTTTCAACTAACTTGCCAAACAGCAAACCTGGCAAGTAACCACAAAGGATATCATGTGGGGCAGAGAAATTGCCCAGCTGAGCCCTGCCCAAATCTCTGGCCCCTCAAATCATGAGATATAATAAAACGGTTAAGTTTGAGATAATTTGTTATATAGCAATAGAAAACTGAAAACACCATCCCCCTTTCTCTGGGACCTTATTTTACAATCAATTCTCATCCCTTCTGGTTCATGCTACCTTTTCAACACACATATCATTTTATTACCAACTTTTCCTTCTTTCCTGGTTCTTTTTTCTCCACCTGCAAGCATGCCCAGTCTTTTCCGCCTTGTTAAAAACTTTCTTTAACCTTCAACTCCCATTCATTCTTCATCCTAACGCAAAATGCAAAATCTTTTTCTTTTAACATATCCCTAAAATTGATCTCACTGAGTTCACCAATATCTAATTGACAAAGCCATCAGATATTTTCTGTCCTTATATTTAAGTTTCAAAAGTTCTCATCATGATATTTTAAGGATGAGGAGAGCTGATGTGGTTGGCCTGAGAAATAAGGTGAGAACCAGAACCAGTGTGCACCGTCAGGGACTTCATTTCTTTTAGGTGTGAATTTCTTTAGCTGAGACATGAGAAGCACCTCAAAAGCAGAGATTTCCTGAAGACAAGGTAGATACAGAGTGAATGAACCAGGTAGAACAGAGCTGGATAGGAGAGAGGAAAACACCAACCACGAGAAATTCCTTAATCTAGAATTTTGGTCCAGCATTTGAGAAATAGCAGGATCAAACTCCTGAAAATAGACTATCAAAAAGAAGGGTAGGCTTAAGTTAGTGTAAAGCACAGTCAGGAGAAAGCCTTTAACCAAGTTCTTAAACTTTATTTTCCTTATGAATCAACTGGAAAAGTTTTGTTAAAGATACTGATTGTCCTGCCTTGCCCAAAAAATTCTGGGGTTGGATTGACAATTTTTCTTTCAAATAAACAACCCAGCTCATTCTGATACAGGTGGTCTTCAGGCCAGACTTTGAGAAACATCATCCTAAAGAAAGGAAGGGCTTGGCTAGGGCATTCTGGAATGAGACCATTTGGTCATTTTCTTCTTTACCTGATTAGTTAACTCATTAGTTTGCTCATGATTCTAAGTCCATGTTGGGCTCAGCTGGAACAATCGGAAGCTGAACTGAGTTTCTCTCTTTCTCTATGTAGTCTCAGGTCTTCTTCCTCTTTATATGGCCTCCATATGTGGTACTTTCCATGTGGTCTTTGCAGCAGAGTAGCCAAACTTCCTACATGTGGCTCAGAGCTTCAAATAGCACAAAAATGGAATCTGCAAGGCCTCTTTAAAGCTGAGGCCTGGAATTGGAATTGTGTCACTTTCGCTACATGCTACTCGTTGAAGCAAGTTGCAGGCCTAGCCCATATTTAAAGGGAAAGCACTGTACAAGTGTGGGAACACTGTGAGATGTGGTTCATTAAGGGGCCATACAGGTTAGCAGAGAAAATACCAGAAGAAAAGAATAAGATAAAGCTGGGTTTGTTGGAAGCAGAGATGTATAAGGTTAATATATATAATAACCACAACCACAAGGCATGCTCAATTTTTAAAGGTGAACCACAAATTAGGCTCTGAGTTTCCTGGCAGTCAGGAAAACCAGTTAGGATTAAGTAAATTATAAAGAATTAGCAATTATTTATTATGGGTAGTTTGCAAATCTTTTCTCCCATTCTGTGAGTGATCACTTCACATCATTGTTTGTCTCCTTTGCCATGCAGAAGCTTTTTAGCTTGATGCAATCCGATTTGACAATTTTGCTTTGGTTCCTTATGCTTTTGAGGCCACAAAAATCTCCCACACCAATATCTTGGAGCGTTTCCCCAATGTTTTATTTTAGTAGTTTCATGTTTTACATGTAAGTATTTAATCCAATTTGATTTGATTTTTGTATATGGTAAGAGATAGGGGTCTAGTTTCATTCTTCTGCATGTGATTATCAAGTTTTCTCAGCACCATTTATTTTTCTATCATGTACATTCAGAATTTTTATTTTAAAACAAAGAATCAGTAACATTAACAATAGAAAATCCATATGGAAATATTCACAATCTGCTCAGTGGGAAATGAAAAAACAACTTCCCTACCTTACTGCCAACCTACTGTTTGAGGAGCTAGAAGTTGACATGAAGTTGGAAGGTCACCTTTTCCAGCAAAACCCCACTCCATAGCTATGTGCATTTTTATTCAAAGGCTCCATGACCAGAGGGAACAGCGAGAACTGAGAACTAAAATACTATTATTTGCAAGGGTTTGGCCAAAGGGTCTGCCAGCACCATTTATTAAAAAGACTGTCCTCTCCACACTCTCCACATTGTATGTTCTTGGTGCCTTTGTGGAAAAAGGTCGGCTGTAAATGTGTGAATTTATATCTTGGCTCTCTAGCCCTTTTTTGAGATGGACTCTTGTCCTGTCTCCCAGGCTGGAATGCAGTGGTGTGATCTCGGCTCATTGCAACCTCCACCTCCCCGGTTCCAGCAATTCTCCTGCCTCAGCCTCCTGAGTAGCTAGAATTACAGGTGCATGCCACCAGGCCCAGCTAATTTTTTGAATTTGTAGTAGAGACGGGGTTTCACCATGTTGGCCAGGCTGATTTCCAACTCCTGACCTCAAGTGATCCGCTTGCCTTGTCCTCCCAAATTGCTGGGATTACAGGCATGAGCCACTGTGCCTGGCTTTTGGCTCTCTATTGGTCTGTGTCTGTTTTTATGTTAGTACTATGCTGTTTTGGTTACTAAAACTTAGTAGTATATTTTGTAGTCAGGTAGTATGATACCTCCAGCTTTGTTCTTTTTGCTCAGGATTGCTTTGGCTATTCAGGCTCTTTTGTGGTTCCATATGAATTTTAGGATTGGTTTTTCTATTTCTGGGAAGAATATTATTGGTATTTTGGTAGAGATTACATTGAATCTGTACATTTCTTTAGGTAGAATTGTCATTTTAACAACATTAATTCTTCCAATCCATGAGCAAAGAATATCTTTCCATTTTTTGTGTCCTCTTTAATTTCTTTCATCAGTGTTTTATAAGTTTTCCTTATATTGATCTTTCCCTGCTTTGGTTAAATTGTTTCCTAGGTATTTTATGTTCTTTGTAGCCATTGTAAATGGGATTGCTTTCTTTGTAGCTATTGTAAATGGGATTGCTTTATTGATTTTTTTTTCAGATTTTTTTGCTGCTGGCATATATAAATGCTACTGATTTTTGTATGTTGATTTTGCATCCTGCAAATTTACTGATTTTGTTGATCAGCTCTAAAAGTTTTTTTGGTAAAGTCTTTCTTTAGGTTTTTCTAAGTATAAGTTCATGTCATTGTGAACAAGGCTAATTTGACTTCTTCTTTTCCAACATAAATGTCCTTTCTTCCTCTTGTCTAATTGGTCTAGCCAGGACTTCCAGGATTATACCAAATGAAAATGGTGAAAGTAGGCATCCTTGTTTTTCCTCCAATTCTTAGAGGAAATGCATTCAATTTTTGCTTGTTCAATACAGTGTTAGCTGTGGGTTTGTCACATATGGCCTTAATTATTTTGAGGCGTGTTCTTTTTTTTTTTTGAGTTATGGTCTTGTTCTGTCACCCAGGCTGCAGTGGAACAATATTGGCTCACTGCAACCTCTGCCTCCCAGGTTCAAGTTATACTCCTGCCACAGCCTCCTGAATACCTGGGAATACAGGCATACACCACCATGCCTGGCTAATTTTTATATTTTTAGTAGAGACGGGGTTTAACCATGTTGGTTAGGCTGGTCTTGAACTCTTGACCTTGGTTGATTCACCTACCTTGGCTTCCCAAAGTGCTGGGATTACATATGTGAGCCACTGTGCCCAACTGAAGTATGTTCTTTCTATACTGAAGTTGTTGAGGGTTTTTATCATGAGGCGATGTTGAATTTTATTGAATGCTTTTTTTGGCATCTATTGAAATGATCAGAGGCTGAGTGTGATTGCTCACACTTGTAATCCCAGCATTTTGGGAGGCTGAGGCAGAAGGATTGCTTGAGGCCAGGAATTCAAGATCAGCCTGGGCAACATAGTGAGACTCCATCTCTACAAAAAATTTTAAAATTAGCTCGGGGTGGTGATGTACACCTGTAGTCCTAGCTACTCAGGAGGCTAAGGCAGGAGGATCAGTTGAGCCCAAGAGTTTGAGGTTACAGTGAGCTTTGATCACACCACTGCACTTCAGCCTGGACAACAGAATAAGACCCTGTCTCAACCACTCAATTAATCATATGGTTTTTGTTCTTGGTTCTGTTCATGTCATTTATCATGTTTGTAGATATGCATATGTTGCATATTGCATCCCTGGAATAAATCTGAGATGATCGTGATGAATTATCTTCTAAATGTGTTGTTGAATTCAGTTTACTATAATACTATAATAGTTTGTTGAGGATTTTTGCATCTGTGTTGATCAGGGATATTGACCTGTTGTTTTCTTTGTTATGTCCTTGTCTAGTTTTGGTATCAGATAAATGCTGGTCTTGTAGAATAAATTTTAAAAGTATTTTCTCCTCTTCAGTTTTTCTAAATACTTTGAGTAGAGCTGTATTAGTTCTTCTTTAACTGTTTGGTGAAATTCAGCGTGAATCCTTCAGCTCTTGGGCTTTTCTTTGCTGGGAGAGTTTATTACTGCTTTGATCTCATTACTTATTGGTCTATTAAAGTTTTCTATTTCTTCATGTACAATCTTGGTAGATTGTATCCAAAAATTTATCCCATTTTGTCTAAAATTTCCAATTTGTTAGCATATAGTTGTTCATTTTAGTCTCTAATGATTCTTTGTATTTCTGTGGTCTCAGTTCTTATGTCTCCTTTTTCATTTCTGAGTTTACTTATTTGGGTCTTTTCTCTTTTTTCCTTAGTATAACTGAAGGTTTGTCAATTTTATTTTTTTATTATTATTAATTTTTCTTTGGAGATGGAGTGTCTCACTGTCATCTGGGCTGGAGTGCAATGGCATGATCTCAGCTCACTGCAAACTCTGCCTCCTGGGTTCATGTGATTCTCCTGCCTCAGCCTCCTGAGTAGCTAGGAGTACAGGTGCACACCACCACATCTGGCTAATTTTTTGTATTTTTAGTAGAGATGGGGGTTTCACTATGTTGACCAGACTGGTCTCAAACTCCTGACCTTGTGATCTGCACGCCTGGGCCTCCCAAAGTGCTGGGATTACTGGCATGAGCCACCACACCTTTTTAAAAAATTAAATTTTCATTTCATTGATCTCTGTATTTTTTAGTCTTAATTTCATTTATTTATTCTTTAATCTTTATTATTTCTTTCCTTCTACTAATTTGGGGTTTGGTTTGTTCTTGTTTTTCTAGTTTTTTGAGAAGCATATTTAGGTTATTTGAAGTCTTTCTATTTTTCTGATATATTTGTTTGTTGCTATAAATTTATCTCTTTTACTGCTTTTGGTGTATCCCATAGATTTTAATATGTTGAATTTCCATTTTCATTGCTTCAAGAAATTTTTAAATTTCTTTCTTAATTTCTTCATTGATTCATTGTTTGTTCAGGAACATGTTTAATTTTCACGTTTGTGTATTTTCAAGGTTCCCCTTGTTACCGGTTTCTAGTTTTATTCCATTGTGGTCAGAATAAATACTTGAAGGCTGGGAGCAGTGGCTCATGCCTCTAATCCTAACACTTGGGAAGGCTGAGGTGGGTGGATCACTTGAGGTCAGGAGTTTGAGACCAGCTTGGACAAAATGGTGAAACCATCTCTACTGAAAATACAAAAAATTAGCTGGGCATGGTAGTGCATGCCTGTAGTCTCAGTTACTCAGGAGGCTGAGGCACGGGAATTGCTTGAACCTGGGAGGTGGAGGCTGCACTGAGCCATGATCATGCCACTACACTCCAGCCTGGGCAACAGAGTAAGACTGTCTCAAAATCAAACAAACAAACAAAAAACCTTGATATAATTTATACTATTTTTGAATTTGTTGAGACTTGTTTTGTGGGCTAAGATATATTCTAATCTGGAGAATGTTCCATGTGCTGATGAAAAGGATGTGTATTCTGTAGTAATTGAGTGAAATGTTTTGTAAATGTTAGTTAAGCCTGTTTGGTCTAGTATGTAATTTAACTCTGATGTTTCTTTGTTGATTTTCTGTATGCATGATCTGTCCATTACTGAGAGTGGGGTGGGGTGTTGATGTCTCTTATTAATATTGAATTGCAGTCTCTCTCTCTCTTTAGATCTCTTATTGTTTGCTTTATATACTTGGGAGCTTCAAGGATAGGTGCATAGATATTTTTAACTGTTACATCCTCTTGCTGAATTGACCCCTTTATCATTGTATAGTGACTTTCTTTATCTCTTTTTATGGCCTTTGATTTGCAGTCTATTTTATCTTTTAAGTATAGCTACTCCTACCCTTTTTTGGTTTTCACTTACATGGAATATCTCTTTCCACTCTTTCACTTTCAGTTTATGTGTGTCTTTATAGGTGAAGTGTGTTTATTTTAGGCAGAATATAGTTGGGGCTTGTTTCTTTATCCATTCAGCCACTCTATGCCTTTTAATTGGAGAATTAAGTCCATTTATAGTCAGTGTTATTATTGATAAATATTTACTAATGCCAATTTATTAATTGTTTTGTAAACCCTCTCTTCCTTTCTTATGGTTTTCCTCTGTGGGTAAATGATTTTCTCTGGTAACATGTTTTAATTTGTTGCCTTTTATTTTTAATGAATCTATTACAGGTTTGTGTCTTGTGGCTATCAAGAGGCTTCCAAGAAAACATCTTGTAGATACAACAAAAGTTATTCTAAAGGGATTATAATTTATCTTAAGTCACAAAAAATACAAATAGACAAAAAAAAAAGAAAAACAAAACCTCAATAATTTAACTCCATCCCCCCTACATCTTAACTTCATGCTTTCTCTAGTTACATATTTTTATATTGACTATCTCTTAACAGTTTGCTTAACTACCTTCTGCATACGGATACCCAGTCTTGCCAGCACCATTTATTAAAGAGACTGTCTTTTCCGCAGTGTATGTTCTGGGCACCATCATTGAAAATGACAGTTCATTGAAGGTGTGTGGATTTGTTTCTGGGTTCTCTGATCTGTTCAACTGGTCTATGTGTTTGTTTTTATGCCAGTACCATGTCATTTTAGTTACCATAGCTCCGTACTATAATTTGAAACTGGGTCATGTGATTACTCCAGTTTTGTGGTCTTAGGATAGCTTTGGCTATTCTGAGTCTTTTGTGGTTTCATATAAATTTTCAAAATTTTTTTTTCTGTTTCTGCAAAGAATGTCATTGGTATTTTGATAGGGATTGAATTGAATCTATAGATTGCTTTGGGTAGTATGGACATTTTAACAATATTGATTCTTCCAATCCATGAATATGGAATATCTTTCCATTTTTTGGTGTCCACTTCAATTTCTTTCATAAGTCTTTTACAGTTTTCATTATAGAGATCTTTCACTTCTTGGGTTACTTCCTAGGTATTTAATTTTATTTGTGGCTATTATAAATGGGATTACTTTTTAAATCTCTTTTTCAGATTGTTCACTGTTGGCATATAGAAATGCTACTAATTTTCGTATATTGGTTTTGTATCCTGGAACTTTACTGAATTTGTTTATAATTTGTTTATTTGTTTATAATAGTTTTTTGGTGGACTCTTTCAGTTTTTCCAAATATAAGATCATATCATTGGCAAACAAGGGCAGTTTGATTTCTTCTATTCCAATTTGGATGCCCTTCATTTCTTTCCTGTCTGATTATTCTAGTTAGGATTTCCAGTACTATGTTGAAGAACAGTGGAAAGTGGCCATCCTTGCCATGTTCCAGATCTTAGAGAAAAGACTTTCATTTTTCCCCATTCAGTTTGATACTAGCTGTGGGTCTGTTATACATAATTTTTATTATGTTGAAGTATGTTCTTTCTATACCCAATTTTTAGAGGGTTTTTATCATAAAGGAATTTTAAGTTTTATCAAACTTTTTCAGCATCAATTGAAATTATGATATTTTATTTATTATTTATTTATTTGAGATGGAGTCTAGCTCTGTCACCAGGCTGCAGTGCAGTGGCGTGATCTCAGCTCACCATAACCTCTGCTTCCCAGGTTCAAGTGATTCTCCTGCCTCAGCCTCCCAGGCAGCTGGGACCACAGGCATGTGCCACCACATCCAGCTAATTTTTGTATTTTTAGTAGAAACGGGGTTTCACCATGCTGCCAAGATGGTCTCAATCTCTTGACCTTGTGATCCACCCACTTTGGCCTCTCAAAGTGCTGGGATTGCAGGTGTGGGCCACCATGCCCAGCCTGAAATTATGATATGTTTTTTGTCCTTCATTCTGTTGATATGATGTATCACATTGATTGATTTGCATATGTTGAACCATCTTTGTATTCCTGGGATAAATCCCATTGGATATGATAAATGTTCTTTTTAAATTGAATGTGTTCTTGAATTTGGTTTGGTAGTAGTTTGCTGAGGATTTTTTGCATCAATGTTCATCAGTGACATTGGCCTGTAGTTTCAGTTTTTTGATGTGTCTTTGTCTGGTTTTGGTATCAGGGTAATCCTGGCCTCATGGAATGAATTTGGAAGTAGTCTCTTCTCTATTTTTGGAATAGTATGAGTATGATTGGTATTCGTATTTAAATGTTTGATAGAATTATTCAGTTATGAAATCATCAGGTCCCTGGCCTTTCTTTCCTAAGAGATTTATTATAGCTTCAATCTCATTACTTGTCATTGTTCTGTTCAGGTTTTGCATTTCTTCATTGCTTGATCGTGGTATGTTGTACGTGTCTAGGAGTTAACTATTTCTTCTTGGTTTTCCAATTTATTGGCATATAGTTGCTCATAGTAGCCACCAATGATCCTTGGAATTTCTGTGGTATTAGCTGAAATGTCTCTTTTTCCATGTCTGATTTTATTTATTTGGGTCTTCTCTCTTTTTTTCTTAGTCGGGCTAAAGATTTGTCAATTTTGTTTATGTTTAAAAAAACCCACTTTTTGTTTCATTGATCTTTTATCTTGTGTTTTTCATTTTCAAATTCATTTGATTCTCCTCTGATCTTTATTATTTCTTCAGTAATTTTTGGTTTGGTTTGCTCTTTTCTAGTTCTTTAAAATGAATCATTAGGGCTGGGCGTGGTGGCTCACCCCTATAATCCCAGCGATTTGGGAGGCAAAGCTGGGTGGATCACCTGAGGTCGAGAGTTCAAGAACAATCTGACCAACATGGAGAAGCCCTGTCTCCACGAAAAATACAAAAATTGTCAGGGTGTAGTGGTGTGTGCCTGTAATCCCAGTTACTTGGGAGGCTGAGGCAGAAGAATCACCTGAACCTGGGAGGCAGAGGTTGCAGTGAACCAAGATTATGCCAATGCACTCCAGCCTGGGCAACAAGAGTGAGACTCCATCTAAAAAAAAATACATCATTAGGTTGTTTATTTGAAGTTTCTCTTCTTTCTTGATGTAGCTGCTTATAGCCATAAACTTCCCTCTTATTACTGCTTTCACTGTATTCCATAGGTTTTGGTATATTGTATTTCCATTATCATTTGTGTCAAGAAATTTTTCAATTTCCTTTTAAATTTCTTCATTGACCCACTGGACATTCAGGAGCATATTTTTTAATTTCCATATGCTTGTATAGTTTCCAAAATTCCTCATTATTGATTTGTAGTTTTATTCCATTGTGGTCAGAGAAGATGCTTGGTATTATTTCAATCTTTTTGAATGTTTTAAGACTTGTTTTGTAACCTAGCATTTGGTATATCCTTGAGAATAATCCATATGCCAAAGAAAACAATATGTATTCTGCAGCCGTTAAATGAAATATTCTATAGATATTGATTAGATCCATTAGGTCTACAGCGCAGATTAGGTCCAATGTTTCATTTTGATTTTTTGTCTGCATGATCTGTCCCTTGCTGAAAATGGGTTGTTGAAGTATCCAGCTATTATTGTATTGGGGGTTACCTCTCCCTTTAGCTCTAATAATACTTGCTTTATATATTTGGGTGCTCCAGTGTTGGGTGGATATATACTTATAACTGCTATATCCTCTTGCTGAATTGACCCCTTTATCATTATATAATGACCTTCTTTGTCTCTTTTTATAGTTTTTTTTCTTAAAGTCTATTTTGTCTGATAGAAGTATAGCTACTCCTACTTGCAATGTTCTTTGAACTGACTGCACCATGGATTACACCATAATCAAGCCATGATGACCCCTGTGACCCACATGTACACCTCCAGATGGCCTCCTGGAGCCAGAAAGTCTGAGAAAACAAGAAAACCACAAAAGAAGAATAGCTAGCTCCTGCAGTGCCTAATTAACCCACCTTGCGACATTCCATCATTGTTCTGCCTCAACTGATAAGTCTACCTTTGTGACACTGAACCCTGTGGCCTGATTAACCGACCTTGCAACATTCTACAATTGTTCCTGCCTCAACTGATAAATCAACCTTGTTACTTTGGACTCTGTGACAACCCCCTTGGCTTGCAAAAAACCACCCTAAACTGTAACTTTCCATTACCTACCCCCAACCTATAAAACCAGCTCCTATCCCACCGCCCTCTACTGACTCTCTTTTCAGACTCAGCCCACTCACACTTGGGTGAATAAATAGCCTTGTTACTCACACAAAGCCTGTTTAGGTGGTCTCTTCATTCAGAACATGCTTAACCAGGGACAGGAGTACTCCTTTGTGAGACCAGCCCCCTCTCCTCACTATCCCTCTGTGAAGAGACCCATCTGTGACCTCAGCACATCAGACCAGCCCAACAATCCTCTTGCCACCTTCAGATCAGCTAAGCAGTCTCTCCCTCTCTCTCTTTTCCTTTAAATCCTTTTCTTCCTAAGTAGAGACAAAAGAGACTCTCTTTATCTGTGCGCTAAAAAACTCCAACGTTGGTCATGGACTCAGGAAGACAGTCTTCCCTTCATGTCCGGTCAATAGCAGGGACACCTGCCTTGATCCCTCACCCATGTTACAGTCCAGGACTCAGTTGGGGATGCCTACTGAAAACCCTGGTAGCTGCTCTCATTCTCCTCATCTCTACTTCTCTCCTTAAAACTTATTTCTTTCACTATGGGCAATATTCCGTCCTCTATTCCTCGGTCTTCGCCTCTAGCCTGTGTCCTAAAAAACTAAAACCTTTTCAACTGTCAGCCAGTCTAAAACCTAAACATCTCATTTCTTTCTGCAGTACAGCCTGGCCCCAATACAAATTAGACAATGGTTTCAAATGGCCAGAAAACAGCACTTTTTTCTATTCTGTAGGACCTAGACAATTTTTGTTAATGAATAGGCAAATGGTTTGAAGTGCCACACGTCTAGGCATTTTTTACACTTTGATCCCTCCCTAATCTCTGCTCTCAATGCAACCTGTCCCAAATTTTCCTTCTCTCCCTTCCATCTGCCCCTCCTGCCTCCACCAGTGACTCAGAATCCTCCTAGTCCATTGATCCTTCCGACCTTTCTCTTCCCTGCCTATCCAAATCAGGCCCTAATCCCGACCCTAACCCCCTTTCACCCAGAGCATTCCTCCTCTTCCTCCACCCGCAACTCACCTCGTTATGCCCCTCCTGTTACCTCCCCACCTCATACATAGTCTGGCTTACAGTTTAGTCCTGTGGCTAACTCTTGGTATGAGCAGCCCAGGAGTTCGAGAACAACATAGGCAAAATGGCAAAACTCAATCTATACAAAAAATATAAAAATTAGCCAGATATGGTGGTGCATGCCTGTAGTCCCAGTTACTTGGGAGGCTGAGGTGGGAGGATCACTTGAGCCCGGGAAGCACAGGTTGTAGCGAGCCAAGATTGTGCAGCTGCACTCCAGCCTGGGTGACAAAATAAAAAAAAGTCTCAAAAAAAAAAAAAAAAAAAAAAAAAAAAAAAGATACTTAACATCTTCAAATTTCCAAGATCTGAATGAGAACAATGTAATCTTGGGTCAGGGGTATATGAAAAGTATCCAGCAATTCCATAGCTGCTTATCTTTGTGGACTGTTTCCTTGGTTGGTAATCTCTGTCACATAGTTCATATCACACTTAGGATTGTTACCTGCTGGCTTTCACATCTTCCTATTCATTCACTCATTAGACCTTTTACTCATTTAATCATTGTTTATCAAACATCTCTGTGTGCCAGACACTGGAGTGGAGATGCAGTGGTGAGTAAAATATGAGATCTCTGCCCTTTGCCTTACATCTAATGAGAAGAGAAACAAAAAAAAGTGTATAAATACTTTCAGATTATGTTAGGTGTTATGAAGAAATACAACAGGGTAACGGGGTACAGAATGACTGCAGGTGAGAGATAGGTGGATGGAATATTTTGGATAGAATGGTGAAGGAGACAATTTGTACTGACAACTCTGGGAAGTGAATGAAGAGAAGGAGCCAGCTATGGGAAGAGTACCAGCCATAGGAAACAATAAGAGCAAAAGCTTGAGACAGAAATGCATTCGACATTAAATGAGAGGGCTGTAAAGCAGACCTATGTAGCCAGGGTGCAGTGAACAAGGGGAGAGTGATAGGAAAGCTATGCAGGTCTTAGAGGCTTTGAAACGAGCTTCAGTTTTTTTTAAGGGTAGTGGAAAATTATCATAGGATTTTAAGTAGGGCAGAGATGTGGTTTTCTTTTAAAAAGGCTCTCTGGCTTCTCTAATAGTGGGCAAGAGGATAAACTTGGAAAATAATTAGATGGCCACTGCAGTCACCCAAGCAAGACATGACGACTTGGACTAGGGTGGTAGCTGTCACATGGTGAGAAGAGGTTTGATTCAGGTTCTTCTTTACATAGGGGGATGAAAAGACTTGCTGATGGATTGGTATGGGGTGGAAAGAAGAAGTACTGGGTGAGTGGGAATGCTTTATTCAAGATGTACAAAACTGGGAAAGGAGAAAATTCTGGAAAGACCAATAATTTTTCTCAGCCTTGTTATGATTGAGATGCCTTAAGAAATACAAGTGGTGATGTGAGAAGGCAATTAAATATTCAAGGAGATTGGGGGAGAGATGAAAGTTGGACACATAATTTGTAATTTGTCAGCACATAGATTGTATTTAAAGGAATAAGACTGGGGTCAGAGAAAAAAATAAAGCAATTAGACTGGATATAATTACTTATGGAGTGACTTTTAGTGCAGAAGAGAAGAGTTCCTAGAATTCCGTTCTGTGCACTTTAATATTTAGGGGTTGAGTAAAGGAGGAGGTGACCAAGAAGAAACACTAGTGAAATATGAGGAAAATTGTGAGCATACGGTTGCAGAAGCCAACTACAGAATGCATTTTAAATAGGAGGAAATGGTCACCTCTGCCAAATTTACAGAGTGGTCAGATTTGAGAGAACAGAGAATTGACATAATATTTGACAAAGTCAAAGTCACTGGTGATAGATCTGGTAAATATTATTTCAGTCATGCAATGAACATATGATTGGAGTAGGTTGAATAGAGAAAGAGAAGTGAGAAAGTAGAGAGAGCAAGTATAGGAAACTCTTGAAAAGCTTTACTGTGAAGGCATGCCGAGACATAGGGCAGAAGCTGGCAAGAATGGGGAGTCTAGAGAGAGTTTAGTCAGCAGGACAATACTAAGGCATGATGCGGAAAAAAGGACACACAACGGCCAGAGTGAAATCCTCAAATAGGCAGGAAGGCATGGGATCTAGAGTCCTGGAAAGGACAACCCCATTGTGAAAGGAGGGAGAACATGTATTCACATTCAGATATGTTGGTAGATTTGATGGTGGGAAGATATCATTACTGCCTGATGGCTTCTGTTCTTTCAGTGAAGTGTAAATTGGGATCACCAGTTGAGAGTGAGGAAAGATGAAGTGTTGGAGGTTTGAGGAGAGAGAAGATGTAAAATAAATAACTTGGAGAGTCAGAGATAATGTCATATTCACATTTGTATCTCAGCATCCTACCACAGTGCCTGGCACATAGGAGGCACTGAAAACAGTTTTGAAGAATGATTGAAAGTAAGAATCAGAAAAGAAAGAAAGAACAACAATACACACTTAAAACTTACATCTTAATACAAGAATGATATATTTGTATAGTATCTTGGTTTACAAATGGTTTAGCATCTACCTGAATTTACTTAATAAATTCCAGAATACTAGAGGAAGGAGGCAAACTTGCAAAAGGTAATTTAGGATGAGATGACCACTTTACACTAATTTACAAGACCACCTTTCTCACTAGGCTGATTTTTTCAAGTGTAAGGAGATGCTGTATTTTCATCTTAATCTTTTCAGGACGTGCATTAAACAGTTCCTGGCACAAAATTAAGTGCATAATAATGCTTTTTCTTTTCTTTCTTTCTTTTTTTTTTTTGTTTGTTTGTTTTTGAAATAGGATCTTACGCTGTCACCCAGGCTGGAGTGCAGTGGTGCGATCACAGTTTGCTGTAGCCTCAACCCTGATACACCCCAGCATCCTGAGTAGCTGGGACTATAGGTGTGTGCCACCATACTCAGCTAATTTTTTTTTATTGTTTGTAGAGACAGGAGTCTCACTATGTTGACCAGGCTGATCTCAAACTCAAGCAATCCTCTGCCTCCCAACGTGTTAGGATTACAGGTATGAGCCACCACATGGGACAATAATACTTTTTTGAATAAATAGATGACTATAATCACATGGAACTTCTAATCTCCAAAGGATTTACGGGCTGATATAGGAGAGTCTCCAAAAGAATTTAAATACTTCAGGGATGAAAAGCCAAACTGTATTGATTATAAAGACAAACAGATACTTTAAGGACCTTTTAAGGGAGTAATAATATACAACCATGCATTTCCACAAAGCTTTCTTTGTGACATTGTTTCAAGAATGAAAAAATAACCGAAATGATTTTGACTCTCACTAGTGTGGCAATTTTTATATTTGCATGAGTTTATACACTCTTGGATCTTTTCTCTATATAGTAACAGATTTTTGTCCTGTTTGCCTAACACCATGCATTATTGTGAACTACATTTCCAGATGCCTTAGAACCACCCATCTTTATCCCCTTCCTCCTAGGAGGGCTCTGAGAGATTTCATTTCTGTCCTGCTGATGAAGACCACATTCATTCAGGGCCTGCCATGGAAGACTAGCCCCAAAAGTGTGCTATACCAAGCAGGCAGATTGTATCTCCATCTAGTTTCTAAGTTAGACTTTTCTTATTGCTAGAGTTTTGTATAGCATGGCCTTCTCATTTCTTGTAACGTTGGTTTTGGGAATAAAATGTTTGAAAAAAGGAATATAAAGAAGAAACAATGCTTGGGAATATATAAGGGAAAAAGAACAAAGGTAGAAAAACAGAAACAGAGAAAGGGGGGAAAGATAAATCCGAGCACTTTAAAGTCAGTCAGTATACCTACAGACATTCAGTTGAACAATAAAAGAATGGGATAAACTATATGATTAAGAAAAAAAAAGACAGAGGGGCAGGAAAGACTGGTCATTTTGTCTTGTAATGAAGACCACAGACATCATTTTTACCTTGGGTTGAAGTAATTGTGACCATAGCTATCTCTGGTTTTATGTTTATATGTCACTACAAATCACAAATGAGAAATAATATATTTACTAAGGCTTTTACCTTAGTAAATATATTATTTCTTTTCAAATATATTTCAAAATATATTTGAAAAGTTGGCTTTTCAAATTTAGAAATAGCTCAGAAAGGGGAGGGGACATTACTCGGTCATCATGTGACTGGCACCCTCTAGTGGCTATTTAGATTTCCTGCATGTGGATTCTAAATGCATTTTTGAGGAAAAGACCGTTAGAAAAAAAATCTCAGTACTCAAGTTATGTGTCCTGACATACAGCTATTTTTCCCAGTGTGCTTTGGCAGCAAAGCTAAGTGTAGAAATTGGGGAAGATAGATTATCTGTGTATAACATAATTTAATTATTAAAAATGAGCTACATTGTTAACAAAATGAAATGGTAGTGACAGAATAGCAAGAAGTCCATTCAAGGGAAGCTTTTTGTACCCATTTGCCATTGTCTTCATTCAACTCTACAGAATTTCCACATGGGTATTTAACTCTGCAGATGAATCAACATGATGCTATTGTGATAACCTACCTTTTGTTAGCCTAACAGACTCTCTCTTTCTTAGCTTTTTGAGCTGGACAGACTCCATTTTAGCTTCCTCACTTGCCCCTGGCTTCTCTTCCCTTCCCCTGAGCACATAGCTGGGTTAAGCTGACTCCAAGCAGACCCAGGAATGTCCTTACTGATAAGATACTGAGTTAAGCTGTACCATCCACACCTAGGGATGCGTTTGCTGACGGTATCAACTGCTCCTTGGAATGTGCCCACATTTACAACTGTATATCTTCTCACGGTAGTTTGTCCTTTTAACTTTTTGCTTGTTCTGCTTTAGCTAGGTTCCCCCTCCCCTCCTTTAAGCAAGGTATAAAAGAAAGCAAAAGACCCTTCTTCAGGGCTGAGAGAATTTTGAGCGTTAGCTGTCTCTCAGTCGCTGGCAAATAAAGGACTCCTGATTCAATCTCAGAGTGTGGCACTTTCTTCAACTTGTTCGGGTATAACGCTATTAATTGCTATTTACATATTAATACTTCGAAAAATATTATTCAACTAGAAGTCCTTTCCTTACAGTTTATATGTAAAGACTATCCTTTTATTTATACTAAGATAGCTCTTTGCAGAGCTTGATATTATTTTTTATGAATTTGCTACTTAATCCAGTGTTAAAAATCTTCACTTTATTCTTTACTATCATTAACCTAAAAGTAGATGCTAAGGCACGAAATATAATTTAAAGAGTTTACCTGAGCTGGGCACAGTGGCACATACCGCTAATCCCAGCTATTCAGGAGGCTGAAGCAGAGGACTGCTTGAACACAGAAGTTCGAGACCAGCCTGGGCAACATAGCAGGACCCCTATCTCAGGACAAAAAAAAAAAAGTTTACTTGTGCCAAGATGAGGACAGTTGTTCTAAAGACTCAGACCCAATTACCTTGGATATGGGCTCCACCAGCCTCAGTTACAAGCAAGTTTTTAAAGGAAAAAAAAAAACAGGAATGGACTGATAGAAGGTTTTTCGACATGCTGGTGTAGTGGCTCATTCCTGTAGTCCCAGCATTTTGGGAGGATGAGGTGGCGGACTTCAAGACCAGCCTGGGAAACATAGTGAGATGCTGCCTGTATAAAAAAAATACAAAAATTAGCTGGGCATGGTGGTGCCTACCTGTATTCCCAGCTACTCAGAAGGCTGATGTGGGAGAAATGCTTGAACCCAGGAAGTCGAGGCAGCAGTGGGCTGAGATTGTGCCACTGTACTCTAGCCTGGTGGACAGAGACCTTGTCTAAAAAATAATAATAATAAATGTTGACAGGAATTCTTATCGGTTTACAGAGATATCATTAAGTGAGTGACTGTACATTATTGAACAATAGGACGTGAATTCTGGTGTCCAGCTGTAGCATTTCATGGCTTCTTGGTGTCAGCCTTGGGGCCACATAGCAGGTGGCATCAAGAGACAATTATTTGGCTGAGTGCAGTAGCTCAGACCTGTAATCCCAGGGCTTTGGGAGGCCAAGGCAGGTGGATCACTTGAGGCCAGGAGTTTGAGACCGGCCTGGCCAAGAAGGCGAAACTCTGCCTCTACTGAAAATATAAAAATTAGCCAGGTATGATGACATGCACCTATAGTCCCAGCTACTAGAGAGGCTGAGGCATGAGAATCTCTTGAACCTGGGAGTCAGAGGTGGCAGTGAGCCGAGATCAATCACGCCACTGAACTCCAGCCTGCATGACAGAATGAGACTCTGTCTCAAAA
>NW_016107481.1:3510805-3530469 GCF_001604975.1 Cebus imitator | reverse complement strand
GAGACAATTATTTAGCTCAAGGGGAAGTGAAATAACTGCAGTTTGATTATAATGCCTCTTGGGGCCTGATAATTTACAGAGGCTCACATTCCTAAGACAAAGCCTCTTTTTTTTTTCACATTGTTTTTAGTGATCAGTAAAGAGTAATATGTTTGTTATAGCTACAACAATCCAAACTGATCGTAAGATGACTAACCATATTGTGAGTTGTTAGCTAGCCTAAGGCATTATTTAGTAGGCAAAAACAAGCTGTGGTATTGACAGATTCTTTCACTGTTGCACTTCTGGTACTGTAAAGGATGGACTAGATCAGCGTCAGTAAAAAGTTAGCTGGCTGTTTTGTTAGTCCAAGGGAGAGAGAAGGCAAACCTAATCTAAAGCATTGGCAGATAGGACGGAAAAGATGGCTTAGACTGAAGGTGTTTCTGAAAGAGAATTTCAAAATTAGTAACTGAATATGAAAGGAGTGTGAGGGGGAGGAATTAAGAATAACTCTGAGATTTCTGGCTTGGGAAAATGGGTGGATGATGACACCATTAACTAAGAACATTTGTATTTGTACAAATACAAATTTGGAATTCAAGGTTGAGGTTGGCATTTAAGAAACAGATTTGGGAATCAATAAATGAAGCTAGGAGAATAGATAAGGCCATCAAGGAAGCATGCCACAGAAAAAGGAAGAGGTCCAAGGAAGGCACTGCAACATCTAGAGACAGCGAGAGAGCCCAAAATAAGAATTATCAGAGTTAGGGAGGGCCTTAGAAAATGGCATTTGAGGAGATCACAGACAAGAGAGCATCAAGGCATGATAGTCTACAGTGTCAAATGGAGCAGAAAAGTCAAGTAGACTGCAGAAAAAAAGGCCAACCATTTTGCCATGAATTCAGCAGGCTAAAATAACTACCACTTGTAGGGGAGGAAAAAACTTTTCCCCTATCCTCTTAGGTTCAGTACCTGGGGCCATACAAGTTAAATTAGCAAAAGACAAATTAACAAGAGTGAAAAGTTTATTATGTAAGCATATTGGAACATCATAGAAAAGTGGTCAAAGCCCCAAAAGGCCAAAAGACCCAAAGACTTACATATCATCTTAATGAAGTATGGAGAAAGGTGTTTTGAACTTGAGGTGAGGGATAGGTTGTGTGGGGAGGTGACTTACGCAGATTTCAGTCATCTCAGGAGATGAGAGTTGCCTCCAGAGTCGGTATCCTCTTTCTGGTACCAGAGAGGAGGATATCTATAAATAGAAATTGCCTCTACAACATGGAAATTTATGTTCTATTTGTAGAGCCTTTCCTGCATCTTCTGTTCCTCAATTGCCTTCAGCTCAAAGTAATCTTTACGCCAAAGTGACATATTTTGGGGAGGCTTCTTCTGATCACCTTCACATTTGAAAACAGGTAAACTTTCTCTCAGAAAGCAAGTAATATACTGATCAGGGTAATATAATATAAACCAAAATGAATCTTAAAAGCTTGTCAAACTTCTTTCATTTTACTAAAGTTTAGATGTATCAAATATTGTTTGCATGGCTCCTTTTATACACACACATACTCTCTCTCTCTTTTCTAGACCAGAATTTAATCTGTATTAAACAGAGTTTAAACTGCTTTTATTTCAATATGAGGAAGTGGCTTATTGAGCTCTCTATTTAAAGAAAAATGACTTGAGCCAAAATCCTTCTGTCTTCCTAACTACTCTCAACAGCATGACTATTGTAAAATGTTGAGTCCATTAACTTCTCAAATGAATCACAATATATGAGGATATCTAAACTCAATAAAGTGAATGGAATTATGGTCAGACTAGGAAAATATTATTGAGAAATACATTTAAATCACTAAACACTTAGCTGATTTGGTTATCAGGTTAAAATGCTTCTACTGTTGTAGCACATTTCTCTTTAGTCCACTTAAAGATGAGAAAATTGGCATATTGTATAGGAAGTGACGGAAATGCCTGCATTGCAGTAATACAATTGGCATCAAGAGAGATTTATCTCAAGTCTTAAATCTCAGTTTGGCAAATTTTGTTTTATAGGTTTTCATGCTCCACCCCAGAAGAATTGTTTTTACTTATTGAAAAGAGATTTTTGAAAAACTGTTAATCTACAGTTTGTCAATATTAGCACATAAATATTAATAAATCCAGACAATAGGCAGAGTTTATTAAAAAAACTAAAGTGAACAGAATAATTTTGAAGAATTGGTTAAACACAGATGAAATGATTAGAAAAGTATTTAAAAACAAATCCTACGCAGAACCATATTCTATACAAATGCTTCTTTTGTGTTGATGGCACACTAGATTATATTCTTTGAAGTTGGTTGACTACATATTTCAAATCTTCAGGTACCAGCACGATGTCATGAAAATAGCAAGTCCTCAATTACTGAAACCCTTGTTGACATAAATAGTAACTGTGATAAGTAGAATTCTAAAGATGTCCTGCCAAGGCCAGGGCAGCAGTTCACACCCGTAATCCCAGCACTTTGGGAGGTTGAGGTGGGAAGATTGCTTGAGCCCAGGAGTTCAAGACCAGCCTAGGCAACATAGCGAGACCCTGTCTCTACAAAAAATAAACAAAATTACCTGGGTATAGTGATGCACGCCTGTAGTCTCAGCTACCCCAGAAGCTTGCCTGAGCCCAGGAGTTCAAGGCTACAGTGAGCCAACATCAGGCCACTGCACTCCAGCCTGGGCAACAGAGCGAGACGCTTTCTCAGAAAAAGATTTTTTTTTTTTTTTTTTTTGAGACGGAGTTTCACTCTTGTTACCCAGGCTGGAGTGCAATGGCACGATCTCGGCTCACCGCAACCTCTGCCTCCTGGGTTCAGGCAATTCTCCTGCCTCAGCCTCCTGAGTAGCTGGGATTACAGGCACGTGCCACCATGCCCAGCTGATTTTTTGTATTTTTAGTAGAGACGGGGTTTCACTGTGTTGACCAGGATGGTCTCGATCTCTTGACCTCGTGATCCACCCGCCTCGGCCTCCCAGAGTGCTGGGATTACAGGCTTGAGCCACCGCGCCCGGCCAGAAAAAGATTTTTTAAAAAATGTCCTGCCAAGATTCCTGTTCTTGGTTACTCAATCAAACACTACTCTAAGTTTTGCCATAAAGGGACTTTTCATTTGCAATTAAGGTTACTAATTAGTTCACCTTAAGCAAAGGTCTGGCCAGTTATGGTGGCACATGCCTGTAATCCCAGTACTTTGGGAGGCTGAGGAGGGAGAATCTCTTGAGCTCAGGAATATGAGGCCAGCCTGGGCAACATGGTGAAACCCTGTCTCAACAAAAAATAAAAAAATTAGCCAGATGTGGTGGTGCATACCTGTAGTCCCAGCTACTCCGAGGGCTGAGGTGGGAGAAGGCTGCGGTGAGCCATGATCATGCCACTGGATCATGGCCTGGGCAACAGAGTGAGATCCTGCCTTAGGAAAAGGGTGGGGGTGGAGCTAATCTAATCACATGAGGTTTTAGTAGTAGATGCTGCAGAATAAAAGGCAGATGAGAAAGTCACTTTGAAGCATCAGGAGGACCTGACACTGTGTTGTTTTCTTGAAGATGGAGAGGAGCACATAACAAGGAAACAGAAACTTCAGTCCTACTACCACAAGGAACTGAATTCTAACCACAACCCAAAGGACCTTGGAAGTAAGATGAATGTTTCCTGAAGTACATGTGAAAGAATTTCTTAGGGTATATAGCTAGTATTAGCTGTACAGTAGGTATATACTTATCTGTACTAGGTAAGGCCAAATTATTTTCCAAAGTGGACATACATTTTCCTTTTAAAAAATCGATTTATAGGAGTTCTTTGTTCTTGGTTTGTATTCTTTGGTGGTTATATCTTTTTCTAGTATATGGTAATTGTTTTCCACTGGTATCTTTTGATGATCAGAGGTTCTTAATTTAAATGTTTGATCTTTTCCTTCATAGTTTATTTTTTGTGTGTGTCTTGTTTAAAAATCTTTTCCTACCCTGAAATCAAAAGAATATTTTCTTGTAAATATCTTCTAAAGGTTTTATAATTTTGCCATTCACATTTAGATGTTTAATCCACATGGAATTTTTAATTACTTTTTAAAAACTTTTCCAAAGGAGTTCAATGTATTCATTTTAAAGTGGACTTAAATGTTGTCTCATTTTTCATTTTATAGATGAGGAAACTCAGGCCTGCAGAGGTATGAGACTAATATTCCCATGTCACCCAAGGGTATGGGAAGAACTGGGACTAAAAAATAAGCTGAATGTTTTTTCCATTTATACCAATCTTTTTATTTTTAAAAGCCAGCTTTACTAAGGTACACTTCACATAGAATAACATTTATCTGATTTAGAGTACAGTTCAGAGTTTTGACAAATGTATACAATTTGTAACCACCACCACAATTAAGGTATAGACCATTTCCAATATCCCCCAAGATTCCTTTGTGTCCCTTAATAGTCAACTTCCCCCACCTCCACAGTCTGGCACCCACTGATCTATTTCTTTCGCAATTTTGCTTTTTCTCCAATGTTACATGAATAGAATGCTATAATATACAGCCTTTTGAATCCGACTTCATTTAGCATTATGCATTTGAGATTTGTCCACGTTGCTGCATGTAACAGTAGTTCATTCCTTATTGCTGAGCAGTATTCTATTGTGTGGCTCTTCCAGAATTTACTTATCAATTCATCAATTCAAGGATATTTGTATTGTTTCTAGTTTTTGGTTATTATGGATAAAACTACTATATATATCTGTGTATATGTATTTGGAGGGAACATAAATTTACCTTTTAGTTGTGGAACTGCTGTCATAACATACATGTATATTTAACTTTAGAAGAAATTGTCAAACTATTTTCCAAAGTGACTGTGCCATTTGTACGTTCCCAAGAGCAATGTATGAGAGTTCCAGTTGTTCCACATCATTGCCAACACTTGGGGTGATGGTTATTTTTATATGTCAACATACGTGTGTTTTTGGATGAGGTTAACATTTAAATTAGTGAACTCAGTAAAGCAGATTGCCCTCCATAATGTGGGTGGGCTCATCCAATGACTTGAAGGCCTTCCTAGAACCAAAAAGCCATCCTCCTCAAGCAATAGGGAATTCTCCAGCATACTGGCTTTTGACTTCATCTGTATCATTCACTCTCCTGGATCTCCACCTTGCCAGCCCATGGATTTTAGCACACTTGCCATCATCCATAATCATGAGCCAATTCCTTATAATAAATCTCTCTCTTTATACACACACATCCTATTCATTCTACTTCTCTTGAGAATCCTGAATACCCTGGGAATGCTCAGTCTTTAATTTTAGACACTCTAATAGATATGTAGTAGTATTTTATTGTGGATTGAATTTTTTTCAAAAAAAAACTTTTAAAAAATTTGTGTAGAGACAGGTTCTTGCTATATTATCCAGGCTGGTCTTAAACTTCTAGTCTGAAGCAATCCCCTGGCCTTGGCCTCCCAAAGTGCTGAGATTGCAAGCAAGAGCCACTGTGACCAGCTTTGAATTTTCATTTCTCTGCTAATGTTTGATGATATTGAGCACCTTTTCATGTATTTATTTGTTATGTATGTATCTTCTTTGGTGAAAGGTCCAAATCTTTGGACATTTTTCTTAAAAACTGAGCTGTTTTGGTATTCTTGAGTTTTAAGAGTTCTTTATATATTGGGATTACAAGTCCTCTTCAGATACGGGAACATAAGTTCTTAACTTTGATAATGTCTAAATTACAAACTTTTTTCTTTTATGGATCATAATTTTGGTGTAACATCAAAGAAATCTTTGCCTAACCCAAGACCACAAAGATTTTTCTCCTTTGCCTTCTAGAAGTTTAAAATTTTATATTTAACACTTAAAGCTTTAGATTTTACATTTAAAAGTTTTAGATTTTACATTTAGATATAGGATTCATTTTTTAGTTAGTTAATGTTTATGATGTGAGGTATGGATTGAGATTTTTTTCCCACATGGATATTGACTTGTACCAGCAAAGTTTATTAAAAGATATCTTTTTTTTTTCTAGTGAATTACCTTTAGAACTTTCTTGAAAATCAATTGATCATATATGTGTGGGTCTATTTCTGGATACTAATCTTGAATTCAAATACTGAGTCCTCTAATTTTGTATTTGTTTTTCAACACTGTTTTGGCTTTGTAGGTCTTTAAAGTGTCAGCATGAATCTAAAATTCATTAGCTTATGAATTTCTACAAAAAGTCCTGCTGTGATTTTCATTGGGATTTTCATCTGCAAATAACAAATATTATTCTTTTCAAATCTGGAGGTCTTTTATTAATTTTTTAAACCTTATTGCACTGGCTAACATCTCCATTAAATATTGAAAAGAAATGGCGAGAATGGACATCTTTACCTTGTTTCTAATCTTTGCATGAAACCATTCAGTTTTTCACCATTAAGCATGGTGTCAGCTATAGGTTCTTCATAGATGCCTTTTATCATATTAAGGGAGTTAGTCTTCTATTCTTAGATGGTTGGTGTGTGTGTGTGTGTGTGTGTTAAAGATACATAGAACAGAATGGGAAGAAGTGGAGCAAAACGGCTGAATAGAAGCCTCCACCAATCAGCCTCTCTATAGGAACACAAAATTTAACAATTATCTACATAAAAAGCACCATAAGAATAAAAAATCAGGTCAGCAGTCACAGTACCTGATTTTAACATTTCACTGAAAGAGGCACTGAAGAGGGTAAAAAAAAACAGTCTTGAATTGCAGATGCCACTGCTTCCGTATCTCCCAGCAGTGGTTATGTAGTGCAGAGAGAGAATCTGTGTGTTTGGGGGAGTAAGAGTGCAGTCATTGTGGGACTTTGCATTGTAACTCAGTACTGCCCTGTCACAGTGGAATGCAACACTGGGCAGAACTCAGCTGGCACCCATGGAGGGAGCATCTAGACCAGCCTTAGCCAGAGAGGAATCACCCATCCCGGTGGAACCTGAGTTTCAGCTAACGTCACCAACACAGGCTAAAGTGCTCTGGGGTCCTAAATAAACTTGAAAGTCAGTTTAGGCTGCCAGGACTGCAATTCCTGGGCAAATCTTGGTTCTGTGCTGGGCTGGGAACCAGTGGATATTGAGGGGGCATGCAACAGTGAGACATCAGTTGGGGCAATCAAGGGAGTGCTTATGCCGCTCCTTTCCCAACTCCAGTCAGAACAGCCCCAGGAAAGACTCCTTCCCTTCACCTGAGAGAGGAAAGAGTGCTAAACAAGTTTACATTCCATCAGCAGTGTTCATTCTTATTTTGTAACAGTTAAGTTTTATAGGTGTCCTGAGGTGATGATAAAAAGTAGAGCTAAATCGATTTGTAAATGTTGATTTGTTATAAATGGATAGAAAAGATGCATCTTGAACATGGAATTGTTAAACCACCTCTGAGTAGTGTATATCAGAACTTGCTTATTAGGTTGGCAGCAAAAGGGCAGAAAGAAGTTTAAAGGGAGAGATGTATGTAAATGTGTTTATATTTACATTTTGCTGTCAGCCTTTATGTGTGTGCATCTCTTTTGGCTGTACTACAGTAACACATTCAGTAATTTGAATGGAAACATACTTTTTCACTAATATTCTAATAGTATAGTTCTGATAATGAATTCTCTTAGAAACGTTATAATAGTATACTCTTGCTTTATGTCTCATTTTAAAGAAAGCATTAAAGGAATGCAGTTATTTTTACTGTTAACTTTGTCCATACATTTTTCTAGACACCTATTGCCATATTTGGCTTCTATAAAATTTTTGTCCCCAGGAAAGGAAGGATTATATATATATATTTTTTAACAGATTGAGTTGGTGTAGTATATTTGGCTTCTATAAAATTTTTGTCCCCAGGAAAGGAAGGATTATATCTATATATTTTTTAACAGATTGAGTTGGTGTAGTATATTCTCAGCCATCAAAATACTTGAGATTTTGAATTGGTAAATATTCATCGTGTGTTAAAAAGCATGATACATACTACATGGTCTCAACCACATAAAATTGGATGTTGTATACAGACACACACAGGACCTAGAAGGACACATTCAACTGTAAGATGCTTGTTATTGTGGATGATTTTGTTCTTTGTGTTTTTCAATTTCTTATAATGCACATTTGAAATTTAAAAAAACAAGTTATTTTTAAAACATGTATGAAGTCCCCATTGTTCATATAATAGAATTAGCATATTCCATTCATAATTTGATATTTTCTTTGTGAAAAGTTCTTAAATTCAGTTAAATTTATTTAATAGATACAGGACTAATCATGTTAACTGTTTCTTCTTAAGGAAGCTTTGGTAGTTTGTGTCTTGGAAAAAATTTGTGCATTTGGAGTTGCCAAATTTATTGGCATAACTGTTCATAACACTCTATATCCTTTTAATAAGTACACAATCTGAAGTGATGTTATCTTTTATTTTTGATATTGGTAATATGTATCTTCTATTTTTATGAGTCTGGCTAAATATTTACAGACCTTACTAATGAACTCCAGGAACTAGTTTCTGGCTTTATTAATTTTCTCTGTGTGTTTTTTTTAACTTTCAATTTTTAAGTTTTGTGGAGTACCCAGTAGGTATATATATTTATAGGGTATATGAGACTTATTTTTTTTTTTTTAGAGAGAGATGGGGTCTCACTATGTTGCCCCAGCTGGTCTCAAACTGCTGGACTCAAATGATCATTTCACCTCAGCCACTGAACTTGCAAGAATTACAGGCATGAGCCAACCTGCCGGACCAGTATGAGCTTTTTTGATACAAGCAAACAGTGTATAATAATCACATTGGTATAAATAGGGTATCTATCACCTCAAACATTCATCCTTTGTGTCACAAACTATCCAATTATACTCTTTCAGTTATTTTAAAATGTACAATAAATTATTGTTGACTGTAGTCACCCTGTTGTTTAGTCCAACAACAGACCTTGTTCATTCTAATTATATTTTTGTACCCATTAACCATCCACACTTTTCCACTGCACCCCCACTACTACTCTTCCCAGCTTCTGGTAACCATCTTTCTACTCTCTATCTCCATGAGCGCAACTGTTTTAATTTTTACTTCTTGCAAATAACCGAGA
Source organism: Cebus imitator (assembly GCF_001604975.1). Classification (NCBI taxonomy): domain Eukaryota; kingdom Metazoa; phylum Chordata; class Mammalia; order Primates; family Cebidae; genus Cebus; species Cebus imitator. The sequence continues at coordinate 3,521,380 of NW_016107481.1, read as the reverse complement.
ACATGCAAAGTTTGCCTTTCTGTTTCTGGCTCCTTTAACATAATGAAGTTCATTCATGTTGTTGCAAATGACAAGATCTCATTCTTTTTCATGGCTGAAGAGTACTCCACTGTGTGTAAGTACCACATTTTCTTTACCCATTCAACTGTTCATGGACACTTAAGCAGCTTACAAATCTTGACTATTGTGAATAGACTACAATAAACGTGAAGGTGCAGATATTCCTTTAATACACTGATTTCCTTTCTTTTGGGTATGTAACTAGCAGTGGTATTGCTGGATCATACAGAAGTTCCATTTTTAGTTTTTTAGGAACCTCCAAACTGTTCTCCATATTTGCATGCCCATCAACAGCTCAAGGGTTCCCTTTTCTTCACATCCTTGCCAGTATTCACTATTGCCTGTATTTTGGATAAAACCCAATTTAACTGTGGATATCTTATAGTTTTAATTTGCATTTCTCTAATAATCAATGATGTTGAACACTTTTTAATATACCTGCTTGCAATTTGCATGCATTCTTTTGAGAAATGTCTATGTAGATCTTTTGCACACTTTAAAATCAGATTATATTGTTTTTCCTGAGTTGTTTGAGCTCCTTATATATTCTGGTTATTAATCTCTTGTCAGATGGATAGTTTGAAAATGTTTCCTCCCATTCTATGGGTTGGCTCTTTACTTTGTTGATTATTTCCCTTGCTATGCAGAAGCTTTTCAACTTGATGTGATCCCATTTGTCCATTTTTACCTTGGTTGACTGTGCTAGTGTGGTATTATTCAAAAAATCTTTGCCTAGTCTCATATCCTGAGGAGTTTCCCCAATGTTTTCTTTTAGGAGTTTCATAGTTTGAAGTCTTAGACTTAAGTCTTTAATCCATTTTAATTTGATTTTTGTATACAGTGAGAGACAGGGGACTACTTTCATTCTTCTGCATTTTGATGTCCAGTTTTCCCAGCACCATTTATTGAAGAGACTGTCTTTTCTCCAGTGTATGTTCTTGGCATCTTTGTCAGAAATGAGTTCACTGCAGTTGTGTGGATTTGTTTCTGCATTCTCTATTCTGTTCCCATTGGTCTATGTGTGTTTTTTTATGCAAGTACCATGCCATTTGGTTACTATAGCTCTGTAGTATAATTTTAGTTCAGGTAATGGGACTCTTCCAGTTTTGTTCTGTTTGCTTAGGATAATTTTGGATATTCTGGGTCTTTTGTGGTTCCACATAAATTTTAGAATTGTTTTTGCTATTTCTGTGAAGAATGTCACTGGTATTTTTATAAGGACTGCAGTGAGTCTGTAGATTGCTTTGGGTTGTATGGACATTTTAATATTGATTCTTCCAATCCATTAACATGGAATACGTTTCCATTTTTTGGTGTCCTCTTCAGTTTTTTGAATCAATGTTTTATAGTTTTTATTATACAGACATTTTACTTCCTTGGTTAATTCCTAGGTATTTCTATATATTTGTGGCTATCATAAATGTGATTACTTGGTTGCTATCTTTTTCAGATTGTTCACTGTTGGCATATGGAATTGCTACTTATTTTGTTACATTGATTTTGTATCCTGGAACTTTATTGAATTTATAAGTTCTAATGGTTTTTTAGGGAAGTATTTAGGTTTTTAAAAATATAAATAAAATCATATCTGCAAACAAGAACTTGACTTCTTCCCGAGCGCATTTTCTTTCTTTCTCTTGTCTGATTGCTCTAGCTAGTCCTTCTAGTACTATGTCAAATAACAGTGATGAAAGTGGGCATCCTTGTTGTTTTCCAGATCTTAGAGGAAAGGCTTTCAGTTTTTCCTCATTCATGTTACTAGCTGTGGCTGTCATTCATGCTTTTATTGTGTGGAGGTATATTCCTTCTAAACACATTTTTTTGAGGGGATTCATTTTGAAAGGATGTTAAATTTTATCAAAATATTTTTCAGCATCAATTGAAATTATGGTATATTTTTTGTCCTTCTTTCTGTTGATATGATGTATCACACTGATTTGTATAAGGTGAACCATCCTTGCATCTGGGAATAAATCCCAGTTGATTATGATGAATAATATTTTTAACATGTTGTTGAATTCAGTTTGCTGGTATTTTGTTGAGGATTTCTGCATGGATGTTTATCAGTGATACTGGCATGTAGTTCTGTTGTTTGATGCGTCTTAGTCTGGTTTTGACATAAGGGTAATACTGGCCTCTTAAATGAATTTGGAAGTGTTCTCTTCTTTGTTTTTTTGGAATAGTATGGGTAGAATGGGTATTAGTACTTCTTTAAATGTTCAGCAGTGACTAGGTGCAGGGGTTCATGCCTGTGAGATGGATCACTTGAGGTCAGAACTGTGAGAACAGCCTGGCCAACATGGCAAAACCCCGTCTCTACAAAAAAATACCAAAGTTAGCTGAGAGTGGTGGTGGGCACCTGTAATCCCAGCTACTCAGGAGGCTGAGGTAGGAGAATTGCTTGAACCTGAGAGGTGAGGGTTGCAGTGAGCTGAGATTGCACCACTGCACTCGAGCCTGGCAACAAAGTGAGAGACTCTAACTCTTTTTTTATTTTTTTTATTTTTTTATTTTTAGAAAGGAAGAAAAAGAAATTAAAAAAAAAAAAAGAATAAAGGAAAGGAAGAAAGAGGAAGAGGAAGAGGGAGAGAGAACAGGGGTGTTGCTTTATTGCCCGGGCTAGAATGCAGTCTAAAACTGGGTATGCCTGTAATTGTGTTTAATAATAGAGACATTAAAAAAAAAAATGAGGGAAGAAAATAATTAACAAGTAGCCAACCAATATTTCATTTAAACCTGTAAATACGTGTGATTTAGTACTAATAAGAGTGTATATTTTGTGTATTTAAAGTGGAGAGTTCTATGAATGTTAATTAAGTCTACTTGTTCCAGATCTGAGTTCAAGTCCTGGATATCGATGCTAACATTCTGTCTCATTGATCTATCTAATATTGATGTTAAAGTCTCCCGCTATTATTGTGTAAGGGTCCAAGTCTCTTTGTAAGTCTTATATATCTGGGTATTTCTGTGTTGGGTGCATATATGTTTAGGATCTTTAGCTCTTCTTGTTACATTGATCCTTTTATCTTTATGTAATATCTTTCTTTGCTTCTTTTGATCTTTGTTGCATTGAAATCTATTTTATCAGCAAAAATTGCAACTCCTGCTTTCTATTTATTTATTTTAGCTCTCCATTTGGTTGGTAAATTTTTCACCATCCCTTTGTTTTGAGTCTTTATGTATCCTTGCATGTGAAATGGATCTGGATGTAGCATGTCAATGGGTCTTGGCTTTTTTTGCCTGTCTGTGTCTTTGGATTGGGGGATTTAGTCGATTTAAATTTAGAATTAATAACAATATATGTGTGTTTGATACTGTCATTTAATGTTAGCTGGCTGTTTTGCCCATTAGTTGATGCAATTTCTTAAATATGTTGATGTTCTTTATTTTTTTGGTATTTTTTAGAAAGGCTGATACTGGTTGTTCCTTTCTATTTGTAGTGGTTCTTTCAGAAGCTCTTGTAAAGCAGGCCTGGTGGTGATGAAATCTCTGAGTGCTTGCTTGTTCACAAAAGATTTTATTTTTCCTTCGCTTGTGAAGCTTAGTTTGGCTGGATGTAAAATTCTGGGTTGAAAGTTTTTTTCTTTAAGGATGTTGAATATTGGCCCCCACTCTCTTCTGGCTTGTAGGGTTTCTACTGAGAGATCTGCTGTGAGTCTGATGGGCTTCCCTTTATGGGTGACCTGACCTTTCTCTCTGGCTGCCCACAGTATTTTCTCTTTCATTTCAACCCTGGTGAATCTGGCGATTATGTGCCTTGAGGTTGGTCTTCTTGAGGAATATTTTTGTGGTGTTCTCTGTATTTCCAGGAGTTGAATATTGTCCTGCCTTGCTAGGTTGGGAAAGTTTTCCTGAATAATATCCTGAAGCGTATTTTCCAGCTTGGATTGATTCTCTTCGTCACATTCAGGTACACCTATCAAACGTAGATTAGGTCTTTTCACATAGTCCCATATTTCTTGGAAACTTTGCTTGTTCTTTTTTATCCTTTTTTCTCTAATCTCGTCTTTTTGTTTTATTTCATGAAGTTGGTCTTCGATCTCTGATATCTTTTCTTCTACTTGATCAATTCGGCTGTTAAGACTTGTGCATAGTTCACGAAATTCTCGTGTTGTATTTTTCAGCTCCATTAATTCACTTATATTCCTCTCTAAATTGTGTGTTATTGTTAACATTTCTTCAAGCCTTTTTTCAAAGTTCTTAGTTTCTTTGCATTGGGTTAGAACAAGTTCTTTTAATTCCCAGAAGTTTCTTATCATCCACTTTGTAAAGCCAGCTTCTGCTAATGGAACACAGTCTTTCTCCATCAGGCCTTGTTCTGTTTCTGATGAGGAACTGTGATCCCCTGTAGAGGGAGAGGCGTTCTGAGTTTGGTTATTCTCAGCCTTTTTAGGCTGTTTTCTTCCCTTCGTTATAGATTTATCCATCTGTGGTCTTTATAATTACCGTCTTTATAGTTGGGTTTCTGAATGGACGTCCAACTTGTTGATTCCCGGTGCTAGAATCTGAGCAACCCACTGCTCCGGCCAAAACAGCGGCTTTAAGATTGATGGTGCTTTTCTGACTCTGCACCAAGAACCGCGGCACCAAGGCAGCGGCAAAACCGCCTCACCGGCCTCAAGAGTCACGCTGGCGACACGTGGGGCTCCTCCGCTGGGAATCTCCTGGTGTGTGAGCAACAAAAATTGATCTGAAAGTGTGGCGCCCTCTCGTTCTCTGCTCTTTCAGTGGGAGCTGCAATCCCGAGCTGCTAGTGATCAGCCATCTTGGATCTCTCTCCTCTCTTAAAAAAAAAAAAATTTAGCAATGAAACCATCAGTTCCCTGGCTTTTCCTTCCTGGGATACTTTTTGTCATGTCTTCAATCTCATTATTTCTCATTGTTCTGCTCAGGTTTTGCATTTCCTATGGTTCAATCTTTGTAGGTTGTATGTGTCCAGGAGCTACTTCTTCTTGGTTTTCCAATTTATTGGCATATAGTTGCTCATAGTAGCCACTAATGATCCAATACCATGGCCACTAATTTTCATGGTGTTGGTTGAAATGTCTTCTTTTTCATCTCTGATTTTGTTTATTTATTTATTGTCAAAGGATCTTCCTGAGTTTTCTCATCCTCAGGTCATGGCCTTGCAATATGTAGATGACATACTGCTCTGCGTCCCAAATGAGAAAGCTTCTCAGAAAAGCACTGAAGCTCTTCTTAGTTTCTTTTCTTTTTTTCCTTTCCTTCCTTTCCTTTCCCTCCCTCCCTCCCTCTCTCTCTTTCTTTCTTGATGGATTTCATTCTTGTCACCCAGGCTGGAGTGCCAAGGGGCGATCTTGGCTCACTGCAACCTTGGCCTCCTGGCTTCAAGTGAATGTCCTGCCTCAGCCTCCCAAGTAGCTGGGATTATGGACACCCACAACCATGCCCAGCTAATTTTTGTATTTTTAGTAGAGATGGGGTTTCACCATGATGGCCAGGCTGGTCTGGGACTTCTGACCTCAGGTGATTCACCTGCCTCAGCCTCCCAAAGTGTTGGGATTACAGGCATGAGCCACCATGCCCAGCATGAAGCTCTTCTTAATTTCTTACCAGCAATGAATATAAAACTAAAATCTAAATCCCAGCTTTGCAAAACCTCAGTGAAGTACCTGGGTTTAGAGCTGTCTGAAGGGACCAGAGCATTAGCGGAAGAAAGGATTAAGCAATTTCCTCCTTCCCCCTCCCTAAAGCCCTCAAGCAACAAAGAGGATATTTGGGCATTACAGGATTTTACAGACTATGTACACCTGGGTATGGTGAGATAGCTCTCTCATTATGTCATCTCTTAAAAGAACTCAAGTGGCTAAAACTTACCTCCTCACCTGGGAACATGAAGCCCAGAAGTCCTTTATCCAGCTAAAGCAAGTCTTACTCAAGCCTTCTCATAAGGAGGGCCTTCAAACTTTATCAGAAAGGAATGGAATGGCCCTGGGAGTTTTAACTCAAGCCCAAGGACAGCTCAACAAGTAGGCTACCTGAGTAAGAAACTTGATTTGGTGGCTGAAGGATGGCCAGCATGCTTCCAAATAGTTGCTATGGTGGCCCTTCTGAGACCAGAGACCTCCAAATTAACCCTGGGAAATGGCTTAACTGTTTATATCCCATATGATGTAGCAGGATTGCTGTCTTCTAGGGGGAGCCTTTGGCTAACAGACAGCTGGCTTCTTAAGTATCAGGCTCTGCTGTTAGAAGAGTCAGCAGTTCAGTTAAAAACTTGTTTTTAACTAAACCTAGCCACTTTCCTCCCCAAGGAAACTGGGAAGCTGAACATGAATGTGAGCAAGTTGTAGTACAAACACATGCAGCCAGGGAGAATCTCAGGGAAACTCCCCTAGAAAATCTAGATTGGGCCCTCTTCTCAGAAGGAAGTTCCTTCACAGAACAAGCAGTCCATAAGGCAGGATATACAGTAGTCACTCTGAATGATGTTACTGAAGGTGTGCCCCTCATTCCAGACACAAGCACTCAACTAGCTGAACTGATAGCTCTTACAAAATCACTTGAATTAAGCAAGAGAAACATAGCTAACATTTACATCAATTCCAAGTATGCTTTCTTAGTCCTTCATGCTCCTGGTGCCATTTGGAAGGAAAGACACTTTCTTACTGCTAACGGATCCCCTATAAAATACCAACAGGAAATTAGCAGGTTATTATCTTCGGTTTTACTTCCACAAGAGGTAGCAGTGATGCACTGCAAGGGATGTCAGAAGGGAACAGGTAAAATTGCTGAAGGAAACAAGTTAGCTGATCAGGCAGCCAAGTCAGTGGCAAAGAAGCCTTAGGACATCAACACATTTGAGGCCCCTCTAATCTGGAAAGGATCCATAGAGAAATTAAGTCTCAGTACTTGCCTGCAGAGATAGGATGGATCATTTCTTGAGGGTACACTTTCCAGCCCTCAGGATGGCTATGGTCAGAGGATGTCAAACTCCACTTGCCAGCCTCTAGCCAGTGGAAAGCCCTTAGGATCCTTCACCAAGCTTTTCACTTGGGAAAGGATAAAACTTATCAGTGTGCCCAGAAATTGTTTTCAGGAGAGAATTTAAACAGGTTGCTAATGCTTCTGAAGTCTGTCTTAAAAATAATCCACTCAACAGGTGGCTTCTTCTTCCTCAAACCTAAAGGATGGGAAGCTATCCAGGGGAGGACTGGCAGATAGACTTTACCCACATGCCAAAGATGAAGAGCAGCCAATACCTCCTAATATGGGTAGATACTGCCACTAACTGGGCAGAAGCATTTCCATGCCATACAGAAAAGGTAATAAAAGCATTAGTTAATGGCATAACTTTCTGCTTTGGTCTACGTAAGTACCTCCAAAGTGACAACAGCCCCTTGGTTTAAGGCAACCACCACATGGAACGTGTCAAAGGCACTAGGCATAAAGTATCATCTCCATTGCACTTGAAGACTCCAGGAAAGGTAGAGAAGACAAACAATATTATCAAAAGACACCTCAGAAAACTGTTCCAAGAAACTCACCTGGGTCACTCTTCTTCCAATGGCTTTACTGTAAGAAATACCCCTTCAAAGTTAGGTCTGAGCCCTTTCAAAATGCTGTATGGATGGCCTTTCCTTACTAATGATTTCTTAGCATCCTGAGATTCACTGTCAAATATTATAACTTCTTTTTGACTCATACTTGCAGGGAGATTTTTGTTACCCATGGGATTACATTTGTAACTTCATAGACCCCCCCCAAAGGGAAATTCAATATCTTGGTGAGCAAATTTTAGATTGAAGTTATCTACTACACCACCCTTGTGGGAATTATTTACAGTAGGACTATATACCATAGCACCCCTGTAGTATTTTGCTTAATTATTATCCTTATAGCAGGGATAATAGTTACCAACAAGAAGCATGAAAATTTTACTATCACTGAGTCTGCTAGGACTTCTTATTGGGTTTGGTAATATGTAACACCCTTTAGCTCCTACAATATCAACAGTGCACCCTAGCTATGCAAAAAGGGTTACAAAGAAAAAAGATTTTATATAATAAAGGATCTTGTATGGTAAATTCCTGTTCTAAAAGAAATAATTGGTTGTTTAAAAAGAGGGATATTTAGGACAAGTCAGAAAGTTTAGGCATGTCATAAATGGTCTGTGTAAGTCATGAAAGGATTAATAATTGAAGGAAAGATTTAGCCAGTTATACTCAAGCCACCCAATCCAATGCCACTATCCAAAAAAAGTTACTTTTATATGTTTCTGGAAAAGTACAGCAACATCTGGTGGAAGCCAACCAGTATTTAATAAATATCAAAGAAACTCTACTGTCATGGTTATGGACTATAGTAACCCCACTAACAGCAGCAATCTTAATACTTATATTCAAACCATAAATTCCAAACCTTCTTGTAAAATTTATTGCTTCTAAGGGAGAAGCTATTAAACTCCAAATGGTGCTGCAGGCAGAACAATGCATAGACATGCCTTTCCTCCGAGGACCCTTAGATCAACCCCAGGAGGAGTCCTAGCTGCTGTCCCCCACACAACACTCCACTTCAGCAGGAAGCAGCCAGAAAGAATAATCATCCAATACCCCCTAACAGCAGTTAGGGTTACAACTCCTGGGGGAAGAAATATGATATAGGAGCTAGAATGAAATTATTTAGGCAGATAGTGAGGGTAAAAGGAGACCTTGGCAAGGCTTACCTTTTAAGAAAAAGCAGTCCCCAAATCATTTCTATTCTAACAAAGAGCAGCCTGAAAAATTAAGCTGCAGACATAGATACGCAAGCTGGAGGCTTGCAGGGGTGAATGCTGGCAGCTGTGCCAATAGGAAGGGGTTACAAGGAAGCTAGATATGTTCAATGTGAAGGCTCCATCTTCCATTTTGTCACTACGTGTACAATCAGGTTCACCTATAAAACTTCCTGCATTTCACCACAGAACTCTCATCCCATTTTTCTCCAGGACCCATCTCTGGGCAGAGAGCTCTTCTCTTTCTTTCACCTATTAAATTTCTGCTTTTAACCTCACTCTGGTGTGTCCATGTCATAGTTTTTTCTTTTCTTTTTAAAATTTAAAGATGGGGTTTCACCATGTTAGCCAGGATGGTCTTGATTTCCTGACCTCATGATCTGCCCACCTCAGATTCCCAAAATGCTGGGATTACAGGCCTGAGCCACTGTGCCTGGCCCCATGTCATTGTTTCACGTGGCCATGGAACGAAAAATCTTGGGTATTACCCAGATGAATGACACTGCTTCAGTGGTATGATTTAATTTCCTGTTTTTTTCTTTCTTTTTTTTTTTTTTAGATAGTGTCTTGCTCTGTCACCCAGGCTGTACTGCAGTGGCATAATCATGGTACACTACAGCCTCAATGTCTCAGGATCAAGAGATCCTTCCATCTCAGCCTCTTGTATAGCTGGGAGTACAGACACATGCCAACAAGCCCAGATAATTTTTGCATTTTTTATAGAGATGAGATTTAGCCACACTGCCCAGGCTGACCTCAAACTCCTGAGCTGAAGTAATCCACTCATCTTGGCTTCCCAAAGTTTTGGACCTTACAGCCACTGTGCCTGATCTGTTGTATGATTTCTGATTTGAGGTTATCATAAGGCTTGCAAATATCTGATAACCCATGATTTTAAATTGACAACAACACTGATTACATAAACAAAAACTAATAAAACTCTACACTTTAATTTTGTCTCTCTGCTTAACTTTTTGTTGCTTCTATGTATATTTTATGGTACAGTCTACATCTCAGAAAAGTTGTAGTTATTATTAGTTATAAGCTTATCTTCTTGTCTTTCTATTTAACATATGGATAGTTTAAACACCACAATGTACAGTGTTATAATATTGTGTTTTTCTGTGTATTTACTATTACCAGTGAGTTTTGCACCTTCAGATGATTTTTAAATTGCTCAATAATGTCATTTTATTTCAGATTGAGGTATTCCCTTTGGTATTTCTTGTAGGGCAGATCTGCTATTGAGGTAATCCCTCAGCTTTTGTCTGGGAATATCTTTTTTTCCCTTCACATTTGAAGGATATTTTTGCTGAATATACTACTCTAGGTTAGAAGGTTTTTTTTCCACTTCAGCACTTTAAATGTGTCATGCCCCTCCCTCTCTCCTGGCCTGTTAGGTTTCCACTGAAAAGTCTGCTGGAAGCATACTGAAGCTGCATTGTGTGTTATTTCTTTTCTCTTGATGCTTTTATGATTCATTCTTTGCCCTTGACCATAGGGAGTTTGAATATTAAATATCTTGAGGTAGTCTTTTTTGGGTTAAATCTTCCTGGTGTTCTATAATCTTTTTCTATGTGAATACTGATATCTTTCTCTAAGAGATTTGGGAAGTTCTCTGTTATTATCCCTTTAAATAAACTTTCTACCTCTGCCTCTCTCTCTACCTCCTTTAAGGATAATAGCTCTTAGATTTGCCCCTTTGGTGCTATTTTCTAGATCTTGTTGGTGTGCTTCATTCTTTTTTTTTTTTTGTTTCTCTGACTGTGTGTTGTCAAATA
>NW_016107481.1:3504936-3510744 GCF_001604975.1 Cebus imitator | reverse complement strand
CTTGATCACTTGTGCTGTTGACTCTGGGGCATTTTGCAGCATGTCAGCTGCATTTTTCAACTTCAGAAATTCTGCTTGATTCTTTTAAATTATTTCAATTTCTTTGTTATATTTTATCTGATAGAATTCTGAATTCCTTCTTTGGTTTATCTTAAAGTTCATTGAGTTTTCTCAAAACAGCTATTTTGAATTCTCTGAAAGGAGACATATCTCTGTTCTCCAGGATTGGTCCCTGGTACTTTACTGAGTTCATTTGGTGAGGTCATGTTTTCCTGGATGGTCTTGATCCTTGCGGATGTTTGTTGGTGTCTGGGCATTGAAGAGTTAGGTATTTATTGTAGCCACCACAGTCTGGTCTTGTTTGTATCTACCCATCTTGGGAAGGTTTTCCAGGTATTTAGAAGACCTTCAGTGTTGTGACTTAAGTTTTTGGTCACTGTAGCCATACTGACATTAGAGGACACCTCAAACACAGTAATGCCATGCTTCTTGCAGATTCACAGTGGTACTGCCTTGGTGGTCCTAGATAAAATCCAGAAGAATTCTCTGGATTACTAAGCTGAGACCCTTATTCTCTTCCCTTCATTTCTCCCAAACAAATGGAGTATCTCTCTTTGTGCTGAGCTGCTTGGAGCTGGAGGAGGGATGACATAAGCACCCTGGCAACCACCACCACTGGGACAATGCTGTGTCAGACCTGAAGCCAGCAAAGCACTTGGTCTTGCCCAAGGCCCACAGTAACTGCTGCTTGGCTACTGCCTATGTCTCCTCTTGGCCCTAAGGCTCTACAATCAGCTAGTGGCACAACCGGCCAAACTTGTGTCCTTCCCTTTGGGGCAGCGAGTTCCTCTAGGCTCCGGGTGGGTCAAAAGATGCCACCCGGGAACAAAGGCCTGGATTTGGATACCTTAGGAATCTACCTAGTGCTCTATTCCACTGTGGCTATGCTGACACCCAAACCACAAGACAAAGTCCTTCCCACTCTTCCTTTCCATTTCTTAAGGGAGAGGAGTTGCTCCTCATATTGACCACCAACATAGGTCCACAAAAGTAATGCCAGGTTTCCACTGATGTTCATACAAGGCTCAAGAGATCATCAGTCAGCTTTTAGTGAATGCTTCCAGGTCTGGGACTCACCCTTTAGGGCAGTGGGCTCCCTTTTGGGCCAGGTTAGGTCCATAAATGACATCCATGAATCAAGCCCTGGAATCAGGGACCAAGAGCTTGGTTGGTGCTCTATTCCACAGTGGCAGAGCTGGTACCTAATCTCCAATACAAGTCCTCTTTACTCTCCCATCTGTTTTTCTTGAGCATTAGTAGTCTCTCCCTGTAGCCACCATAGTTGAAAATGTACTGGGTCACACTTGAAGCTAGTACATCTCAGTCTCACCTGAGGCCTGTGGTGTACTACCTGGTCACCACTGCTGGTTATTAAGGGTCCAAGGACTTTTTAGCCAAAAGGTAATGAATCTTGACAGGACTGGGTCCTCCCCTTCAAGGCAGCAGGTGCCCTTCTTGTGAAGGGTGTATCCAGAAATGTCATATGGAAGCTGGGGTGGGAATGGGGGGCCTCATTTCACTGCTTGGTTCACTGTCCTACTGCTGGTATCCAAGCTATAAGACAAAGTCTTCCTTATTCTTCCCTTTCCTCTCAAGTGAAAGGAAGGAGTCTCTCCTGGAGCTGTGAGCTGTGCTGACTGGGGTTGGGAGAGGGGTGATGCAAACAATTCCTTGGTTACTATGGAATCTCACTGGGTGGTGTGAACCTTAAGTCCACTGGCCCACAGCACAGTACCAGGACTTGCCCAATAACTGCAATCCTTGTGGCCTAGACTGCCTTTGAAGTGTATTTAGCATACGAGAGCACATTACCTTGCAATGGTGAGGACTGCTGAAACTCAGTGTATTAGTACATTCTCATGCTGCTAATAAAGACATGCCCAATTGTGGGTAAATTATAAAGGAAAGAGGTTTAACTGACTTACAGTTCATCATGGCTGGGGAGGCCTCAGGAAGTTTACAATCATGGCAGAAGGGAAAGAAAACATCCATCTTCACATGGCAGCCGGAAGGAGAAGTGAGGAGCAAAAAAGGGAAAGCCCATTATAAAACCATCAGATCTCATGAGAACTCCCTATCATGAGAACAGTAGCATAGGGGCAACCACCCCCATGATTCAATTACCTTCCACCAGGCCCCTCCCATTACATGTGAATCACAGGAACTACAATTCAAAATGAGATTTGGTTGGGGACACAGCCAAACCATATCATTCTGCCACTGGCTCCTCTCAAATCTTATGTCCTCATATTTCAATACCTATCATGCTTTCCTAACATTCCCAGAATTTTAACTCATTCCAGCATTAACCCAAAAGTCCAACTCCAACGTCTCATCCAAGACAAGGCAAATCCTTTCTGCCTATGAGCCTGTAAACTTCAAAGAAAGTTAGTTACTTCCTAGATATAACGGGAGTGCAGGCATTGGGTAAATATACCTGTTCCAAATGGGATAAATTGGTGAAAACAAAGCGGCTACAGGTCCCCTGAAAGTCTGAAATCCAATAGGGCAGTCATTAACACTTAGAGTTCCAAAATGATCTCCTTTAACTCCATGTCCTACATCTAGGTCATGCTGATGCAAGCTGTGGGCAGCTCTGTCCCTGTAGCTTTGCAGGGTACAGCCCCTCCTGGCTTCTTTCATGGGCTAGTGTTGAGCATCTGTGGCTTTTCTGGGAGCATGATGCAAGCTGTCAGTGGATCTACCATTCTGGGGTCTGGAAAATGGTGGCCCTCTTTTCACAGCTCCACTAGGTAGTGCTCCTGTCAGGACTCTGTGTGAGGGTTCTGACCCCACATTTCCTTTCCACATTACCCTAGCAGAGGTTATCCATGACGGCCCCACCCCTGCAGCAAACTTCTGCCTGGACAGCCAGGCATTTCCATACATTCTCTGAAATCTAGGTGGAGGTTCCCAAACCTCAATTCTTGACTTCTGTGTACCTGCAGGCTCAACACCACATGGGAGCTGCCAAGACTTGGGGCTTGCACCCTCTGAAGCCATGGTCCAAGCTGTACTGTGGCTCCTTTTAGCCATGACTAGAGCAGCGGGGAGGCAGGGCACCAAGTCTCTAGCTGCACAGAGAAGGGGGGCCTAGCCCACAAAACCATTTTTTCCTCCTAGGCCTCTGGGCCTGTGATGGGAAGGTCTTTGACATGCCCTGGAGACATTTCCCCATTGTCACAGTGATTAACATTCAGCAACTTGCTACTTATGCAAATTTATGTACCAGTCTTGAATCTCTCCCCAGAAAATGGGTTTTTCTTTTCTACTGCATGGTCATGTTGCAAATTTTCCAAACTTTTATGCTCTGTTTCCTCTTGAATGCTTTGCACTTAACAATTTCTTCCACCAGATACCCTAAATCATCTCTCTCAAGTTCAAAGTTCCATCAATCTCTAGGGCAGGGACAAAATGCCACCAGTCTCTGCTGATGCATATCAAGAGTGACCTGTGCTCCAATTCCCAATAAGTTCCTCATTTCTATCTGAGACCACCTCAGCCCAACTTCATTGTCCACATCATTATCAGCATTTTGGTCAAAGCAATTCAACAAATCTCTATGAAGTTCCAAACTTCCCCACATCTTCCTGTCTTCTGAGCCCTCCAAGTCTCTAGGAAGTTCCAAACTTTCCGACATTTTCCTGTCTTCTTTTGAGCTCTCCAAACAGTTTCAACCTCTGTCTGTTACTCAGTTCCAAAGTCACTTCCACATTTTCAGGTATCCTTATAGCAGCACCCCATTCTACTGGTACCAATTTACTGTATTAGTCTGTTCTCACAGTTATAATAATTTAGTGGCCTTGACTACTAATTTGATCATCTATGTCTTCTTTGGTTGGTTTAGATTGCTTTTTCTCATTGTTGTGTCATATTTTCCTGCTTCTCTGCATTCCTGGTAATTTTTTTTGCAGAGATGGGGTCTTGCTATGTTGTCCAGGCTGGAGTACAATGCCTATCCACAGGTGTGACCATAGCACACTGCAGGTTTGAACTTCTGGGCTCAAGTGATCCTCCTGCCTCAGCTTTCTGAATAGCTGGTACTACAGCTGTACACCACTATTCCCAGTCATGATAACTTCTGATTGAAGGCACTCTGAATTTTGCATTATTCGATGAATAGTTTATTCCTGTAAATGTTCTTGAGGTTTTATTCTTTGGCATGGTTATTTGGAAACAGTTTTATCCTTTCAGGTTTTGCTTTAGAGGACTCTTAACTGTTACCCAAGAGGCATTTAGTCTAGGGTTTATTTCCCCATTATTGAGGCAACATTTTGCGAATTCTACCTGATTCCCTGGAAATGATGAGATTTTCTCATCCCTAGTCATGGAAGCAAAAACTATTTTCAGAGCTTTCTGAGCTTGGAGGATTGTTCCAATTATTCAAGTGGTTCTTTCCCTTGCCTTAAGTAGTTTCCTCACATAGTCACTGATAATTTCTCATCCGAAAATTTAAGGGAAATTCTTTAATTTCCAGAGTTCTCTGTGTAGCTCTCTCCTCTCTAGTTCTGTGCCCTGTGAATTATAGCCTTCTTAGCCTCCCCAGATTTCTAGCTNCAGCCCAGAAACTTATTAATATAGCCTAGGTAATAAGCTGGGGAAAATAAAGGGCTCAGCCCTCTCTCAGAAATCATCTTTTGTTGCTTCATGTCCAATATTTTAAAAGTGTTGATTTGTAGCTTTTGCCAGGCCTTTTAATTTAGGCAGTCTGCAGGCACTGATGACCCTCATATTTAAAAGCAATCTACTTTTTGTTGCTCCTGTTGTTGTCAAGACGGGGTCTTGCTCTGTTGCCTAGCTTGAAGTGCAGTAGATTGATCATGGCTCAATGCAGCCTTGAATGCTCAGGCTCAAGTGATTCCCCCTCCTCAGCATCCTGAGTAGCTGGGACCACAGGCACACATCACCATCTGCGGTCTCACTATGTTGTCCTTGCTAGTCTTGAACTGCTGGGCTCAAGCAATCCTCCTGCCTCAGCCTCCCAAAGTGTGCACACTGCCACAGGTAGATCTAGAAAGATGAAGGAAATTGAGGGAGACTGTACCTGAAAATCTTATTTCTTTAGAGTGTTGAGTATGGAACAAAGAGAGTGGCTGAAAGACTAATAAATGCTTAATATATTTGTAGTGAGAAAGGGAAAGGAAGCTAACAGGAAGAAGTTAAAGTCTGTCAAGAATTGTTAAGAGCTGACTCAGATTGGAAACTATAAATTTATAAAGGTGTCAGATGTACATAGTGACTCTATTCATTAATGGCCAGCTGTCCATGAATAAGAATTGATAAGGCACATGGTAGAAGGACAGGAGCAAAGGAAGTAGGAGTGTTGGTTGGGAAGACTGAATCGGTAATTTAACTCTTAGGGACAAGTCACTAATAAGTAGAAGTATAAGCTTTATTTTAATCCTAACAAATTAGAAATCTGAATTAGTGTTCAAATTGAACTATCAATGTATCAATGTCTTTAATGTTTAATTATCAGGAAAGATTAACTCCATATTACTTTCTAAGGATACATTTATATCTCACAAATTTAATATATGGTGTAAAGACATTAAATCTGAACTTTTGAGAGCTTTTATAATTTGAAGTCCTAAATATGTCATGTTAATAACGCTGCCTTTTTTTTTACTTTTTGAATTTTTTTTTTTTTTTTTTTGAGATGGAGTTTCACTCTTGTTACCCAGGCTGGAGTGCAATGGCGCCATCTCGGCTCACCGCAACCTCCGCCTCCTGGGTTCAGGCAATTCT
>NW_016107481.1:3434391-3504861 GCF_001604975.1 Cebus imitator | reverse complement strand
TTAGTAGAGACGGGGTTTCACCATGTTGACCAGGATGGTCTCGATCTCTTGACCTCGTGATCCACCCGCCTCGGCCTCCCAAAGTGCTGGGATTACAGGCGTGAACCACCGCGCCCGGCTTTTTGAATTTTTAACATTACATAGTAGGTATATATATTTGAGGGGTACAAGATATACATTGATAAAAGCTGCCTTATTTTTATTCCACCACAAAGCTACCATTTTACATGGAATCCCTAACCCAAAGTCCATCTATTGATACTAACAACAAATCAATTTCTTTACAAGTAGAACATATATCATTATGTTGAGTAATTCTACCTGTAAAACAGGAATAATAATATTATCTTTTTCATAGGGATATTTGAGGATTAAACAAGTTAATCAATAACAAGTGCTGATATGGTCTGGCTGTGTCCCCAGCTAAGTCTCAAATTGTAGCTCCCATAACTCCCATGTGCCACGGAAAGGACCTGCTGGGAGGTAACTGAATCATAAGGATGAGTCTCTCCCATGCTGTTTTCATGACAGTGAGTCTCAAGAGATCTGATACCTGCATATGCTCTGCCTGCCAGCTGCCATGCAAAATGTGACTTTGCTCCTCCTTTGCCTTCCACATGATTGTGAGGCCTCCTAAAACAAGTGGATCTGTAAGTCAGTTAAACCTCTTTTTCTTTGCAGTCTGGGTTAAGTCTTTGTTCGCAGCATTAGAACAGGTTGACACAGTAAATTGGTACCAGGTAGTGGGACACTGCTGTAAAGATACCTGAAAATGTGGAAGCGACTTTGGAACTGGGTAACAGGCAGAGGCTGGAACAGTTTAGAGGGCTCAGAAGAAGATAGAAAAATGTGGGAAAGTTTAGAACTTCCTAGAGACTTGTTGAATGACTTTGACTGAAATGCTGATAGTGACATGGACAATAAGATCCAGGCTGAGATGGTCTCAGATGGAGATGAGAAACTTGTTGGGAACTGGAGTAAAGGTCACTCTTGCTATAAAAAGAGACTGGTGGCATTTTGCCCCACCCTAGAGATCTGTGGAACTTGAACTTGAAAGAGATTATTTAAAGTACCTAGTGGAAGAAATTTCTAAGCAGTAAAACATTCAAGAGGTAACAGAGCATAAAAGTTTGGAAAATTTGCAGCCTGACAATGCAGCAGAAAAGAAAAACCCATTTCCTGAGGACAAATTCAAATGGCTGCAGAAATTTGCATAAGTAACGAGGAGGCAAGTGTTATTAACCAAGACAATGGGGAAAATGTCTCCAGGCCATGTGGGAGAACTTCACTGTAGTCTCTCCCATCACAGGTCCAGAGGCCTAGGAGGAAAAAATGGTTTTGTGGGAAGACCCTGCTCTGTGCAGCCTAGGGACTTGGTGGCCTGCCTCCCAGTAGCTCTAGCTGTGGCTAAAAGGGCCAAGTACAGCTTGGGGCATGGCTTCAGAGGGTGCAAGCCCCAAGACTTGGCAGCTTTTATGTGGTGTTGAGCCTGTGGGTGCACAGAAGTCAATAACTGAAGTTTGGTAACCTTCGTCTAGATTTCAGAGAATATGGGAAAATGCCTAGATTTCTAGGCAGAAGTTTGTTGCAGGGGTAAGGCCCTCATGGAGAACCTCTGCTATGGCAGTGAAAGAGAAATTTGGAGTTGAAGCGCACACACAGAATCCCCACTGGGGCACTGTGTAATGGAGATGTGAGAAGAGGGTCACCATCCTCCAGACCCTGGTATGGTAGATCCACTGACAACTGGCACGATGCGCCTGGAAAAGCCACAGACACTTAACGTCAATCCATGAATACAGCCAGGAGGAGGGCTGCGCCCTGCAGAGGCAGAGTTGCCCAAGATCATGGGAACCCACCTCTTGCATCAGCATGACCTGGATGTGGGACATGGAGTCAAAGGAGATCATTTCGGAGCTTTAAGGTTTGGCTGCTTCACTGGATTTCAGACCTGCATGGGGCCTGCAGCCCTTTTGTTTTGGACAATTTCTCCCATTTAAAATGGGTGTATTTACCCAATACCTTACCCCCATTGTATCTAGGAAGCAACTACCTTGCCTTTGATTTTACAGGCTCACAGGGAGAAGGGATTTGCCTTGTCTCAGATGAGACTTCATGGACTTTTGAGTTAATGCTGAAACAAGTTAAGACTTTGGGGGACTGTTGGAAAGGCATGATCTGTTTTGAAATGTTAGGATATGAGATTTGGGAGGGGCCAGGGGTGGAAGGATATGGTTTGGCTGTGTCCCCACCCAAATCTTGAATTGTAGCTGCCATAATTCCCACATGTTGTGGGAGGGACCACGTGGGAAGTAATTGAATCGGTGGGTCTTTCCCATGCTGTTTTTGTGATAGTGAATAAGTTTCTTGGGATCTGAGGTTTTATAAAGGGGAGTTCCCCTACATATGCTCTCTCTTGCCTGGTACCATGCAAGACTTGACTTTGCTCCTCCTTTGCCTTCTGCTATGATTGACTGTGAGGCCTTCCCAGTCATGTGGAACTGAGAGTCAATTATGCCTCTTTTCTGGTCAGGCGCAGGGGCTCATGCCTGTAATCTCAACACTTTTGAAGGCCAACGTGGGTAAATCACCTGAGGTCAGCAGTTTGAGACCAGCCTGGCCAACACAGTAAAATCTGACTCTACAAAAAAAACCCAAAATATTAGCTGGGTGTGGTGGTAGGTACCTGTAATCCCAACTACTCAGGAGGTTGAGGCAGGAGAATTGCTTGAACCTGGGAGGTGGAGGTTGCAGTGAGCCAAGATCATGCCATTGCACTCCAGCCTGGGTGACAAAAGTGAAACTCTGTCAGAAAAAAAACAAAAACAAAAAACAAAACCCCTCTTTTCTTTTACAAATTACCCAGTCTGGGGTATGTCTTTATTGGCAGCATGAGAACAGACTAATACAAGTGCCTAGAATAGTCACTGATAAACTTACTGTTTATCACTCAATGAAATTTACTCAATGAAAGTCAGCCATTATTAGTATAACTATAAACCTGTGGCAGAATTACTTACAAATTCATATTAATTTTAAAAATTAAGTATTACTAGAAAAAAATAGCAAATAATAGTCTGATTAAGAACAGACATTCCTCGCCTCTCTTCCTTTCTCCGCCGTCATGGTGTGTGCTTGACTCCACTTCTCGCCATGTCATCTCAAAAGACTTTCAGGATTATGCAATTCCCAGCCAAAAAGCAAAATCGTCCCACTCCCCAGTGGATTAGGATGAAAACTGGTAATAAAATCAGGTACAACTCCAAAAGGAGACAATGGAAAAGAGCCAAGTTGGTTCTATAGGGAATTCCACATGAGATGGCACGCATATTTATGCCGTCTGAAGGTCACAATCATGTTATCATATCAAGCTGAAAATGTCACCACTATTTGGAGAGTTGGACATGTTTTATTGGGATTATATTTTTTCTCTCTGAATCTGTTATGAATGCATTGGTTGACTGGGTTTAGTAATAAATATGTGAGACATTTCCAAAAAGAAAAAAAAAAAAAAAAAAAAAGAATTCACATTCCTCTATGTACTTACACATTTTAACAATGATTTTTATATAAAAAGCAAAGGAAAGCAGCAAGTTTAAGCCAAAAAATAATAAATAAAATAATCAATTTTCTCTAAAAATATAATTAAGTTTCAGAAGGCCTTTCTTTTAAAATACTGAAATATAAAATTTATTCAAAAGCAAAATAACAGCTTCTATGAAGCAAGAGCTACATATAATAAGTAAACACAGCACAGTACCAAAAATTCCATTTTTTTCATCACATCAGTATCTTCTTTTAATCACACATTTTCTCCCTGGAATAAGGTAAATAATAGATTAATATTTGAAATATTCCTAAACTGATTTAGCATTAAAGGTCTACTATAACAACAGGAGCACTTAAAGCAAGAGGGAGAAATATTCAGTCTACTGAAAAATATGAATCACAAAAAGTCAATAATGAACCAAATGAATATAAAAAGCAGGCTGGGTGCAGTGGCTCACGCCTGTAATCCCAGCACTTTGGGAGGCTGAGGTAAGTGGATCATCTGAGGTCAGGAGTTCGAGACCAGTCTGACCAACATGGTGAAACCCTGTCTCTACTAAAAAATAAAAAAATTAGCTGGGCATGGTGGTGAGCGCCTGTAATTCCAGCTACTCAGGAGGCTGAGTCAGGAGAATCACTTGAATCTGGGAGGGGGAGGTTGCAGTGAGCCAAGAATGCGCTACTGCACTCCAGCCTGGGTGACAAGAGTGAAACTCCGTCTCAAAAAAAAAAAAAAAAAAAATTCTGGCTTGGTGAGTTGGGTGTGAATGTGAGGTTAAACAAATTTTAAAACTCAAAAAAAGGAACATAAAAATAACATATTTAGACATCAGTGTCACATTATGGTTTGATTCAGAGCACAATAAACAAGGATGAATAGCTATGTGAAAAAAGTCAATGAAAAGAAGCAAAAAATACCAAAAAAGGAACAAGACAAAAGATAACTGTTTACATATAAAAGCAGTTCTCAACATAAAGAAGAAAAATAGAGGGGAAAAGCCCAGGGATTTAAAAAAATATGGGCCAAATTTTCTTGTCATACCTTCAACTTTACTGGGGGTGTGAATTTGAAAATATCATGTCTCTAGGTATTACCTGTACTCCTGTTTAATATTGTTTTTTTCCATCTTTGTTTTCCCTATAGCTAATTTCCTAAATTATTTTTGCTCTTACTGCATGATATATGTACCATATCTTGAAAAATACAAATAAGAGGGATAAAAGTAATAACTTCTTATAAATTCCTAATAAACCATGAATTAGCTCATTAATCAGTATTCACAGCACTTCCATTGCTCTAATCCAAAACAGGATTAGAGTAAGAGTTAATATGAAGTCCCTGAACTCCCTGATATTGTGTTCTAAATTGTGTACATGTATAATTTTTTGAGTTCTGAAGCTTTAGTTAAGTCTAAAAGCAGAACATTGCTGTGTTAAGAAGGCTTTACTCTCAACAAAGTGCCAATGTAGTTAACCATTAGGAAAATAGTATTTGGGCTGCAACACAAGAAAGGGAGCTAACACTTATTAAACACTTCTTATGTATCAATTTCCACATTCTTTTCATTGTACCAGTGGACTTTAAGACTGCACTTTATGGAACAGAGCTGGATTTAGGCCAGCTGATACCCTCTGCACAGCCCAACAATGGTGCTCCCTGGCCCTACCACTGCTTTAAAAAATTGCTTAAGAATCTTTTAGACAAATCAGCTGATGAGTCAAATGCTAACCACACCCAGCTAGCTGGTTTCGAAACTTACACCACATGTAAAGAAACAAATGTACTATCTGATGACACTTTCAAATCAAACTTTTAAACTTTAGTCACTTACCATACCATAGAAAATGATTATTTAACAGTGCAGATTAAATTTGAACATGGCAGATAAAGACAGTTATTAAAATTCTACTAAAGTCAAATGTGGCAGTGAACAAATTAACAGCATGATAGCTAGGGCAAACAACTCTATGACATTCCCCTTCCCTTAGTCCCCTATGTTCCTGCTTATTTTCTTTAGTGGTTACTCCAGTGCTGCTCTGGAGCTTTTACATGAGCAGCCATGAGACGATTTAAGTAACTGGGTAGAGGTCAGACATATTCTACCCACAGTCAGATAACTACCTCTGTATGTTTTTGACATACTGGATTTCTCTCTTTTTTTCTTTTTCAGATGGAGTCTTGCTCTATCGCCCAGGCTGGTGTGCAGTGGCACGATCTTGGCTCACCGCAACCTCCGCCTTCCAGGTTCAAGCGATTCCTCTGACTCAGCCTCCCGAATAGCTGGGACTTCAGGTGCACGCTACCATGCACAGCTAATTTTTGTATTTTTAGTAGAGACGGGGTTTCACCATATTGGCCAGGCTGGTCTCGAACTCCTGACCTCATGATCTACCCACCTCGGTTTCTCAAAGTACTGGGATTACAGGCATGAGCCACCATGCCTGGCCTGGATTTCTTTGTAACATTTTTTATTTAAATAATAATTTCTTTGGCTTAAAAGAGGTTAAAAATCCTGCTTTTAAATTGCAGACCAATGCAATGTCATACTTAAGCAGTGAGTGAAAAATAAGCTGAGGAACTGAACTATGCTACGAAGGAAGGCTCTACATTCCAATTTAAAATATCTCTTTCAGGCCGGGTGTGGTGGCTCACGCCTGTAATCTCAGCACTTCGGGAAGTGGGTAGATCACTTGGGGCCAGGAGTTTGAGACCAGGCTGGCCAACATGGTGAAACCCCGTCTGTACTAAAAAATACAAAAATTAGTAAGGTGTGGTGACACATGCCTGTAATCCCAGCTACTTGGGTGGCCGAGGTACAAGAATTGCTTGAACCTGGGAAGAGAAGGTTGTAGTGAGCTGAGATTGTGCCACTGCACTCCAGCATCGGTGACAGAGCGAGACTTTATCTCAAAAAAATAAATATCTTTTTCATTAAATTTCACAGAGTAGCATACATTTACTAATGCAACAAAATGTAAATGACTATGAGGTGGTCACTACCACAGGTAATGCAACTGAGGCTCATGAGCTGTAAGAGTTCCCTGTGAGCTTAAAGTTGTGAGTATTGATTGTGGTCAATGCATTTAAAACTCAGCAGAGTATCACTGACAATCAAGACAACTATGTGTGTACAGAGTATAACTTTGACAGGATTGTAAGAATCCAGTCTTTTAAGTTTAACAATAGCCTACAGCATTTTTGTTTGTTTTGCTTAGAGATGGGTTCTTGCTCTGCTGCCAAGTGGATTATAATAGGTCACTGCAGCCTCGAACTGGGCTCAAGCAATCCTCCTACCTCAGCCTCCAAGTAGCTAGGACTACAGATGTGTACCACCATGCCTAGCTAATTTTTAATTTTATTTTTCTGTAGAGACAGGGTCTTGCTATGTTGCCCAGGCTGGCCTTGAAATCCTAGTCTCAAGTAATCCTCCTGTTTGGCCTCCCAAAGTGTTGGGATTAAAGGAGTGAGGCAACTTGCCTGGCTAGTAATTGAATATTTTAACTTGGCATTGATCTTCAATGATAATTGAATAAATGAGATGACTTGAAAAATTCAAATATATATTGTAAAAAGCTACAGAATAAGAAATAATTCTATCAGTTATGTAGTAACTTTTAACTCCTACTCTTAATCCTTAGCCTACTAAGCAACTGCAAGACCAAACTATGTAATTAGACAGTATTGAAGAAAATACAAACACAATTATGTAAATATTATATATAGTGGTTAAGAGCAGGGACTCAGTTTCCTCATCTACTATAATAAGGATAACAGTACCACTACAATAGAACTATTAGGTACCACTATTTGGTACTATTCAGATAATAGTATCTATCAGAGGGTTGTTATAGGATTAAATGAGTTAATTTATGTAAACCATTTGCTTGACATACAGTAAAGGCTATGTATTATTATGACCACAGTCTTTCACTGTACTTATAAGATTTATTCTGCATAGATTAGGAGCTATTTTTATCAAAAAAAAAAAAAAAAAAAGGCCGGGGGGGGGGCTTGCACATCTATGACTGCAAGAGTCACTGGAGTAGAGCAGAGGTTCTTAAAGGGTGCAGTACCATCCTCCACAGAACATTCTAAAATTTGTGAGGGTACTTTTTGGTTGTCACTGTGATAGGGGAGAAAGGGACATGCTGACTGCTGACATACAACAGGCAGGGACAAATGATGCCAGATGTCCTATATGTTGTACAGTTGTTCTATATGACGGAACTATCTGGCTGACTGGCAATTCTACTACACTTTGCTAGTCTATTTATGCTTTCCTATTCTCCAAAGTAACCATTTCATATACCTTCCCTGTTCTTAAATTTCCAATATTATCGTGCCTTAGCTAATAACCCTGCTTCTTATTTCACTAAGACACTAAAAGCAATCAATAAAGAAAGTTGTCTCTCACTACTAAACTTGCCTTCCATGTGTTTCTGTGCTCCCATATTCTGCCTTCCTTCCCACTACAGTGAATGAACTGCCCCTTCTTTTATCCAAGACCAACTCCTCTACTGCTGTCCTGTATCCCATCTCCTTAAGCCTACTTTAAGGATTTTACTCCTTCTACTCCCTGTCTTGAATTGCTGTTTCCCTGTCTACTTGATCATTCCCATCAATATCCAACAGCTGTTTTCTCCCTTACGTTAAAAAGCAAATGAAAAACTCTCCCTTGACATCACATCTTCCTCATTTCTCTGCTTTAGTCTTTATCCAAAGACTTGTCCATTCTTGGTGTTTCTATTTCCTCTTTTTCCATTCTATGCTAAATCCACTCTACATCAGGCTTTCGTTCTGTTACCTAAAGCCAGTCTTATGAAGGTCACAAAGACCTCAACGTTACCAAATATGATAGTCGATTATCAATCTTAACTTTGTTTAGCAACATTGGATACAATTGATCTCACCCTCCTTGAAATACTTTGTAAACTATTACACTTTTCTCATTTCTCCTCTATTTCACTGATTACTTCTCAGTTACCTTTACTGAATCTTTAACTTATTGGGTACTAAAAATAATATGCTAAAACTAAAATTTTGGCCAGCACAGACTGATAAAAGCTAGCATTTAAAACTACAGTTGCATTTACTGTATAGAATTTATTAGCCATTTGATTCATTTATATTTATTCAGCATCTACTATATACCAGGCACTGGAAATATAGAAATAAGCAAAATGACCAATGCTCTGCCCACAGAGAACTTATACTTTAGTGGAGAAAAAGTCAATAAACAAGCAGATAGACATATACTTGAATGCCAGGCAAAAACAAGTGTTATGAAGAAAAACTCATTCAACAAGTTTTCTTTGTTTTGATCTACTCTGAAAATTCCTTATATATATATGCAAACTACAGATTAAATCCTATAGTATGGAACATAAGGAATACGAGGAGCAGAAAAGTGACAAAGTAGTTCTTTCAAAATAAAAGGAGGACCAGAAAAATGTTAAATTATAAAAGTCAAGACAAGAGAAAATATCAAGAAGGGGGAATCGACAGTTAAATCTATAAAAGCTGAAGAAAAAGATGATGCTAAATTTGTTTATATAAGTTTTTTGTAACTTTCAAGAAAACAATAAATGTAATATTCAAGAGACAAATACATTAAGTTACAGAGTGGGAAGGGTAGTAAGGAGGTAGCAACAATGGACAAATAGAATTAATTAAAAAAGAAATTTTTTTGAGATGGGGTCTCGCCATGTTGTTCATACTGGTCTCAAACTCCTGGGCTCAAATAATCCTCCTGTCTCAGCTTCCTGAGTAGCTGGGATTGCAGGCATGTGCCACTGTGCCCAGTTTAGAATGGGTATGAATTTAAGATGTCTGGAAATGAAAGGAAGAGGGAAATAAAGAAGCCTGGAGATACGGATTAAATCAGGAAGTAGAAAAGCAAAACAGGCAAGAGTATTAAAGGCTTGAAGGTACATGTTTAAGAGGTTCTCTCTAAAAAAGAAGAGGGACATATCTTTCTTTTAGAGAAAAGGAATAAAGGAAAGATTAACATAAATATCTTATGGTGAAAAATTAAAAGGATGAAGGCAGTTGGCCTTATTCATGCTTAATAATGCCTAGTCAGTAAATCAACTTTCCAAAGATCAGTAATAGCCAGTAATAACTTATGCTGACATAAGAGCCCTAGTGAACAGTAAATTATGATGAAGTTATGAGAACATTCACCTCAGAACCTACTTTCTCTGTATTCCTCTTATTGCATATTTCTTCTTGTCATTTTTCTTTTTTTCGTTTTTTATTTTTAAGTACTTTCATGTCTATCTTCCTATTTTTCATTCTGCATCCTTTTCTGTCTCCCTCTGCCTCTCTCTTTTCCCCTATTATCTCACACTATGACCTAGAGAAAATTTCTTTTGGTATTAACTTTACTTAATGTATAAAATGTAAAATCTTTCTTTTTCAATTAGTTTTTCACTTAAATATATGAATTTTTTTGCAAGTAATAAAATGATATTCTCTGGAGACAAATCATTACAACTTACAATGTCTGAAATACGTACCTGAGTTAAACCTGTTTGCATAGAAGACTTTTTTAATAGTCTTACTTCTTTGTTTATGTATCTTAGCATCCCACTAAGTGTGCTAAAGTCATTACTCTCAGAACTATCATCTTCTAGGTTATACGTGAGAGGTTTAAATGAGTCTGGCTGGGTGTAAGTCAGATTCTTATGGCTTTCTTCTAATGTTGCAGGCTGTTCTAATTGCATTTTCTTTAAGTCCTGTAGTAATTCTTCAGAAAGATCTTCATCACCATGAGTTTTGAAAGTAAGATCACTGGCACTAATAGAGCGACGTAGTTTTGTATACTTGGAAAAAGATGTGTGAAAATGTTTAGCAAATTTTGGGTCTTGAACATCAGGTATAATTTCTGTTGGAGATGTAAATGGGGCTGGTAGAAACTTGATGTCTTCTGCCTTTTCATGTCCAGAAATTTTGGCTTGTAATCTGGTTAATTCTGATTCCTGTAGAAAAATTGGTACATAGTAGGTGCTCAATACATTTTTGTTATACGAATGAACTACTTAGCAAATCATAGACTTTTTAAAAGGCAACTTTTGTCCCAGTATAGCTGTTTATAATTCTTGAGAGTTTTCCAAGCTCTGTTTAAACCCTTTACTTATTTAAGATAGGTTCACTTTGGGGAAATTACATATGTTCATTTGAAAAATGCTTATTCTAAGAAATTCCATTAAAACCAGATTATCCTTATATAACTTTTTTTTGTTAATGACAGTATCAATTTCTATTCAAGATTGAAATCTTACACCTAAAAATGTATCTGCAAAGGTGTATAGGTACACTATCTTTTGTTAATTTACGACACAAAAACACTCCTTTCAGAATTTCTAAAAGGGAATAAATGGATATAAGCTATTCTGCTTTTTGTGTTCTCATTACAAGAAAGCTTTATGACACTAGAAATCTTTCAAAAACTTAAGGTGATTAATAATTTTTAATAAATTAATCCTTATTAAATAAACTTTTCATTTCTATTTTTTTCATTTCTTTCATTTGGGTCTTCTGACTGAACTTTGGGATCCTAGAAATGAGACTACATAACTAAAAAACAAAAAAGCCTAAAAAAAGAGATATTTTAATTTCAAAAGATTAACAAAATAAGTATAGTAGTCTCCTCTTCAAATACATTCTCCTTTTCTTAAAGGTATCCATAGATATATTCTTCTAAATCCTGTCAGTTTTAATCTGATAGTTTCTATTCTTAAATTAGCTTTCTAAAAATACTGTGTTCATAACTAAAACTGTTATAATCACAGACTGCATTACAAAATAAAAGTTTAACATGCATATTTCTGTTCTTTCCTACTACTTTATCGAAAATTGATTTATATGATTTTTAAGTGGCTAGAGTACCAATTTTTTGTTGTAAACCTAACATTCACATTCCTATAATCATACTTAACAAAACAGTTGTAGAGCTGGCACAGAATAGGACTGTACACAGCTGGAGGTTTTTTCTTTTTCCTCTTCTGCATTACCTAGCCATAATTGAGATATGTGGTATCTCAGATAAGCAGGATTTCATTTAACTTACAGTTTAACGCATAACTTTTACAATTAAATACAGTGCACTGAATACATTAAATTAGTTCAACTTTTTCTTAAGACTTAAAGAAGGTCACTGTTGTGAACATAATCGTAGTGAGCCATAATATAATGATGCCTTCATGGCTCTCAAAAAATCATCTTTCCCTTGTTCTAATTGCCCTCAAATATTAGGGTACTAGTTAGGATACTAGAGAAAGTGAGCTGGAAAAACCAGTTGCCTCAAACACTGATCTTTCTTTTCTTCTCCCTCATTTCTGATTTTCTTCCCTGTCATTTACTGATGTTGTCAATGGAACAGCTTTCTATTATTTTTAGTTACAGTTATGCCTGCTTCTGCCATTCTATTAGACTTTCTTCTTTATTTCTTAGTTTTATTCTCAACTTCTCTTCAGTCTAGACTTTAGAGCAAGCTGAGGTTGACTTTGAGAGCTACCGCCAGCCAACATGGGAATTCTCTTTTTCTGACTGGTGTACTGGCTAATCACAGTACCTAGTCTAAGATCTCTGTATCTATGGTTCATTTAAGAATTGTCGGTCAGGCGTGGCAGCTCATGCCTGTAACCCTAGAACTTTGGGAGGCCAATCTGGGATTATCGCTTAAGCTCACGAGTTTGAGAAAAGCCTGGGCAACATAAGGAGACTCTCACTCTACAAAAAAAAAAGCTAAACATTAGCTGGGCATGGTGGCATATTCCTGTAGTCCAAGCTACTCGGGAGCTGAGGTGGGAAAACTGCTTGAGGCCAGTAGGTCAAGGCTGAAGTGAGCTGTGATTGTGCCACTGCACTCCACCCTGGGCAAAGGAGCAAGACTTCGTCTCAAAAAAAAAATAAATGTTGCTACATAGCCAATATTTTGGTAACTTCCTAAATAGTTGAACTTAAAATCATCTGAATAACTGATACATGCAATCTAATTGTATTTATCTCATTGGTAATACTTAGTAATGAGCTGTAGGGATAATACTGTGACAAGCAAAACAACACAGAAATTTTTTAGGGTCAATTTTTCATAATGAAGCTAATAAGTCTGTGTAGGTGTTTATTACAGAACATTAGGAATATTAACAAAAGCATTAATAGAGTGTTCAACCTAAATCTTGTTTTAATATTTTAGATTATGTCTGTTTAGCTTTCCTCTAGTACTGTGAATATCAACTCTGTTATAAATGGAATTAAGTATTCAGCTTAGTAACTAGAAATACTTCTAAGGTATTATTTGGCTAAGGTTTTTTCCTTTTCGGTAACTTTCATTTTGCTATAAAATCATTTATTGCTTCATAACTATCAGTATGTTCTTTTTTAAGACCTTCACTAAGAATTTTACCCTACATATTGGAAGGTTTGAACCAATGTAAATTTTTTAATATCTATGCATCAATGCTGATATTAATTTTAAATTCCAGAAGAAACTGCCATGATTAATGAAGATGATTAAGAAGCAAAAGCTATTTTTTAAAAAAAAAAATTTGCAGAGACAGGATCTTGCTATGTTGTCTAGGCTGGACTTCAACTCCTGGGCTCAATCATTCTCCTGCCTTGGCCAAAGAACTGGGATAGTTTTTTAAAATGATGTCTATATTTAAATCTAGAAAAAAACTCTGAATATAATCTTGGATTTTCTACTTTATGATTTTTTCTTTTTTTGAGATGGAGTTGCACTCTGTCACCCAGGCTGGAGTGCAATGGTGTGATCTTGGCTCACTGCAACCTCCACCTCCCGGGCTCAAGCAATTCTCCTGCCTCAGCTTCCTGAGTAGCTGGGATTACAGGCACTGGCCACCACATCCCACTAATTTTTGTATTCTGAGTAGTTACAGGGTTTTACCACGTTGGCCAGGCTGGTCTCAAACTTCTAACCTCAAGTGATCCGCTTACTGCGGCCTCCCAAAGTGCTGGGATTACAGGAGTGAGCCACTGTACCCAGCCAACTCTATGATTAAAAAAAAAAAACTTTACGATTTTGAAAAATGCTTCTACTTTTTTTTTTTAAAGGTACATCAAGTATAAAACCCTCTACTGTAAACATTATGATTAGATGAGTTTATATTTGAACATGTATAAATTATATCTTCTATGGTAATAAGATGTACATCACATAAATAATTTCCTAAATTCAGCATCTTCTAAATAAAATGCTTTTTATTCAAACAGGCCAACATTTGGCCATATGGTCCTCTATAAACTACAAGGACAGGTAAGTACTTTTTCATAGGTATGCTTTATTACTTTTATATGCTTACTTACTTTAATAAGTAATGCTTCATTTGCAGCTTCAATTACTTCATTCCTATCTTGGACTTGCTGATGCAAATTGCTTACAGTATCCTGAGCTTCTTCTAATTCCAATTTTGCCTTCTCTAATTGTTCGTTTAGTTGCTGAACAGAAGTCTTTTGAGAGTCAGCAGAAATCTTCCACTTTGCATGGTTCTCTTGATGCGAAATCATCTATATAGCCCCAGAATTGGAAAAAGTAAAATAAACAAAAAATAGAATGGAACTGGATTCAACAACAATCTAATACTTTCTACTTCTATTTACTTTTTCTTTTAAAAAAAGTAAATTCTGTTTATAGCTACAAATATCTGCTTTCTTAACAAATAAAATATTAGAGGAAAAAGGGATAAAAGGAATCTATAATCTTCAATTTACTTAAGAACTTAACCAAATGCAATGGTCTCTATTTGGGTATTGATGTGACCAAATAAACTATAAAGACATTTTTGAGACACTTGTGGAAATCTGAACAATGACTGGATATTTGATGATATTAAGGAGTTACTGTCAATTTTTAGGTGTGATAATGGTATTATGGTTCTGTTCCAAAAAATAGCCCTTATCTTTTAGAGCTATGATATGGTTTGGTTCCATATCCTTATGCAGGCTTCATCTTGAATTGTAATCCCCACGTGTTGAAGGAGCAACTTGGTGGGAGGTGATTGGATCATGGGGATGGTTTCCCCCATGCTGTTCTCATGATAGTGAGTTCTCATAAGATCTGATGGTTTAAAAGTGTGACACTTCCCCTCTTGTTCTCTTTCTCTCCAACCACCAGGTAAGACATGTCTTACTTCCCCTTCTGCCCTAATTCTAAGTTTCCTGTGGCCTCCCCAGCCATGTGGAACTGTGAGTCAATTAAACCTCTTTTCTTTATAAATTACCCTGAAACTGTCGCCATTCTTCAGACACCAGAAGGATAGATCCAGTAACAGCTTGCACCTGTACCTGGAAAAGCCTCAGGCACTCATGCCAGCCTTAGGACTGTGTAATTTATAAAGAAAAGAGGTTTAATTGGCTCATAGTTGTTTACAGCAGTGTGAAAATGGACTAATAAAGAAAACTGGTATCAGGGTAGTGGGGTACTACTATAAAGATAACCTGAAAATGTAGAAGCAACTTTGGAACTGGGTAATGGGCAGAGGTTAGAACAGTTTGGAAGAATCAGAAGACAGGAAGATGTGAGAAAGTTTGGAACTTCCTAGAGACTTGTCGAATGATTCTGACCAAAATGCTGATAGTGACATGGACAATGAAGTCCAAGCAGAGGTGGTTTCAGATGGCGATGAGAAACTTAATAGAAACTAGAGTAAAGGTCACTCTTGCTATGTTTTAGCAGAGAGACCGGTGGCATTTTGCCCCCACCCTAGAGATCTGTGGAACTTTGAGAGAGATGATTTAGGGTGTCTGGAAGAAGAAATTTCTAAGGATTCAAGAGGTGATCTGGCTTTTCTGAAAGTGTACAGTCACATCCATTCACAAAGAGATGATCTGAAATTAGAACTTATGTTTAAAAGGGAAGCAGAGCATAAAAGTTAAAAAAAAAAATTGCGGCTTGACCATGTGGTAGAAAAGAAAAATCCATTTTATGGGGAGATGTTCAAGCTGGCTGCAGAAATTTTCTTAAGTAATGAGGAGCTAAATGTTAATTGCCAAGAAAATGAGGAAAATGTCTCCAGGGCATTTCAGAGATCTTGAAGGCAGCACCTCCCATCACAGGCCTGGATGTCTAGGAAGAAAAAAATGGCTCAGTGGGCCAGGCCCAGAGTCCCACTGCTCTGTGCAGCCTTAACACACGGTGACCTGCATCCTAGTTGCTTCAGCTCTACCCATGGCTAAATTGGGTCAAAGTACAGCTCAGACTGATGCTTCAGAGGGTGCAAGCCCAAAGTCTTGGCAGCCTCCATGTGGTATTGGGCCTGCGGGTACACAGAAGACAAGAGTTGAGCTTTGGGAGCCTCTGCCTAGATTTCAGAGAATGTGTGGAAATGCCTGGATGCCTAAGCAAAAGTCTGCTGCAGAGGTGGAGCCCTCATAAAGAACCTCTATTAAGGCAGTGCAGAGGAGAAATGTAGGGTTGGAGCCCCCACACAGAATCCCCACTGGGGCACTGTGTAGTGGAGCTGTGAGAAGAGAGCCACTATTCTCCAGACCCCAGAATGGTGGATCCACCAACAGCTTGTACCGTGTACCTGGAAAAGCCCCAGGCACTCAACACCAGCCCAGGTCTGTACCCTGCAGGGCTACAGGGATGGAGCTTCCCGAAGCTCTGGGAGCCCACCCTTGCATCAACGTGCCCTGGATATGAGACATGGAGTCAAGGGAGATTATTTTGGAGCTTTAAGATTTAATGACTGCCTCACTAGTTTCAGATTTGCATGGGCTCTACAGCTTGTTTTGGTCAATTTCTCCCTTTGGAAGGGGAGCATTTACCCAATGCCTGTACCCCCATTGTATCTTGGAAGTAACTAACTTGTTTTTGATTTTACAGACTCATAGGCAGAAGCAAGTTGGCTTGTCTCAGATGAGACTTTGAACTTGGACTTTTGGGTTAATGCTGGAATGAGTTAAGACTCTGGGGGACTGTTGGGAAGGCATAATTGTTTTGAAATGTGAGAAGAACATGAGCTCTGGGAGGGGCCAGAGCTGCAATATGGTTTGGCTCTGTGTCCCCACCCAAATCTCATCTTGAATTGTAATCTCCACTTGTTGAGGAAGGTACCTGGTAGGAGCTGACTGGATCATGGGGTTGGTTCCCCATGTTGTTCTCATGATAGTGAGTTTGTTCTCATGAGATATGATGGCATTTCCACACACTCTCTCTCTCCTGCTGCCATGTAAGACATGCCTTGCTTTCCCTTAACCTTCTGCCATGATTGTAAGTTTCCTGAGGCATCCCCAGACATATGAAACTGTGAATTAATTAAATCTCTTTTCTTTACAAATTACCTAATCTCTGGTATTTCTTTACAGCAGTGTGAAAATGAACTAATACAAAATACTTATTGAAATGTGTACAGATGAAATAATGACATCTAAAATTTGCTTCAAATATAATGTGAATATGGGGGACAGGTTGGGAATGAGTTTAACATTTATGTTAAACTCCATTCAAGGGAGTTTGTAACGTTTTTGTGGGTGATTGGCGGGGCTTGTGGAGGCCATGTTTTGCTTAAATACATTTAGAAT
This sequence comes from Cebus imitator, assembly GCF_001604975.1. Lineage (NCBI taxonomy): Eukaryota > Metazoa > Chordata > Mammalia > Primates > Cebidae > Cebus > Cebus imitator. The sequence goes on along the minus strand of NW_016107481.1, from coordinate 3,487,763 downwards.
CATATCACTTTGAAAGCATTGTGTTTTCAAAGGTTAAAGGTATGTTGACACACTTCCAAGTATGCTTAGGATGTCTGGGTTTTATGCCTGGTGTCCTCATGTAATTACTATAGCATTACTTTTCATTCTCAAAAGTATTCGTTTTAGATAAAAGAAAATGGTCGATGTATTTATGGATGAAATAAATTGGCCATGCATTGATAATTATTAATGTTCAAAAATAAATATAAGGGATTTATACTATTTATACTATTCTATTTTTAAATATATTTAAAATTTTCACAATTAAATGTTAAAACAATCTCATTCTCATCCAAAAAATCAGGAGCTTTGTACTTACTATTAAGTGACTTTTCTGACAATTTAGAAACCTGTATATTAAAAAATACTGGTAAAGATTATTGATCCTATTTTCTAGCTCTCTATTACTTTAATGCCATATGCTCTCATTTTTATATTCAAACAACATATATACTTTAAAAGTAAATTTCTGTCAACTCCAAAGAGGTGAAAATATATACTTCAATATTATACACAAAATAGTATCAAATATTAAATAGCAATATTAAATATTAACATGCAGTAACATGTACTTACTTTTTTTGAGACAAGTTTCAGTCTTCTTGCGCAATCTGGATTGCAATGGCGCCATCTTGGCTCACTGCAACCTCTGCCATCTGGGTTCGAGCAATTCTCCTGCCTCAGCCTCCCAAGTAGCTGTGATTACAGGCACGTGCCATAATGCCTAACTAATTTTTGTATTTTTAGTAGAGATGGTGTTTGCCATATTGCTCAGGCTGGTCCTGAACTCCTAACCTCAAGTTATCCACCTGCCTCAGACTCCCAAAGTGCTGGGACTACAGGCTTAAGCCACTGCCCTGGCCGGCATGTGCTTTTACTCCCAGCTACTTGGGAGGCTGAGGAGGGAGGGTTATCTGAGCTCTAGAATTTGAGCAACACAGAGAGACCCCATCTCTTTTTTAAAAATATAGCAATACTCAACTCGTTTACAATTTATTTTATGTGCTATCTATTTATAATTTCACATGGCTTATAAAACTAAAATAAAAATTGGATAATTATACTTAAAAACAGAACAGAGGCCATACAATGAAAGTGTAATGAGTAATTAAGGGCAAACACTTGAGATGGCCTAATTATTACTGACTATTACTAAGTTGAGCTGCTAATAACAATTAGAAAATTATGCTAAGTCCAACAACATTCATTTACGTTTGTCTCTAAGGATCAAAGGTTGCAAATTCTCGGCCTTAGGATTAGATTCAGCTTGCAAATAAGTTTTGTTTGGCAGGTACAATGCTTTCAAAGAGATATGATTCTAAATGTATTTAAGCAAGACATGGTCCCCATAAGTCCCACCAATCACCCACAAAAATGTTAATAAACTCTCTTGGAGTTTAATGTAAATGTATTTGCAACTTTGCCATATTTGAAAAATGCTTTATTAGCACTAAACACAATAAGTAATTTATTTAAATCATATACAAAGATTTTGGGTAATACCTTCAAGGGTAGTTTTTAAAAAGATGTGATATTCTAGTTAATAATAGTGCCCATTTCTATGAAGGCTCAAGACATGCTGACAGATAAAAAGGCTCTAGTATTACCTCTCTAGCTAAGTCACTATAAGAAGAAATGTTGAAAATTTTAAAGCATTATAGATTCACATCACATGAAACTGTTTTTATCAGTTATTAAATATCTTCAGTTTGTCTTTTACAAATGCTAATTTGTAATTTAATTATTAATTCATTTAATATTCACCACAGTTCTATGAGGTAGATACTGTTATTATATCCATTTTGGACAGAGATTAAGTTACTTCCCAAGGGTGACACAGGTGAGCCAGGGTTTGGAACCAGGTTGCCTGGCAGGAATTCAAGCTCTTAGCCCCACAGAATAGTAACGTGAAAGTTGTATGTTTAGGATACCAGAAATGAAGACCACAATGTATTATTCAATAATGAACACTTAAGAGCTGGATTCATACTTTTGTCCTGATAGGTCAAGCTCCACTTTAGTGGGCATAACCAAAACAAATTAAATTTTTCTTCACCTCCATATGATAAGCTTCTTTGAGAGATTCTACTTCTGCTGACAATTTCTTGATTTCTGCTTGCATTCTTGCTTCTAAATGAGCTTCACGTACTTTAGAAGCCCCCAATTCTTCAGCTAAATGGTTCCCATGAGCATCCTAAAAAATAACATATTGAGTAAAAGCTATAAAACTTCTTTACTTGGTTATTATAGCTAAACCAATCCAGTGCATTAATGGAAGTAGTTTAACTTTTATATTATATAAACACAGAAACAAAGTTAACTTATTAAATAGTATGCTTTAAAATCTAGACATTTCAGAGACTACTAATGGGAGAGTATTAATGTAATTGTTTGCTGTCATAATAAAATAGATGTTCACTAACCAATGCTTTCTATAAAATGAATTATTAATAACCACAGGACACTAAACTCTGGCCAGTAACAGTCTACTGTCAGGTATGCCTATACATTTTTGCTCACTATATATATTTTCTGTTTATCAAGAATCAGTTGTGTTTTTATTCAAACTTATTTGTACTAATTTAGCTAACTGTGCTTGCAATTTTAATTAGTGATTTTATTATAGATTATGAACATGATAAAATAAGCAAATGAAAAGTTTTTATCCAAAAACTAAGTTATATGTTTTGAAATAGCTCAGTGAATAAGTCATGAACATTTTGCTATCCAATTAGAAACACTCAAAATAGTTATAAAATATTGTAGGAGGTCCCATAAAAATATAACATGTTATATTCTGATTCACTTACAAATGTCTTTTAATTAATTCTTCCTTCACTTTAAAGAAAGCAAAATTGGAAACTACAGATGATGATATCTAGTGTGGTAAAAGATCAGGTAGGATTCTAGTTATGTGAGAAAGTCTAGGTAGAATTCTAATCAAATGACTCATACAAAAAGAACCATGGTTTGCCCCTACATCAAAGGAGAAACATATCAATATATATACATTAGTTTTGGGTTAAAATATTTAAAACACTGTCAATTAAAAAATTCCTCACTTTAACTCACTTTTTAAAGTGAGTTTAGCTTATCAAATAACAACCAATTGTACTATACTTAGATACTATTGATAAAGGCAGAAACGAGATAAAAGTTCCCTTTTCCTAGTAGAACCAGAAATGTACAATCTATGTATGCCTTACTGGTCTACCATCCAGAAATGTGAATAACAACATAGGTAGGTTTAACCAAAATTAAAGGTAAAAATATTTTAACTCAATTCCTATGTTAAATTAGTAACCACAATGGAAAGCAGAATATTTTTGCAAAATGAAGAAACACATTTTTTCTTAAAGCCTAAATAATTAACCCAAGTATACCAATCTAAACAGTTTTAAGCCAAGTAGTTAACTTCCTACCAAATACTGGGAAGATAAAATTTATATTAGTACTCTTGCTTTTTAAAAGCACTTTACCTCCCCAATAATTCTGAACTACAGGTTTCCCAAAAGTTACAAATTTAGATAGTTTTCATTTTTAAAAGTCACTAATTTTTACTCAAAAGAGATTTACTTTATTTTTTCAAGTAAGAGCTCAAACTCACTTAAAAGTCTAAAAGTGCTCTATAACTCAATTTACTGAGAACTAGTTAGCCAAAACTCAGTTCTGAATGAATTCCTAGTTATATTACAAAGTTATCTATATATGTAGCACAGTTCATTATTTTCTAAAATTGTGGTAAAATATACACAAAATTGACCATTTTAACCATTTTAAGTGTATAATTCAGTGGGATTAAGTACATTCACACTGTTGTGCAACAGTTCATTTTTGCAAGTACGATATTCTACAGTTCAAAAAAGTGAATGCTAAAATTTGTAGATTTCAGAAACATAAGATTATTTAAAATTGGGATTACTTTCTCTTTAGAGAGTTGCTTTATATCCTCCAGTTCACTAGAGAGCCTTTCTATTTCTCTCTGTGCTTGGACTTGTTGACGACGAGCCTCCACCAATTCTGTGTGAGAGTTCTGCATCTGCTCCCGGGTTAGCCTCAATTCTTGCCCCAAATCTATAGTCTCCTTGTACTGAGTAGCAATGTACTGTTCCTGCTCTTTCATAACCTGAAAAGCACAAGGTAGTTGTAGGTTTCAGAATGAAATATACAGATTACCTATTTCTTATTCTGATTTAATAAGTAAATTTCCCCCTTCCAACTAAATTCTTATAAAATTTAACATATAATGAGTATCACACGCTGTGAAACTGATATTCAAAAAAAAAAATTCTAATAAGAAAATGACAAAAATACCATAATAAAATTGGGACTCTTATTGATATATATTACATGACTATAACATATATAAGCCATATAATCTTTTATCATTTTGAATGTAACATTTACAACAGAAAAGAAAAAGAGAAAAAAGAAGTTAACATTTGATTATCTATGTGAAAGACAGAGAATACAGAGAATATATTGATATAAATATATACTTCCTCCTCCTCCCCCTCCCCCTCCCCCCCTCCTTCTTTTTTTTTGATACAGGCTCTTGCTCTGTTGCATATATTGGAGTACAGTGGTGTGATCACAAATCACTGCAGCCTTGACCTCTCAGGCATAAGCAATCCTCCCACCTCAGCCTCCCAAGTAGCTGGGACCACAGGCACGTATCACCACACTTAGCTAGTTTTTTAATGTTTTTGCAGAGACATGGGTTTCATTGCTATGTTGCCTAGGCTGATCTTGAATTTCTGGGCTCAAGTGATCCTGCCAACTCAGCCTCCTAAAGTGCTGGGATTAGAGGTGTGAGGCACTGTGCCTGACCCTAAATTCACTTTTTAAAAAGGCAAGTGGTAGAATGAATTCACCAGTCAACACACATGCATACTAATGATAAGAAGTCACCAAACTTCATCTGGCAATTCGATGGACTTGGTCTCAATAATGTACAATTATTTATTTACCCATTCTTTTGATGGAGTTCCTAACAGACAAAACACTGTATCTTATTGATAGCTGACTCTCCAATTCTATTACATAGTAGGTTCTCAATAAATATTTGTCAACTAAATAAGCATATGTTGTAGATTTACTATATGAGAGATACCAGAGGCCTGTATATAGAGATAAATAAGACATTGTCCTTGCCTATACTTAGACCATCAGAAAAATATTTTATTTATTCATTGTTTTTTTGAGAAAAATATTTTAAAAGGTCAAAGAAACTAACAGGTCTTTGGCACAAATAACTAGACTAAAAACAGTTATGGCACAGTTTCTGTATATTTTAAAACCAAACAGTTTAAAACATAAAGATTCATTTCACCCAACAGAGACTACCACTTGTTCCTTAGGTAAAAATAATTTGCTTACACTCTCTGTTTCTTTCATCCTTTGTTGTGTTCTTTCAATTTCTTTTTTCAGTTGACTTATCTCCTGTTCGTTCTGTAGCATTATAAACTCTTTTTCTCGAAGCTGTTCTTTAGCATTTTGTAATTTGTCATTCAAACTTTCTATCTGAATTTTAAACAGATAAGCAGTATTAGTAAAACTAATGAAAAATAATTTAATCATAGCTGTGTTCCAAGCAGTCAAGTTTTAAACACTCATATCTAAAAGCAAAATATAAACATGTATATTTCTTAAGACAATCATATCTTGGAAATAAGCACAGGAATTCTTGTTCTTGGACACTACCAGGATGGCGGAAGAGAAGGTAACCCACTCATATTCCTCCACAACAACAAGAATCTTGCACCCTCTCAGACTTCACCACTATAAAATGTATCTATGTAACCAAAAACTACCTGTATCCCAAAAGTGACTGAAATTTTAAAAATTAAAGTAGAAGTTGTATTCTACCATTATATTAAATAGAGAAGACTTTTTTGTTTTTGTTTTAGCTTATAGAAGTCTGTAAATTACAAAATGAAAATTGTGTCTTCACTCCAGGCTCTCAATAATACCTAGAGATAAATAAACACTGCTAATTTAAAATTAAAAAAATAAAGAATCTTGCACTTATCCATAGTCAAAAGTCTCTGCAGGAGCCTCAGGATTCAGGTAGCAGTTTGCGAAACCCTGGTAGAGATGAAGATCTAGCAGGGTTATTTTGAGAGCACAGACAGAAAGCTAGGTGGCTGATATGCCAAGCTTGCTTCTGTGTTCAAGCCTGGAAACAGTCCAGTTTCCCAAGGAACTTGGCTACAGCTCCATTTGGCCTTGAGCTTATAAGCATAACCATCTGCAAAGGGGTCCATAAGGAATCGTGCATACGAGCGCTTTAGCAGAACGGCTCTCTGCTTGCTGACATGTCTCACCAGTGAACCGGAAAGTTGCCTGGCGACTCTGCTCCAACTCCCTTCAGCTGAGGTCTCAGCTCAGAGCTGCTCACACACAGACCCAAAGGGAGACTTGTCCTAATCCTGCAGCTAGAAGTCTAAGCCTCCTTGAAAGGCTTGCCAACCTCTGTCCCACAGCAGATCCCAAGGGGACCCTGTCTCAGCTCCAACTCTCCTGCTGCAATCAGGGAACTATCTCTGTCTATGCAGGGACTTGCTGGGAGACACATGCCCCTCTGAAATAATGAGGCAGGCTCTCCAGCCTCTGTCCCACAGCAGATGCTAAGGGGATACAATCTCAGCTCCAGCAGCTCCCACTGCAGACAGGGAACTATTCCATGTAAGCTGAGACTGCTGGCCCTGTCTGGGCAAACAAGATAGGTTCTCCAGCCTCCATCCCACAGCAGATGCCAACAGGGCCCAGTCTCAACTCTAGCTCTTCACACTGTTGTTGGGGAAATATCCTGTGAAGAAACTTGGTAGGCTACCCCTCTGAGCTGAGACTGGGTTCTCCAGGGTCCACTCCACAATATATCTCAAGATGGCCAGTCTCAACTCCAGCCCCTCTCATTGCAACTAGAGACACATCCCACCTGTAAAATGATCTGCTGGGAAACATGCCCTTCTGGGCCACCAGGACAGCCTTCTGGACCTACGTTCCTGGCAAGCATTCCCACAGCCTTAGTATGCAACTTGAGTCTTTCCCAGGTCCATGTGGGCTGGAAAGCCATGTCAACCTTGGAGCCCTCATAAGACTTGCAGCAAGCCTGGATGTAGATCATCCTCTAGCGTTCAACAGCTGCAGTGATCACAGCCTCAGGGAACACAAAAGCCAGTTTGCTTAGAATTCCTGAGGGCCTCCCAAAAAGGACAAGCACAAACAAAGCCAGACTGCAAAGACTAAAATAAATACCCAGTCCCTGAATATGCAGATGTCATTGCATGTCTATAAGCATCAAGAACATTCAAGGAAATGCAACCTCACCAGATGAACAAAATCAGGCACCAAAGAGTAACCCTAAAGTGATGAAGATGTGTGATTTCTCAAAGAACTAAAATAGCTATTTTAAGGGAGTTCAACAAACTATAAGAAGACACAGAGAATCAATTGAGAAATTTACCAGAGAAATTTAACAGTGAATAAAATAATTTTAAAAAAATCAAACAAAAATTTTGGAGCTAAAAAATACAACAAATGAAGTAAAAAATGAAATAAAGAGCATCAATAGCAGAATGGGTCGAAAAGAATCAGTGAGCTTGAAGGCGGACTATTTGAAAGTACATAGTCAGAGCTGAGGATGGTGGCTCACACCCGTAGTCCAGGTACTCAGTAGGCTAGAAGGATTGCTTGAGCCCAGGAATATGAGACCAGACTGAGTCACATAGTGAAACTCCATCACTAAAAAAAAAAATTACTTTTAACTAACCAGGTGTGGTGGCATGCACCTGTAGTCCCAGCTACTCATGAGGCGGAAGTGTGAGGATCCTTTGAGCCCAGGTGGTCAAGGCTACACTTAGCTATAATTGTGCCACCTCAGTCCAACTCTGGGTAACAGAGGCCCCATGTTTGATAAATAATAAATAAATAGAATATATAGTGAGAGGAGGGAAAAAAGAATAAACAGGAATGAACAAAGCATATAGGATCTTTGAGACAACATCAAAAGAGCAAATATTTGAATTATTGGAGTTAAAGAGGGAACTGAGAAAGACAAAGGGGTAGAAAACTTTTTTAAAGAAACAACAGAAAATTTTCCAAACCTGAAGATATCAAGTAGGCAGGTATAAGGAGGTCAAAGATCGCTAATAGATTCAACCCAAATAATAACACCCTAAGACTTATTATAATAAAACTCTCAAAGATCAAAGACAAAGACAGGGTCCTGAAAGCAGTAAGAGAAAAGAAGCAAATAATATATGAGGAAGATCCAATATGACTGGTAGCAGACTTCTCAGCAGAAATCTTACAGACCAGGAAGGAGTAAGATGGTATACTCAGTGTTGAACAAAAAAAACCTGTCAACTATGAATACTGTGCCAAGCAGAATTATCCTTCAGAAATGAAGAGATACTTTCCCAAACAAAAGCTGAGGAAGCTTATCACTACTAGACCTATCCTACAAGAAATGCTAAAGGGAGTACTTCAAACTTAAAGAAAAATAGACACTAATGTGACTGTTATAATAATACTGAAATCATAGTGTGTAAACCACTTATATCTTTAGTAGGAAGACTAAAAGACAAAATTATTAAATAACAATTACAACAATTTATTAAGAGATAGGCAATATAAAAATTTAACTGGAACACCAAAAATTCAAAATGTGGATGGAGGAGATTAAAGTATACAGGTTTTTAATTTTTTTTTTTTTTTGCTATCAAAGTTAAGTTGATATCAGTTTTCAATAACTTGTTAATAACAATAGGATGTTTTGTATATGTCTCAACACAAAGCAAAAACCTGTGAGAGACATACTAAATATAAAAAGTAACCAATTAATCACACTACCAGAAAAAAATCATTTAACCACAATGAAAGACAGTAAGTGGGAAAAAAGGGGGGGTTACAAAACACCTAAAAGACAAGTAACAAAAAGGCATAGATCCTTACCTATCAATAACAACACCGAATGTAACCAGACTAAATTTTCCATTTAAAACATATAGAGCAGGTGAATGGATTAAAAAAACAAATCCAACTATATGCTTCCTAAAATAAATTCACTTCATAAAGACACACATAGACTGAAAGTAAAAGAATGTAAATAGATATTCCATTCAAATTGGAAATCAAAAAAGAGTAGAAACAGCTATACTTAGACAAAAGAGACTTCAGATCAAAGACAGTAAAAAGAAATAAAGGCCAATATATAATGATAAATGTCATGTTATTATATAACAGGATTATGTAAGATTATATATATTATCATTATATGAGGATATAAAAATTATAAATATCTATGCACCCAGGCATATAGCGCTCCCAAGTATATAGAGCAATCATGAACAGATCTAAAGCAACAAATAGGTGGTTGCAATAAAACAATAGTAGGGGACTTCAATACTCCACTCTCAGTAATGGACAGATTGTCCAGATTTAAAAAATCAACAAAGAAACATCAGAGCTCAACTACAAACTAGGCCAAAGAGGCATTTTGTAACTGACATTTACAAAACACTTCATCCAACTGTCACTGAATATACATTCTTTTTTTTCTTTCTTTTTTTGACAGGGTCTCACTGTATTGCTCAGGCTGGAGTGCAGTGGCACAATCATAGCTCATTGCAGCCTTGACCTCCTGAGTTCAAGTGATCCTCCCACTTTAGCCTCCCAAGTAGCTGGGACTACAAGTACATATCATCACACCTGGCTATTTTTTTTTTTTTTACTTTTTGTAGAGACAAGGTCCCACTATGTTGCCCAGGCTCACATTCTTATCAGCACATGGAATATTATCCAGAATACATAAATATGTTAGGCCACAAAATAAGTCTCATCAAATTTTAAAAGAGAATCTATCAAGTATATTATCTAACCACTATGGAATAAAACTAGAAATCAATAACAAGAGGAACTTTGGAAATTATACAAATACGTGAAATTTAAACAACATTTTCCTGAAAGAACAAAAGGTGAATGAAGAATTTTTTTTAAACGTAATGTCTTGAAACAAATAAAATATGCACCTAAAGGTGCATATTAAAATTAAAAGCATTACTGAAAATATTATGATATTAATACTGATATTAAATAATATTACTGAAAATAATGTTTTTAGAATTGCATTGAGAATATATTTGATAGGATTTCTACTTTTAAAAATTTGATGAGACTTATTTTGTGGCCTAACATATATTCTCGATAATATGTCATATTTTTATGTATTCTGAATAATTCCATGTGCTGATAAGAATATGAGCCTGAGCAACATAGTGGGACCCTGTCTCTACAAAAGAAGTTCAAGTTGGTCTTGAACTGCTTTTCCCACACTAGAATAGGAACAGCCAAACCCAATATTATTAGAAGGAAAGCAATAATAAAGATCAGAGCAAAAAATAAATGAAATCGAGACTATAAAACAATACAGAGGATAAATGAAAAAATGAGTTGATTTCTTGAAAAGATAAACAAAATTTACAAACACTTTTAGATGACTAAGAGGAGAGAAGACCTAAATAAATAAAATGAAACATTACAACTGATACCACAGAAATATAAAGGCTCATTAGAGACTATTATGAACAACTATACACCCACAAATTGGAAAACCTAGAATAAATAGGATAAACTTCTGGGCCCACACAACCTACTGAGACTGAACCATGAAGAAATGGAAAACTTGAATAGAACAATAACAAGTAATGAGATAAATGCAGTAATAAAAAGTCTCCCATCAAAGAAATGCCCAGGACCTGATGGATTCACTGCTGAATTCTACCAAACATTTAAAGAAAAATGAATACCCATTCTACTCAAACGACTTCAAAAAACTGAAGAGGAGGGATTTTTGAGATAGAGTTTCACTCTGGTGCCCAGGCTGGAGTGCAGTTGAACACTCATGGCTCAACACAGCAGCCTCTACTTCCCAGGCTCAAGAAATTCTTCCATCTCAATGTCCTGAGTAGCTGGGACTATAGGCACATGCCACCACACCTGGCTAATTTTTGTATTTTCTGTAGAGGCAGGATCTCACCAGGTTGCCCAGGCTGGTCTTGAACTGAGCTCAAGCAATCTGCCCACCTCGACCTCCCAAAGTGCTGGGAATACAGGCATGCGCCACTCTGCCTGGCCCACTTCTAAACTCATTCTACAAGGCCAGCATTGTCCTAATACCAAAACCAGACAAGGACATAACAGAAACAGAAAACAACAGGCTAATATCCCTGATGAACACAGACGTAGAATCCACAACAAAATACTATCAAACTGAATTCAAAAACATTTTTTAAAAGATCATTTACCGTAACCAAATGGAATTCACCATCACCAAGTGGAATTCATGCCAGGGACGAAAAGATGGTCCAATACACACAAATCATTAAACATGATACATCGCATCAACAGAATCAAGGACAAAAAACATATAATAATTTCATATTAAAATTAAAAGTGTTATTGAAAAGCATCAGATAAAATTCAACATCTTTTCATGATAAAATCTCTCAACAAATTGGGTATAGAAGGAAAATAACACAATAATGACCATTTATAACAAACCCATAGTTAATATTATTCCTATGAAGGAATAGAGAAAAACTGAAAGTCTTTCCACTAAGATATATAACAAGACAAGTATGCCCACTTTCACCACTATTATTCAATATAGTACTGGAATTCCAAATACAGAAACTAGAAAAGAGAAAGAAAGGGCATCCAAATTGGAAGAGAGAAGTTAAATGATCCTTGTTTGCAGATGATATAATATTATATTTGGGAAAAACCTGAAAACTCCACGAAAAAAACTATTAGAACTGATAAACAAGGCTGGGCGTGTTGTAGCATACCTGTATTCCCAGCAATTTGGGAGGCTAAGGTGGTCAGATAGCTTGAGCCCAGGAGTTTGAGACCTACCTGGGCAACATGGCAAAACCCCATCTCTACATAAAATTTAAAAACTAGCCAAGCATGGTGTGCATGCTTGTAGTTCCAGCTACTTGGGAGACTGAGGTGGGAGGATCACCCGAGCTTGGGATGTTGAGGCTGTAGTGAGCTATCACAACACTGCACTCCAGCCCGGATGACAGAGTAAGATCTTGTCTCAAAGCAGAAAACAAAAACAAAAACAAAAAAAAACTGATAAATTCAGTCAAGTTGCAAGACACAAAATTAACATACAAAAATCAATAGGATTTCTATACACTAAAATCAATCAATCTGAAAAAGAAATCAAGAAAGCAATCCTATTTAAAGCAGCTACAAAAAAATAGGAAGAAATTTAATCAAAGAAGTGAAAGATCCACAGACTGCGATAGCTCACGCCTGTAATCCCAATGCTTTGGTAGACCAAGGCAGGAGGACTGCTTGAGCCCAGGAACTTGAGGCTGTAGTGAGGTATGATCACATGCCACTGCACTCCAGCCTGGGCAACACAGCGAGACTCTGCCTCCAAAACAAACAAACAAACAAAAACACCCACTATGAAATGGGTGTTTTTATAGTTTGAATTTAAAAAAAAATTTTAAATATGTAATTTTAAAATAATTTACCTGTTTGTTACATTCTTTAAGTTCCAATTCTGATTTCTCCAGAGTACCTTCTAATTTAATTATTTTTTGTTCCATTTCTCCTCTGTGCTCACGAATAGTCATATCCAAATGTGTAACCTAAAAAATAACAAACTGTTGTTCAATTTTATTCTGATATAGAAACTTGTGTGCTCAGAATAGGCTTTGTCATTGTTTATAGCAAGTATAACAAGTATAAACTCATCTCAAATTATTTTTTAAATGGGAAAAATAATCATTGTTTACTAATGGTTCATGAGCCTCATATACCTTTTTTAAAAATACATAATGACATTCAATTTCATATACGTTATAGAAACTTAAAATATAGTTGTGTTCATAAATAACAAATGAAATAATTCAGACTCATCTTATGCTGGATAAAAAGTGCTAAATAATGCCTTCCAAATATTTTTGTTCCTTTAAAACTTAGCTTCTTCTGATATGGGTTAATATAAGAGATCAAAAGGCTCAGATACTAAGCTAATCCTCATTTTCAAAATCTACTTGCTAGAAAAATATCAAGGTAAAGAGAGATGACATATCTCTAATTTATTAAACCCTATGTGCAGAGAAAAGATATGCTATAAAAATACTCATTTTACCAAAAATTGGTGACCTCTCAAATCCTGTGTGACTGCGTCATAACAGAAAACTTCATTTAATATAATGAAGAAAAATCAACCTGAGCTGCTCTTTGCTTTAGTTCCCAATTTCTCTCCTTAAGTGCCTGATCCATTTCAAGGAGCTCCTGCTTTTTGTCTTCAATCTCCATCTTGCATTCTCTACAATTTATCAAAGGAAAAATATCAAAGCAGATAGTAGGAATATTATAATTTTAAAAAGTTAGGTCGACCAGGTTATCTTTTCTATAAATTAAAAGCAAAAGAATATATGCAATTAACTCAGATTGAACAGGTCAAACTAAAGGAATAATCAAGAAAAATATAGACAGGCCGGGTGCAGTGGCTCATGCCTGTAATCCCAGCACTTTGGGAGGCTGAGGTGGCAGATCACAAGATGAGGAGTTCGAGACCAGCCTGGTCAATATGGTGAAACACCATCTCTACTAAAAATACAAAAATTAGCTGGGTATGGTGGCGGGTGCCTATAGTCCCAGCTGCTCGGAGGCTGAGGCAGGAGAATCACTTGAACTCAGGAGGTGGAGGTTGCAGTGAGCCGAGATCGCACCATTGCACTCCAGCCTGGGCAATAGAGTAAGACTCCATCTCCAAAAAGAAAAAAAAAAAGAAAAAGATTGACATCAATATAATTAATTTAATAAGGGGTACTCTAAAAAGGTAAGTTATTCATTTAATTAATTCATTCACTTATTGATTTAGCAAATATTTACTGTTTCCTATATGCCAGGGTTCTAAGCGCTGTGGATTTAATAGTAAAAAAGATGTCTCTGATCAGAGTTTACATTCTAATGGGACTAGCAGAAAAGACAGACTATAAACACCTAAGTTAAAAAATATATAATAAGGGCTAAGTTACAGCATTAATTGCATGATGAGGTAGTGAGGTGGCTAGTCAGAGAAGGCTTCTCTCTGAAGTAATATGAAGGACAAGAAGCTGACCATTTAACTGTCATCCCAATAAAAACAAACAGCTATGCTCAAGGTTCCATGGTAGAGGCAAACTTGGTAAGTGTGAAGTATAAGAAAAAAGCCAGGAGCAAGGAGAGTTGTATAAAAAGAGGCCAGAGAAGTAGACAGGAACGTGACCACATAAGGCTTTGTATTCCAAGATGAGGAGCTTGGATTCTTTTTTAACTGTGGTAAACTACATATAACATAAAATTTACCACTTCAATCGTTTTTAAAGTGTACAGTTCTGAGGCATTAAGTATATTCATAATGTTGTGTAATCATCACCACTATGTCCAGTATTTTTTCATTGGTCCCCCCATAGAACGTCATACCCATTAGCACTTATTTTCCATTCTCCCTTCCCTCAGTCCCTGGCAACCACTAATCTTTCTCTATGAATTTTCCAATTCTGAATATTTCATAAATTGAATTATGCATCATATATCTGGCTTATTTCACTTAGCACAATGTTTTCAAGGTTCATGCACATTGTACCATGCATCAGTATTTTATTCCTTTTATGACTGAATAATATTCTTTGTATGGATACACTATATGATACAGTTTGGCTGTGTTCCCACCCAAATCTCATCTTGAATTCCCACGTGTTGTGGGAGAGACCCAGTGGGAGGTAACTGAATCATGCGGGCAGGTCTTCCCTGTGCTATTCTTGTGACAGTGAATAAGTCTCATGAGATCTGATGGTTTTAAAAATGAAAGTTTCCCGCACAAGCTCTCTTCTCTTATCTGCCGCCATGTGAGACATGCCTTTCACCTTCCAGGTGAGGCCTCCCCAGCCATGTGGGAACTGTGAGCCCAATAAGCCTTGTTCTAAATTGCCCAGTATTGGGTATGTCTTTATCAGCAGTGTGAAAACTCACTAATACAGTAAATTGGTACCAGTAGAGTGGGGTGCTACTGTAGAGACCCAAAAATGTGAAACTGACTTCGGAACTGGGTAACAGCCAAGGGCTGGAACAGTTTGGAGAACTCAGAAGAATACAGGAAAATATGGGAAAGTTTGGAACTTCCTAGAGACTTGTTCAGTGGCTTTGACCAAAATGCTGATAGCAATTTGGACAATAAAGTCCAGAATGAGGTGGTTTTGGAGAGAAATGAGGAACTTGTTGGTAACCAGAGCAAAGGTGACTCGTTAAGTTTTAGCAAAGAGACTGGTGGCATTTTGTCCCTGCCCTAGAGATTTGGGGAACTTTGAACTTGAAAGAGACGATTTAGGTTATCTGGGGGAAGAAATTTCTAAGCAACAAAGCACTCAAGAGGTGACTTGGGTGCTGTTAAAGGCATTCAATTTTATAAGGGAAGCAGAACATAAAAATCTGGAAAATTTGCAGACTGACAATGCAATAGTAAAGAAAATCCCATTTTCTGAGGAGAAATTCAAGTTGGCTGCAGAAATTCGCCTAAGTAACAGAGAGTTGAATGTTAATCCCCAGGGATGGGGAAAATATCTCAAGGGCATGTCAGAGATCTTTGCAACAGCCTCTCCTATCACAGGCTCTGAGGCCTAGGAGGAAAAAAACGTTTATGGGCAGGGTTCAGGGTCACCGTGCTATGTGCAGCCTAGGGACTTGGTGCCCTGCATCCCAGCCACTCCAGTTGTGGCTAAAAAAGGTCAACACAGAGCTCAGGCTGTGCCTTCAGATGGTGCTAGCCCCAAGCCTTGGCAGCTTCTACCCGGTGTTGAGCCTGTGGGGTACAGAGAAGTCATGAATTGAGGTTTGGGAACCTCCACCTAGATTTCAGAGGATGTATAGGAAGGCCTGGTTGTCCAGGCAGAAGTTTGCTGTTGAGGCAGGGACTTCATGGAGAACCTCTGCTAGGGCAGTGCAGAAGGGAAATGTGAGATGGGCACCCCCATACAGAGTCCCTGACTAGAGCACTGCCTGGTAGAGCCATGAGAAGAGGGAGGACTACCATCCTCCAGACCCCAGAATAACAGATGCACTGACAGCTTGCATCGTGTGCCTGGCTACAGACAACACCAGCCGTGAAAGCAGCCATGAGAAAGGCTGTACCCTAAAAAGCCACAGGGCAGAGCTGCCCAAGACCATGGAAACCTACCTCTTGTATCAGTGTGACCTGGATGTGAGACATGGGGTCAAATGAGATCATTCTGGAGCTTTAAGATTTTACTGCCCTGCTGGCTTTCAGACTTGCATGGGGCCTGTAGCCCCCTTGTTTTGGCCAATTTCTACTATTTGGAATGGGTGTATTTACCCAACATCTGTATCCCCATTGTATCGAGGAAGCAACTAACTTGCTTTTGATTTTACAGGCTTATAGGCAGAAGGGATTTACCTTGTCTCAGATGAGAGTTTGGACTGTGGATTTCTGAGTTAATGCTCAAATGAATTAAGATTTTGGAGGACTGTTGGGAAGGCATGATTTGTTTTGAAATGTGAGGACATGAGATTTGGGAGGGGCCAGGGGCGGAATGATATAGTTTGGCTGTATTCCCACCTAAATCTCATCTTGAATTGCCATGTGTTGTGGGAGAGACCCAGTGGGAAGTAACTGAATCATGGGGCGGGTCTTTCCTATGCTGTTCTCATGATAGTGAATAGGTCTCAAGAGATCTGATGGTTTCATAAAGGGGAGTTTCCCACACAAGCTCTCTTCTCTGGTCTGCTACCATGTGACATGTGTCTTTCACTTTCTGCCATGATTGTGAGGCCTCCCCAGCCATGTGGAACTGTTGAGTCCTCTTTTGTAAATTGCCCAGTCTTGGGTATGTCTTTATCAGAAGCATGAAATGGACTAATACACTATATTTTGTTTATCCATTCAACTGTTAATGAGTATTTGGGTTGTTTTCACTTTTTGGTTTACTTTGTAAACATTTGTATACAATTTTTGTTTAGATACTTGTTTTCAACCCTTTTGGGTACCAAACTAGGAATGGAATTACTGGGTCATATGGTAATTCTACGTTCAACTTGTTGAGGAATGCTAAACTATTTTCTATAGTGGCTGCAACATTTTAGATTCCCACCAGCAATGAATGAGGGTTCCATTTTCTCCACACTTGCTAACACTTGCTCTTTTCTGTTTTTTAAAAATGACCATCCTTAGTGGGTATGAAGTGATATATCAATGTCGCTTTTATTTTCATTTCTGAAGGAGTTTGGATTTTATTCTGAAGGTTTTAGAAAGCCATTAGAACGTTTAAGTAGTGAAGCAATATGATTTTTTTTTTGATGGAGTCTTACTTGTTCTGTTGTCCACACTGGAGTACAGTGGCGTGATCTTGGCTCACTTCAACCTCCACCTCCCGGATTCAAGCAATTCTCCTGTCTCAGCCTCCTGAGTAGCTGGGACTATAGATGCCTGCTACCATGCCTGGCTAATATCATATTTTTAGTAGAGATGAGGTTTCACCATATTGGCCAGGGTGGTCTCAAAATCCTCACCTTGTGATCTGCCTGCCTCAACCTCCCAAAGTGCTGGGATTACAGGTGTAAGCCACCACTCCCGGCCTAATTTATGTCTTAAATAATAAACTTAAATCTATTTTCAGAAAAATGGATTGTTGGGACGGAGTCAAGAACGTAAGCAGAGAGCCTGGTTAGGAAGCTACAGCAATGGATTAGGTGAGAAATGACGCTTTGTGCTAAGGATAATAGAAAAGAGGCCAGGAAATCAATGGATTTAAGAATATGTTTTGGGACTGGGTGTAGTGACTCATGCCTGTAATCCCAGCACTTTGGGAGGCTCAGGACGGTGGAGCACCTGAGGTCAAGAGTTCAAGACCAGTCTGGCCAATATGGCAAGACCCCGCCTCTACTAACAATACAAAAATTAGCTGGGCATGGTGGTGGGCGCCTGTAATTCCAGCTACTTGGTGGCTGAGGCAGAATTGCTTGAACCCGGGAGCAGAGGCTGCAATGAGCTAACATCACGCCACTGCACTCCAACCTGTGTTGAGCGAGACTCTGTCTCAAAAAAAAAAAAAAGAATACGTTTTGGAAATAAAGTTGACATGGCTTGCTAATACACTGGATAAAAAAAGGGATGGAATGCGAGAACAAGAAAAATCTTACATATTTTTGGTTTGAGCAACTGCATCATGCTAAGTTAGAGGAAGCGCAGGGTTATGAGGAAATATATGAGTCCTATTTTGGCCAAGTTTGAGATGCTTTTTAAAAATATCCAAATGGAGACAACAGTAAGTAGTTAGATATTGAATCTGGAATTACAGGAAAAGGTAAATACTGGAGTTTGTGGATACAGAAGAGAAGGGGCCCTACACTGAATTCTGTGGTATAACATCTAAGGTTCTGGGTTATCTTGCTGCTCCTTATCCTGTTCATTTCACATTTTACATCCTAATTTGTAACTGTTTTCCTTTTCTGAATCTATTTCCCATACTTTGGCTCTGATCTGGCTGTCCACCTCCACTCACTATACATGTGTGTTGGCATAGCAGTTAATGCTATACTGCTAATCTAAGATCCCAGACTTTAGAGTTGGACTTGTGTTTTAACTTCCTTCTCTAGACTCTGCTACCTGTATTACTTGGATCATTTTATTTTTCTCAAGGCCTCAGGTTTCTCAACTATTAAAAAGGTGATAATACGTTTCTATTAGGTGTGTTGCAAGGAAATGAGTGAGATAATATGTGAAGTCCCTGGTAGAGTCCTGGCATAAAATAAGGACTTAATATAAAGAACAATATTACCAATATTATATCCTTCTGCTGTTTGCCACTGCTGTATGCTGGCCCCATCATTTTTTTTTTTTTTTTTTTTTACCACTAGGGCCAGTATAAAATAGTCTAATGACTGAGGATGAGAGCTCTGGCAGCCAACAACAGCTGAATTAGTTAGATAAGGCATGGGATAGGCTGGCTGGGAAGAGCCAAAGTGAGTCAAAGGCAGTTGAGAAGTTTAGACATCTAGAACGCAATGACACATTTAACTGTATGATTCAAGGACTCAGTAATAAAATGAAATACCAATAACTGTAATATCATTTCTTATTATTAACTCACCTAAGTTCAGCTGTGAGATCCTTTATCGTAGTGTATTTTTCCTCTAATGATAACTGAGCCTTCTGTAGTACATCTCTCAATTCCTGGAGTTGCCTTAAAGTACTTTTTAATTCTCCATGAGCATTTTGTAGTTCAGACTCTAGTGCTTCCCGTTTTTGCAAGGCTTCTGTTAGTTCAGTTTCGGTATTATGCTGCAACTTTTCTAACTCCTTTACTATTAAGAGGAGAGAATGATTTTATAACTATATATAAACCATTTCTCATTACAAATTTTGTTTAGAATATTCAATTTTATTCATCTACATGGGGCAAAATACTACTTATTGTCCCTTCCAGCCCCACCATCTCAAATTCTCACATTATTTCACTTCGTAAGTACAAATACATAAGCAACTAAACTCATGTAACCTCTTGCTTACCAGCATTTGTTTTCTTTTCTAGCTCTGTCTTTGTCTGATCTAAGATCATATCTAATTGAGAGAGGTGCATTGCTTTATTTTCTCCATCTCGTTTTAGGTGCATTATTTCTTTTTCCATTTTAGACAGCTCTTCTTTGTACTGATCCATCTCAAGTTTTACTTGCCTAATTAAAAACAATAAAACAGGCTAATTTAGAAACTTAAAAAACTAACTGATTTGTCACGGACTAAAGAAAGCCTGAAAGTTATATGAGGATAATCAGCAAAATATCTAGTAAGAATTTTAAATCACCTGTTTTAAAAAATTCTCCAACTAAAAACTATTCCTTTATACTTTACATACCACTAAATACAACTTTACTACTACCTGGTAATATTTAACAAGCCTAGTATTCTTTTCAGTCTAACTCCGTTTAACTTTAGCTCTGCATTTATTGAAAACATCCAAGGACCTCATTAATCTATAATTTTTGTTTTTAGCAACAAAGACAATAAATAAGCCAAACAATCAAATTATTCATCATAAAAGTCATACTACTCACAGGAGAGCCAAGTCAGTTGTTTTTACTCAGAGTTTATTGGTTCTATCCTTTCTTTAGCTTTAAAAGGGACTACAGATTCCTAGACTAGTGCAACGTCCCTGCTTAACAGAAGAGAAAACTGGAAGACTAGGTAAATTGTCTGAGAAAATACAACTAGTTGTTCATAGTGATACGGCCAGGCTTACTAACTTTGTCAGTTTTGAGCTTATTCTAATATGGCAGCTCCTCTACAGACAAATCAACATACTAAGAGCCAGTTCTGAGACCCTTTGTTGGTAATTCCAAAGTGATATTCACTAATTAAACAATTGTTAATGTTATCCTCAATGGTAGGAAGAGTTCATTTTTCTTTGTGTCAACACTGTTTCTGTTGATCTTTGAAATTTTCTAAATTGAGTTTGCAACTAGGAGCATTTCTTTTCTAAATAAAACTTCAACAAATTTGGATTTGTTCAAGAATTTTTTAATCAGAAATCCATTAGTCAACTTAAGGAAAACTATAAAACCCCTGAAACAATATGCAAAATTATACATGTATAATGTACATGTGTACATCTATGTATAGAGGACAAGCTATAGCTTTTCACCAGATCCTCAAATATGTCCATAGACCAACTAACTTAAGAACTACTAGATTAGACAAGTGCCAATGACACTTTTACATTTCTAAAATCCCAAGTAAAGAATTTTTACCTTGACCGATTAGCTCTAATATTAAAGTAGATGTAAAACAGATTATAAAAGAATAATCAAAAGAAGTTGGCATACAGAGCTATGAACAGACAGCTTGTCAGCAAAGGAATTAGGGGAAAATTATAGAAAATATATACAAGGACTCAAAAAGCATTAGTAGCCTACAGACATTTTATAAAAAATAGAACTGTATATGCCTCAAAAGTTTCATTAGCGTATGACTACATTTTAGCATGATATATATAATGATAACCCTGAGATACCCAGGGAAAGTAAAAATGCCAAGAAAATATGTATTTTAGAAATTTTCCACCAAAAAGTTTTTTGTTTGGTTTTGATTTAAATTTTCAGCACTTGATAAATCCCATGGGAGAAAGTTGCTGGGGTTATGTTAAAGATCAGGATCATTAGAGTACAGAAACCGTTACAATTGAGAAGCCAAGGTGTCAGAAGGATCAAACTTCAGATGTATATTGAAATCACCAAGAAGAGTGACAGAAGTGATGCTGGAGAAAGCAACAGTAAGTCAGGTGGTCTACAGAAATCAGGACAAGTGAGGGTTCTGATGGCATGAGGTTCACAAAGAATAGTATATACTTCACACGTAGCCTGAACCCTGTGGTACAAGAGCTATATAGGGAAAAGTTTTTTACTTCAGAAGTTTACAGGGGAAGAAGTAATGTCCTTAAGGGAGGGTCAGGTTTCTATTACAGCAAGAAAAAAGAAAAAGTAGTAATATAAAGAAAGAATTATGAAGTTCAAAAGGCACGGTAGAAGTCTTTCAGAAGTTGGGATGGGGTTGGAGAAAGAAACAGAATGTGTGGAGAGCCTTTTGGGAATTTGTGTGAGATATGAGGGCTGACCTGGAAATCTAGGGCTTCTTGTGGTATCTGGCATAAACAAGGATAAAGTGATAATGTAATCAGTCTTCACAGACTCAAGGTGGACATTAGTGGTGAGGCCATGTTACTGAATAGAACATCTGTCAATGGAAGAAAGAAGATCTGAAAAATTTTGGTCTTAGCCTTAAACATGGGATGCCCTCAACTCTGTTGAGAGGGTGACGGACATCTGAGGAAGCAAGTTGGTCCTTTGAGCACAAAGGACCCCTGTCAATGGAGGATAGGGAACCTGGGAACATGTGGTTTTAGTTCCAGTGCAAAAGTTCACTCTTGACTCCTGTTGGTAGAAGGGTGGGTTGATTATATTATAAATTATGTCAATTCTTCATGACAAAGTAGAAGAGATCTGAAGAGGCTAGGTACAGATTTCAGCTCATGAGTTCCTCTCTTGATCAATTAAATATCGATGCCTGGGACCAGCCTAGCCAAATTAAATCAGAATCTTTAGGTTTTATTTAATCTAAAAGTGGGAGCCAGGCATCAGTTTTTTTTTTTACAAACTCCTGAGGTGATTTTAATATTCACTAAAGGCTGAGAACCACTTTTATATTGTCACTCTTACCCTACATAATTGGATCACCTAAAAGTTTCCTCTATGTGAGTACATTTACATTTTTGCTTACAACTTTTAATGATATTCACAATTAACATTTGCTGAGTGCCTATGAGGTATAAAGAACTGTGCCAGTTGTTGTGTAAGACTCTAAAATAAACCAGATATGATCCTTGTCTTAAGAAACTTATAGTAGGAAGGTTAAAAGTATTAAACTATAATACAGAAAAAGCATAATAAGAGATGTGAGGGAAATACAAACAAAATACAATAGGAACACAGACTATGGAGACATTAATTCCTCAAGCAAATGCTCCACTGAACATTATTTGATTGTGAAACTCAGATACCACTGAATTGAAATGGGAAGGTAAATAAAACATATTGACACTTTACCTGGCAGTGCCAGTAAGCTCAATCACTTTTTGCCTTTTCAAATCTGCTTCATGTGCAGCTGATTCACATTTCTCCTCCATTTTTCTCAACTTTTCAGCTGAAGTTTCCCTTTGTTTTTGAAGTTCTTGTTCCAGTTTTGACACCTTTTAAAGCAGTTTTCAGTAAACATTTTAAATTCAGAAGAAAAATACCTTTATAAATATGTAACCTAGCCTAGCTTATCAGTTTCAAGATGTATCATAAAAATCAACATACAAACCAAGAAGAAATATTTTGAAAATATAAAAGCAAGGCTTACTTTCTAATAATAAAGATACTTTACATACATATTACTATGTAGGGAAGTAGCCACATCATAACACTAAAGTGCTATAATAATTGAAAAAAATGACAGTAAATTTTCCTCTTTTCGTTATCCCCATTTGAAATGCTCTTTCTTCTCTTACCAAACTGCTCGTTTCTTTTCTTCACAAATTGGCTCATTCAACACATTCCTAGATTTCCACATGATCTCAAATGTTACAATTTATATTTGCTGCCATCGTAACTCGAATTTGTTCCTATTAATTCTTTCTCTACTCTACTATAATAAAGGAGGTATTTTTCCTCCTATATAAGCCAAACTACTTCATAGGTGTTCTGGATTTAATTCCTACCAATTTTTTCAGGAACTTCCTACGATTATCTCCTCTTTCCATCTATCTTCAGTCTCTCTATTTTTTTTTTTTAATATTAGCACTTAAACATGTTCAAGACTTTCCCAACTGTAAAAAGCTTTTCTTCAGACCTCAACCTCCCTTTACCTACCATCCTTTATTTCCTCCCATGTATAGTCCAAATTCTCAAAGTTTTCTATGCTTGTTGTATCACTGTCTCACTTCTCATTCTTCAACCCATAGCCAGAGGCCATTCCACAGAAATAGGGATTACATCACCAGTGACTTCCAAGTTGCTAATTCCAATGGACATTTCCCAACCCTCATTTTACTTGACATTAATTCCAACAGCCCATGACACCAACATTCCTTCCTTCCTTAATGAAATACTTCGGCTTCCATGTATCACATACCTCAGGGATCTGCCCAAGTCAATCTTCTTGCTTCTCATTCTATATTCTCTCCCTAGGTAATCTCAGTCACTCCATGTCTTCATGAATATTTATATGGCTGTGGTCTCAAAGTTAAGCTCTCAATTGTAACCTGAATATTGCTCCTGCTCTTCTAAAATCCCTCACTGAAGAACTAAATATACATTACAAGCCATTAATATCTTGCCAGGTGTGGTGGTTCACGCCTATAATCCCAGCACTTTGGGAGGCCAAGGAGGGCGGATCACTTAAGCCCAGGAGTTCGAGACCAGCCTGGGCAACATGGTTAAACTTTGTCTTTACAAAAAAAAAAAAAATTAGCTGGGCATGGTGGCACACACTCAGAAGGCTGAAATGGGAGAATCACCTGAGCCCAGGGAAGTCGAGGCTGTACTCAGCTGTGATCATGTCACTGCACTCCAGCCTGGGTGACAGAGTAAGACCCTGTCTCAAACAAAACAAAACAAAACAAAACAAAAAAAACCCCATTAATATCCATCCCTCCACCTCAAGTTCCAAGAATAAAATTAAAACACTACTCAGGTAAAAACAGAAAGGAGCCAAGGAAAATCTACCTACTCAATTATTAATTAAATAAAGAAATCTAAAGATGCAAAATGGAACCTATACATAGTGGAATATGAATGAAAGGCAGAAAGAGAATACGTAGTCAAAAAATTTACTTCAAATAATGAAGAAATTTTTAGACATAAACTTCCATAGACATCAGTGAAGCTAATGAGAACACAAAATCTTTTAAAACAAAGATCACGAAGAAATAAAATCACCAAATAAAAAATACAACTGAACTGGTAACAAAAAAAAAAAAAAAAGGAAAAAAACCCCCCCCAAAAAATACAACCATTATAGAAATGAAAACCACCTTAAAAGGAACAAGAATCATAATCCTGCAAGAAACAGAGTCAATGACAAAAGATGTAGGAAGTGGGAATCAAACATAAATGAGAAAAGAAACGCTTCAGGATGAAGCATTTAGCTGTATAGCAGGCACAGTAAGCAGTAGGTCTAAATTTTAATAAAAGGGATGGAGAGTCACAAGAAGATGTCTCCTAAAAAAAAAAATACAGAATACCTGCCTGATGTGTTTAAATGCAGTGAAAAGAAGATTCTTTAGTTCCACTGGACAGGCTGAGGATGAATTCAGAACAAGTAGATAAAAGACCATACAAATGACAAAAAAGGAAAATACAGTAAGATTACAGGGGACGATCATTTTCTAATTTAAACATTACTGTAAATTTGATTTCTTTTGAAAGAGAAAAACAAAATAAAAATGTAAAATATCTAAAGAATTCAGATAAATTCAGTAATGAATTAAAGGAAAAAGATTAGATTCTAGTATAAAATTATCTAGGATTCTTACATTCAAGTAGGCAATAATTTTTCGTTTTACAACTTTCAGGGGTATTTTCCCTTGGGATTTTTCTTTTAGTGCACTGCTTTGCCATTTCTCTAAGGAATATCATACACTATGTCTTGATCCAAAAAGGAAAAATTATAGGTATTCAGATTAGGTAAAGGAAGACAAGAAGACAGACTGAATAAAGAAGTATGAATTATAAATTGTATGTAATGGCAAACATATAAGAGTTGTTATAAGAGTTGGAGGTCAGATTACATAGGAATAGAACTTTATTTTACAATATTAATATAGAATACTTCTTATAAGGCAAAATCCTTGAGGTTAAACAGCAGTTTTTTGTTTTCTGTTTTTTTCAGATGGAGTCTCACACTGTCGCCCAGACTGGAGTATAGTGGTGTGATCTTGGCTCACCGCAACCTCCGCCTCCTGGGTTCAAGCAATTCTCATGTCTCAGTCTCTCCAGTAGTTGGGGTTACAGGCATGTGCCACCTTAGCTGGCTAATTTCTGTATTTTTAGTAGAAATGAGTTTTGGCCATGCTGGCCAGGCTGGTCTCAAACTACTGACCTCAAGTGATCTGCCTGCCTCAGCCTCCCAAAGTGTTGGAATTATAGGCATGAGTCATAGTATCCAGCCAAACAGCAATTTAAAAAACTAACTGAAAGTCTATTTGTGATTTTAAAAATTTCTCTTTCATGCAAGTAAAACAATCTTGGGCTAATTATATATACCTGTTTTTCAAGTTTAGTTTGAATATCTTCTAGCTCTCCATTTCTAATTGTCTCTTGTTGTAACATTTGCTGCTGTTGCTGAAGAGTATGCTGTAGAATACTGTTTTGCTCCGAAGTCTCCTGAAGACTGTGATTTTTTATCTTTAGCTCTTTCTGTAAACAATATACCTACAAATACACACACACACACACACACACACACACACACACACACACACACGTATATCTCAATACAATGCAAAGTTTCAAATAAAAGGCAATAAAATATCAAAGCTGTCTTCCTTATCAGATAACGATCTTTGTCATATGGGACAATTGTATTCATGTCTATAGTTTGTCATTGGAAGGGCAGTTTTCATTTTTCTCATGGGGAGATGTATTAGAAGGACCTGCTTATAGGATTGGCTCTTGGTTGGGTATCTGGAAATTTGGCTTTTAAAATTTTCCTAAATGATGAGGTTGTTTTGCCTGCCTGGGGAACTGAAACATGGCTTCCTTTGGAATTCTGGAATTTTTGATACTTGTAGGCTGGCCATTGATCCTATGCAACAAGTCCCTATTAAAAACTCTGAACTGGCCAGGTGTGGTGGCTCATACCTGTAATCCCAGGACTTTGGGAGGCCCAGGCGGGCAGATCATCTGAGGTCAGGGGTTCAAGACCAGCCTGACCAACATGGAGAAACCTCGTCTCTACTAAAAATACAAAATTAGCTGGGCGTGGTGGCATGCATCTGTAATCCTAGCTACTCAGGAGGCTGAGGCAGGAGAATCACTTGAATCCAGGAGGCAGAGGTTGCACTGAGCTGAGATCATGCCATTGCACTCCAGCCTGGGCAACAGGAGCGTAACTTCAACTCAAAAATCAAACAAACAGACAAAACCAGGCGCGGTGGCTCACACCTGTAATCCCAGCACTTTGGGAGGCCCAGGCAGGCGGATTCCCTGAGGTCAGGAGTTTGAAACCAGTCTGGCCAATATGGTGAAACCCTGTCTCTACTAAAAATACAAAAAAATTAGCCAGGCATGGTGGCATGCACCTGTAATCCCAGCTACTTGGGAGGCTGAGGCAGGGGAATTGCTTGAACCAGGGAGGTAGAGGTTGCAGTGAGCCGAGATCGCATCACTGCACTCCAGTCTGGGCTACAGAAAGACTCCATCTCAAAAAAAAAAAAAAAATCCTGAACTTTGAGTCATAAATAGGCTTCCCGAGGTGGAAACAGATGTTGCTACATTTCATTGCTATAAAAAGTATAAAAAGGAGCATGTTCTGTTTGATCTTTCCCAGAAGTAGTGAAGAGCATAGGCAGCCATGGTTTTATCTGCATTCCACCTGATTCTTTCACGCTTACTAATAATAAACTATAGCCATAAAAGCATTATATAATGTTTGATGCTATTGTTATTGTTTATTAAATAATATCCCAGCAAAGCACTGCTGAATATTTATGCTCCAAAAACACATAAAGGAATGACACTAGTTACTAAAGAAATTTCACTAATTACTTGAAATATTTAGGACTCGAATATGATGGTCTCCAAAATTGCTTTAAAAGATACTTTTAAAGTTATCCAAGAGCACCTATTAAGAAGAAAAATAGGCTGGGCAAGGTGGCTCATGCCTGTAATCCCAATACTTTGGGAGGCCAAGGTAGGTGGATCACCTGAGGTCAGGAGTCCGAGACCAACCTGACCAACATGAAGAAACCCTGTCTCTACTAAAAATACAAAATTAGCCGAGCATGGTGGCATATGCCTGTCATCCCAGCTGCTCGGGAGGCTGAGACTGGAGAATTGCTTGAATCCGAGAGGCAGAGGTTGCAGTGAGCTGAGATTATTCTGTGGCACTCAAGCCTGGGCAACAAGAGTGAAACTCTGTCTCAAAAAAAAAAAAAAAAAATGTACATCATTATATCTGTGGAGAGCAGCCTGTGTTGATGTCCTCTAATAAATATGCCAGCAGAAATTATTTTAAAAATAGTATCAACAATAAAACACGATTTAAAATATATTTTATAATTCTTCATCTACCACAGTGAATGGAAGATTTAATAACATCAAGATTTAATAATCATCCCTTGATGATTGTCAATGTGATTAAAAATGATGCAACCATTTAAATAATTAAAAACAGTTAACATATAAAAATTTATAAAGTTAAAAAATCACATTTCATTAATATAATTTTGAAAAATATAAATGTAAATAGAAAAATGAAAACTGAAGTATTAGAGAATGGGCTGTAGGTAAATGTTCTTTAAAAGTTTTCTTGTTGTTGCTTATGTAATAAAATTTTTAAATGAAGGAAAATAAAGCCATTCCTTTAAAGCAAACAATCTTTCCAATAATTATCATTCCAAAAGGAATTTAAAACTCATTATAGTAAATAGTGGAAGAGAATCATGATTTGCTTTTTTTTTTTTCCTAACTATCCCAGCAGGTGAACATTAAGGCCTTCAGAGCCAAATATTCTTTGCTCATGATGAGAAGCTCCTAGTTCTCAGATTTCTTCATTATATGATGATGTAAACTAGAAGTAACCCTGGATATAACAGGCAACTAACTGATCTCTAATCCTGTTATTATAATCCCTTTTCATGCAAATCTGTTTTGCTTAATTCTGTCTGTATGAAAATAATTTAGTGTAAATATGTATCAGTATCACCTGTTCTGTTCTCTCTCTTAGCTCCTGAAAAAACCTGCAGATCACACTTCTGCAGTGGTTTATTTTATATAGAACTGACTTGCCTGCAAGATAGGTTTAAATACTATTTTTTTCTTTATTGGAACATCCTGTCTCATACTTACCTATTTGGAGAAAAAAAATGAACAAGACATTAAAATAAGACAAAACAGAAGAAAAAAATAAGATCTAACCAAAACACAAAGCCTTACCACATAATAACAACAAAATTTTATTTCAGTAATCTAGCCACTGACAAAATTTCAATTACATATATTGAAATACCTAATATTAGTTAACACAAATATTTATAAAATATAACCTATATCTATCAAACTTATACTGACATTTCATTGCACTGTCCTTTAACTTCCACTTGGCTTTAGTTTAAAAGTAAATATAGAACAAATTGCTTTTACATTATATTCTCTACTAATGTATTATTATATTCCCAGAGTACTTACTATTTTTAATTGGAGTAAATAAGAAAGTAGAATTTAGATAAAATCTACCTTACACATAACTTTATCTAGTATCACTAGATAATTGTTGCTTAATTGTTGCTTAAAAGTAAAATATAATGCAGAATTGTTGCTTAAAAGCAAAATATAATGCAGAAATATATGATGTCAGCTTCTCAAAATCTAAGTCCATCCATTTAAATGAAGATATTTATCAATGAAATAACTGATTTTATTGAATAAATTCTGTATGCAGAAAACACAGCTTATTCGCATCTACTTTGTATCTACTTTCTTTTATCATGTTGACAATGTAATTTTGCATGAACATATGACTTTATCATTTTAAAAGCACTGTTAAAAACATTTTAATATGAAATTAAATGTCTTTCAAAAATTCAGAATCCCAAAGTATTATTTTCATCATAAATATATTTAAGCATCTGGAAAAGAGTATGTGGCTGAGGCAAAAGCTCAGAGGAATATATATTAGCTTTTTGCAACATGTAATCAACATGTAGTTTTTGCAGCTGGCTAAATTACTACCAATATGCCATAGGGTCACTTAATTATTCAGCGAGTTATATGATTGGGGCATATTCCCTGATTTAAAAGATAAAAATATCTTTATAATGTCACCTATTATTAACAGAATGGATGCACTATTAATGAAATGAGTTTCTAAAATATAGCTATATATAATGAAAATTTCACAACTCTGCTGTTATAAGGTGTTAATTATATTAACCAACATTAGAAAGAATTTTCTCTGTAAGACATAATTTGCTGTAAAGACAAATAAGTCAATAGTAAGTAGTACTTGGATTCTTCTCCATGTTTTTTATCAATACACATGAACATGTGACATATGATCTTTTAAGTAAGCAAGCCAATGCATGTGCAGTTGAGCTAATGATTGGCAATAAATGAGCTTGTAAATCTTTTTAAATTACTTACTCCCTAGTCTGGACAAATATACCTGATTACTGCTTCTGGTTTCTAATTCAATTTAAGCCTAGA
The DNA here is from genome assembly GCF_001604975.1 of Cebus imitator. NCBI lineage: Eukaryota > Metazoa > Chordata > Mammalia > Primates > Cebidae > Cebus > Cebus imitator. The sequence goes on along the minus strand of NW_016107481.1, from coordinate 3,457,697 downwards.
TATATATTTCCAGCTGTTTTAAAAATCATTCTAAATGAGCCAGGCATGGTGGCACATGCCTGTAATCCTAGCTGCTGGAAAGGCTGAGGCACAAGAATTGCTTGAACCTGGGAGGCTGAGGTTGCAGTGAGCCAAGATTGCACCACTGCACTCCAGCCTGGGCAACAAAGCAAGATCCCATCTCAAAAAAAAAAATAATAATTGTTCTATTTATTGTGTGTGTAAATATCTGTTATCCACCATAGTCTATGATGTTTCCATGAGTGCAAAGTCTAAAGCTCAACAAATTCTCCTATTACAAATGTTGCCTACCTCTAGGTAGATCCCATCTCTGCCAAGTCTATTCACTCTGAAGTGTAATGTGAGCATGGGCAGTAGAATAAATGCCAAAATAACGTATTTTGTACACTACTTTAAAGAAGATCATAGTAAAAAAACTGACATTCCTATTTTAAAAAATCAAAGTACATACAGTTTAGATGATTTAGTTTCTATGTATTGGAGTAGAAAAATAGATGCCTGTCAAAGATGCTATAAAAACCTTCGTAAGGGAAGGTGCAGGGAAGAAGATATGACTGTATAAAATCTGAAGTTTTTTTTTTTTTAATTTCTAAGACTATATAATTACTTGGTCACCTAAGTCTGGAGTGCTGGTCAACTACATATTTACTCTTAGATCTACCTATACCTTTCCCCTGCTCTGCTCTATGTATTGCAGGAAACTGCATTTTTTGGCCTCCTTTGCCCTCTAGATTACAAATAGGTTTGGCCAATTGGAATGGCTAGTAGCTGCAGTGCTCCTCCTCTATTACCCCAGGTCCCATTAGAAAGACCCTTTTTCTTTGGCCCCAGCTCCAGTTCTAGACTATGATCACATCATCTTTTCCTGATGTTCCTCTAACCTTAAAAATGGTAGCAGTTCCTGGCTTATAATAATCTCTGAGTCACTGTGGTATACTGTTTGGCTTCTCTACCCTTTCATCACCTGTGTATCTAATTCTCTGTATAAATTCACTCTATTTAAAAGATATAAGGGCTTCTGTTTTTCTCATTGGACCTTTCTGATGTATTCAAGTCAATCTTGATAATTATTTATTTATTTTTTTGAGATAGGGTCTTACTGTGTTGCCCAGGCTGGAGTGCAGTGGTACAATCATGGCTCACTGCAGCCTTAACCTCCTAGACTCAAGTGATCCTCCCACCTCAGCTTCCTGAGTAGCTGGGACCACGAGCAAGCACCACCACACCTAGCTAATGTTTCTATTTTTTTGTAGAGGTGGGGTTGTGCCATGTTGCCCAAACTGGTCTTGAAATCCCAGCATCAAGTAATCCACCCACTTTGGTCTCCCAAAGTGCTGGGCTTACAGGCGCGAGCAACAAGTGGCCAAAAGTCAACCTTGATTAAGATTCATTGGGAACCATTTCTAAAAATAAATTTTAAGCTTAAAATATACACATCATAAATTCTAACAAAGAAATAAATAAATTCTTCATTACAATTATCCATTTGAGCAAATGTTTAGTGAGTGCCTAACCAAAGTGCTACAAATTGAGCATACAAAGATGAGTTAGATGTTCAAGAAAAGTTTTCAATCCAGTATTTGAGAAACTTCTCAAAAAAGTTGAAATTCTAAAGTTAATTCTCAATCCTACAGATAACTAGAAAGAACAAAAACAAAATGAAAAATTCTTGAAGAGTTTAAACCTCTAAATCTAAAACAATGTTTTAGGTGTTATGTAATTTTATATTGAAATGACTGTAATATTAATAATTTATTCTTCTGATTCCTTAAAATAATAAATAAAAGAATTAGAATTTTAAGGTATATCTTATTTTGCACTGAAATAATGTTTGCTCCTTAAAGAAAATAAAATTGGAATTTACATTTTATTAGAAATATTTTTTTGTATCACATACATAAAAGATATACTTTTGGCCAGGCACAGTACTTTGGGAGGCCCAAGTGGGTGGATCACTTGAGGCCAGGAGTTCAAGGCCAGCTGGCCAACAAAATGAAATCTCGTCTCTACTAAAAATGCAAAAATTAGTCAGGCATGGTAGTGCACGCCTGTAGTCCTAGCTGCACAGGCTGAGGCACAAGAATTACTTGAACTCAGGAGGCGGAGAGGTTCAAGTGAGCCAAGATTGTGACACTTCCCTTCAGCCTGGGTGACAGAGGGAGACTATGTCTCAAAAGAAAGAAAACAAAAACAAAAACAAAAACATATATATATATATATATGTATGTCCTAGGTTTCATGCTTCTTAAAAAGAAAATCACTTGAAATATATGCTACATATAAAGTAAATGTTAATTTACCTCTTCAGATTTCTTCTTTAACTGTTTTTCAAACTTTTCCTTATTTCCTTCCAATTGATTCAAATGCAAGACAAGTTCTTCCTTACAAATTTCCAATGCTGAATCTAGTTGTCTAACCTAAGCAGGAAAAAAAGGAAAAAAAAAAAAAAAAAAACCACAACCAATATATTCAATATTTTACAGATTATCTCCTAATGTTACCTCACTGCTTCGAAGAGTGAATATACATTCCTATTTAAGATATAAAATGCCATTATAGAAGATATTTATTGAGAAAACTAATTCTTCATTGCAAATGAGGAAACCAAAGAAAAAACCAGGGGATAGAATCCTGAAGAATAAACAAAAGTTGGACAAGTTGAGAAGGGATTCCCAGAACAGGGAGTAGTATCCTCAGAAACAAGGCCCTGTAAAAGGAAATGGTGAGAAGTAGGCAAGAGCTTAGGGTAGTAAGAAGATGAATTTGTAGGAAATAGTTATTTGGGAGCCACAACAGACAAGACAAACTGGGACCAACTGTCAAGAATCTGTAGGCCAAACACTCTAAAACCTTTTCTTTAAAGGAAGTACTATTTAAGCCTATTTCTTAAGTCTCCTTGAATAGGAAAAATAGGAAAGTGAGTACAAACTAGCATACTGTTAATGATGCTTACGTGAGAATTCTTTTTTCTTGGAGACAAAGTCTTGCTCTGTCACCCATGCTGGAGTACAGTGGTGTGATCTTGGCTCACTCCAACCTCCACCTCCCAAGTTCAAATGATTCTCCTGCCTCAGCCTCCTGAGTAGATGGGATTACAGGTATGTACCACCACACCTGGCTGATTTTTGTACTTTTAGTAGCGACCGGGTTTTGCCATGTTGGCCAGGCTAGTCTTGAACTCCTGTCTACCCACCTTGGCTTCCAAAAGTGCTGGAATTACAGGCATGAGCCACAGTGACTGGCCTTAAGTGAGAATATTTTTAAATGATGAAGTTACTAAGAAAAGAGAACTTTTTGTCAGCTAGGAAAAAAGGAGTGAAACCTTCTTTGCTTTGAAACTGTGAAAATATTTTCAGAAAAGCAGCAATTTAACTTGGTCCAAGTGTTCATATAGTTGCCACTGCTTTACTACCTTAATACCAAAGAGCAACTCAAATTCCGTACTTTTAGTTCATGGCCCACATATTGCATACATGCTCCACATCCCATCTATTAATAAGATTCTTGTCTAGCTCTTTGTTTTCTTTATTGTAAATTTGAGCTTCTCCATGGTGTTTTTCCTTTTAATGCTAATAATGTTCTAGTAGGCAGTCTTGAAAAAGTGAAAGAAATCTCCGATTTCTTAGCAGATGAAAAAATGAGAAAAACATTCTCTCTTGCAGATTCTATTCTACATTCAGAAATTATCTTTGCCACTCTTATTTCTAAGAAGGAAATCTTATAAGATACAGTTTTTGAACACCCTTTTAGTCTGTGTATGAAACCAATAACAGCTAAAAAATCTGTAACTCTGAATGACTATCTTTGTTAATAAACTGTTGCCTTAGTAATCATTTTTAATTAACATTTGTTTTGTGAAAATTATAAATACTTATAAATTCTTTTTTATGAAAGAGAATGGGCATTGGGACTTGTATCATCCTCCACATGGAGAAAAAAATAAATAAAAATCTATGATTCTGTCAGAATATCACTACCTGATAGTTAACGTGTAATAACTCATTCAGGCAAGATTCATCATTTAGATATTAAAACCATTTATTATAAGGTTATTGAGGGACAGGACATTCACATGGCCTCAAAGACTCACCCCAGTTTGTTTGCTAATTAACAATGAAAATATATGCCCTTAAAATAATGAGATCTGGCAGTTATCACCTTACATAAGGTATATCATCTTGAGTATCTCCTTAAATTTTGTGTCATCTTACTTGGTTCACTTTAGTCCCAGTTCTGGGGTATGGCTAAATATTGTGCAAATGTGACAAGCTTCTAGGTGATGCTGATGCTGCTAGTTCACAGACCATGCTTTGAATAGCAAGGCTATAAAGGACATTTTTAAGTAACTGGGGAAATCATAGTACGAACAGTGTTGAATGATATTACTGAATTAACGTTGACTTTCTCTGCAGTGTAGTGGTGGTGTGGCCACATAGGAGAAATTTTCTGTTCAAAGGAGATACATATTAAGTATTAAAGGGGTAAAGCATTATGACATCAGTAGCCTTCTCTCAGGTGGTTTGGGAAAAAGGAAGTAGGCTGGTAGGTATACACACAAGCATGCATGCATGTGTATGTGTAGAGAGAGATAAAGTAAGTGTACCTAGAATTTAACAGAGAGTGAATCTAGGTGAGGAGTACACTACTCTTTCAATATTTTGTGGGCCTAAAATTTTAAAAAATAAATTAGAAATTAATTAGTTATAGCTAATAAACAATAAAAACCCAAAGCATCCACTACTCTGCTGAATTTCTTATTTGAACAGAGCTTGAAAGACTGAATCTCATACAGATAAGCATCCATTACTCTGTTCAATTTCTTATTTGAACAGAGTTTGAAAGTCTGAATCTCATACAGATAAACATCACAAGAATGTCTCCAAAAAGAAATAAATAATTAACCAGGCATGTTGGAGCACGCTTGTCCTAGCTACTCAGGAGGCTGATGTGGGAGGATTACTTGAGCTCAGAAGTTCAAGGCTGCAGTGAGCTACTGTCATGCTACTACACTCCAGCCTAGGCAAATGAGAGATTCTGTCTGTTAAAAAAAAAAAAAGGAAATAAAGAAAAATAAATTAAAATATTAGCATACTAGCCTTGATTGTTTCTTCAGATACTTGATTCTGTAATGCTTTTAAAGCTTCATCTTTCTTCATATTTTCCTTTTCCATTTCCTGACAACATACAGATCAGTAAGAAAAATGTAAGTATGCAAATATTAGCATTAGTAACAGACTGTTAACTGATGTGATTAGATTTAAAGGCAAGTTATAGAAATATAAAATATTAGTCAACTTTTAAATAGCACGTTTATAAGGATGATTTTACCCCTTTGCTTTCCGTCAAGAGTCTATCTAGTGATTCAAGATGATGCTGTTTGCATATTATATCTTGTTGCAACATGGACATGGTCTTTTCTTGTTCTTTAAATTGTTGGTCCTTTTTCTCTAGTTGAGCTTCAAGCTAAACATGAAAACAGAATTTTCATATTAAATATCTTAAAATTTTGAAACATTTTAAATATTAAATACATGTAAAACTACAACTGAAATTATGTAATTTCTGTATTTTGCCAAATTGTCTTCAGCTTCTCTCTTTTTAAGGAAGAAATGAAATCACATGCCTATCTCTTCTTCCTTTCCTCCCTCACCCATGCTATGCTGAAAGTCTGTAGCATCCTCATACATGTTTTGTGTGCTTTTACAAAATATTCTTGAACAATATGTAGTTTTCCATCTTGAAGTTTTACATAGATATCAACACCTCTAAGTTTTGGCAATCTGCTTTTTCCAATCAATATTGTTATAGACATTCATCCATGTTGATATATGTGGATCTAGTTCATTTACTTTAATGTAAGTACATTATTCTATTGTAAAAATAAAGTGTCTACTCTTATACTCAGGAACAGTTAGATATTATAACTACATACTATTACAATAATGCTATAATAATATCCTTTATATATGTCTCTTTATGTACATGTGTAAGAATTTCTCTAAAACACACCACCTAGAAATAAACTTCCTAGTTGTAAGATATGTACATTCCAACTTCATTAGGTATTTTTCTTCAAAGTGCCCCATTAGAAATAAAAGAATTCTCATTCCTCACAACTTCACCAATAGTTGGTGTTGACACTGTCAAAAAAAGTTTGTGAAGACAAAATAGGAAATTACTGAGTATGTATGTATATATTATATAAACAGAAGTATAAAATTAATGTTTTATCTTTTGATCTGTATCACACATACATACTCCCATATAACAAGAGTATGACAGAAACAGGGATAACTAAAAAATATTAAAATAGGCAGGGTGCAGGCTCATGCCTGTAATCTTAATACTTTGGGAAGCTGAGGCAGGTGGATCACTTCAGCACAGGAATTTGACATTAGCCTGGGCAACATGGCGAAAGCCTGTCGCTACAAAAATTAGCTAGGTATGGCGGCATTTGCCTGTAGTCCCAACTACTAGGGAAGTTGAGGCAGGAGGATCGCCTGGCTTGGGAGGTTGAGGCTGTAGTGAGCCATGATAGTGCCACTGCCCTCTAGCCTGGGTGACAGAGCAAGATCCTGTCTCAAAAAATATTTATATATATTAAAAGAAAGGAACTCTGAAAACAATCAAATAACACATCAAAAATTAGAGGCCTTTAAAGCAACTTAAGATATTCTAGAAAAAGGAACATTTGCAAGTTAACCTTTCCACCATAATGAAAAAAATAAATTTTGGAATTCTGAGTTCTATTAAACAAAGGAAAAAAATTTAAGGTATGGAGATGAAGTCCAATAGAAAAAATCATTAAAAAGACGGTTTAGTAACTTCAGAAATTTCTCCGAAGACACGACTACATTAAAAGAAATTTTATTAGTAAACAAGATTAAATTATGTTATGACCATAGATTTTCATAGGATCTGACTCATCAATTATCAGGGAGGTCCTTTGACAGACACATCTTGCCAATTCTCTGCAGGTCTTCAAGATTTGACATTTCAAATATAGTATCTTCCTAGAATTTCTGCCACCCTCATCAATCCTGGTAGAATTCATCAGGAAAAAAAAAAAAGTTGAAAAAAATTTTTTTGTTGTTTTTTGTTTTTTTTTGGTTTTTGAGACGGAGTTTCACTCGTTACCCAGGCTGGAGTGCCATGGCGCGATCTCGGCTCACTGCAACCTCTGCCTCCTGGGTTCAGGCAATTCTCCTGCCTCAGCCTCCTGAGTAGCTGGGATTACAGGCACGTGCCACCATGCCCAGCTAATGTTTCGTATTTTTAGTAGAGACAGGGTTTCACCATGTTGACCAGGATGGTCTCGATCTCAATCTTGACCTCGTGATCCACCCGCTTCGGCCTCCCAAAGTGCTGGGATTACAGGCTTGAGCCACCGCACCCAGCAAAAAAAATTTTTTATCTTATAAATCAGTAATATCACTTTTGAGAGTCTATCATAAAATAATCTAAAATGTGAAAAAATACCTTTATAAAATTTTAAAAAAATTAGTAATTATTCTGAAAAACAGGAGTAACTCAAATGATAACCATCTGTGAAAATCAGCTACTAAAAATTATGTTTATGTGTGTTTGTGGATGTATGTGTATTATATACATGTAAAACTGCAAAGATAGTGGGAAACCAGAAGATATATAGCAAGATTTTAACAATAATTCTAGGTTGCAGGGTTTTTAAAAAATTAATTTATATACAGTACATGTTTTTTCTTTTTCTTCTACTCTCCAAATGATAGCTTTTAACTTTTTCAGAATGCCACAGAAATGAACAGTAGATGGATGGTATAAAATGGACAGCTATATAACATTTTGAAATTGGCTTTCTTTCACTTGGCATACTTTGGAGATTCACCCATGTTTTTGCCTGTATCAACAAATTCCTTGTTATTACTGAGCAGTATTCCATTGTACAAAGGTACCATAGTTTGTTTATCCATTCACCAATTGAAGAACACTGGGTTGTTTCCAGTTATTGGCAATTATGAGAAATGCTACTACAAACATTTGCATATGAGTTTTAGTGTAAACTAAGTTTCATCTGTCTAGAATAAATATTTAGAATTAATGGGCCGTATGCTAAGTGTATGTTAAACTTTATAAGAAAACATCAAATTGTTTTCTAGAGTAGTTGTACCATTTTGCATTCCTGGTAGTTTATGGGAATTCCAATTGATTTGCATCCTGGCCAACGTTTGCTATTCCTAGTCTCTGTCTCAGTGTTCTAATGGGAATGCGGTGGTATTTCACTGTACTTCCAAATCACATTTCCCAAATGACCATGTTTATCATATTTTCACATGCTTATTTCCTATTCATATATCTTTTTTGACAAGAAATAATCAAGATCAGAGATTAACTGAAGGAGACAGAGACATGAAAAACCCTACAATAAAAACTCAATGAATCCAGGAGCTGTTTTTTTGAAAAAATTAATAAAACAGACCACTAGCTTGACTAATATAGAAGAAAAGAGAGAAGAATCAAACACACACAATCAGAAATAAGGGAGATATCACCACTGACCCCATAGAAATACAAACAACCACCAGAGGATACTTATAAACACCTCTATGAACATAAACTAGAACATCTAAAATAAATGGATAAATTCCTGGACACAGACACCCTCCCAAGACTGAACCAGGAAGAAATTTAATCTCTGAATAGACCAATAATGAGTTCTAAAATAAAGGCAGTTATAAATAGCTTACCAACGAAAAAAAAGCCCAAGACCAGACCAATGACAGCAGAACCCTACCAGAGGCACAAAGAAGAGCTGGTATCATTTCTACTGAAACCATTCCAAATAATTGAAAGGGTGGAATTCCTCCCTAACTCATTCTATGACGCCAGCATCATCCTCATACCAAAACCTGGCAGAGATACAACAAAAAGAGAAAACTTCAGGCCAGTATCCTTGATGAACATCAATGCAAAAATCTTCAATAAAATACTGGCAAATCAAATCTAGCAGCACATCAAAAAGCTTATCCACCACAATCAAGTTGACTTCATCCCCAGGATGCAAGGTTGGTTCAACATACACAAATCAATAAATGTGATTCATCACATAAACAGAACCAAATCAAGAGTCTACAATGAACTTAAACAAATTCACAAGAAAAACAACCCCATTGAAAAGTGAACAAAGGATAAGTACAGACACTTCTCTAAAGAAGACATACATGTGGACAACAAACATACAAAAAAAAAAATAAAGCTCAACATCGCTAATCATTCAAGAAATGCAAATTGAAACCACAATGAGATACCGTCTCAAAAAACAACAGACAATGGAGAGGTTACAGAGAAAAGTAACATTTTTACCACTGCTGATGGAAGTGTAAATTCGTTCAACCATTGTGGAAGACAGTGTGGTGTTGTTTCCTCAAAGACCTAGAGGCAGAAATACAATTTAACCCAGCAATCCCATAACTGGATATATACTCAAAGGAATGTAAATAATTCTATTATAAAGATACATGCATGTGTATGTTCACTGCAGCACTATTCACAATAGCAAAGATATGGAATCAACCTAAATGCCCATAGGTAGGCTGGATAAACAAAATGTGGTACATACACACTATGGAGTACTATGTAGCCACAAAAAGGAATGAGATTATGTCCTTTCCAGTGACACAGATGGAGTTAGAAGCCACTATCCTCAGCAAACTAACACAGGAACAGAAAACCAAATACCAGATGTTCTCACTTATAAGTGGGAGATGAATGATGAGAACATATGAACACATGGGAGGAACAACACACACTGAGGCCTATCAGGGAGTGGGATGAGAGAGGGGGTGTATCTGGAAGAACAGCTAATGGATGCTAGGCTCAATATCTAAGTGATGGGATGGATGATATGTGCAGCAAACCACCATGGCACACGTTTACCTATGTAACAAACCTGCACATGTACCCCTTAAGTTAAAAGCTGAAGAAAAAAAACCAAAATGTAGAAACTAAAAATATAGGCCCCTTTACCCCTCCCTCTTTACTCTGTAGTTGTCACACGTATTATATCAACATACCTCACCAGTAAATTTTATAAATTTCTTCTTTCAGCTCCCATAGAGATTATAAAAATCCTATATTTACCAAATATTTACTGCTTTTGTTGCACTTCCTTTATTCCTGAGGTCCCAAGTTACCCACAGGTATTAGTTTTTTTTTTTTTTTTCTTCCCGTGAGGAACTTTTTATCATTTCTTTTAGAACAAGTCTGCTGGTGACAAATTCTCTATGATGTCCTTCATCTAAGAATGTCTTTATTTGACCTTCATTCCTAGAGAATATTTTTGCTGGATATAAAATAGACAGTTTTTTTCTCTTTCAGCATTTAAAAAATGTTGTTCTATCCATACTTTTTGATGAGAAATCTGCAGTAATTTTAACATTTGTTCCCTTAAATGCAGTGTCATTTATCTCTGGGTGCTTTCAAAGTTTTTCGTTTTAGTTTTTGGCAAGGATTTTGATGTGTCTAGAAGCAATTTTCTTCAATGTTATCCTCATAGATTTTCTTTTTTTAAATTTTGTTGATTTCCTTAAATTTGTAAGTTTAGTTCCTTCATCAAATTTGTAAAATTTTCAGACATTATTCCTTCAAATATTTTCCTGCACCAATCTCATTCTCTCCTTTGACTCTGAAGACAAGAATATCAGACCTTCTGAGAGGTCCTTCCCCATATGTCCCTGAGGCTTTGATCATTTTTTTAATAAATCTTTTTACTTCTTGGAAAGAAATATTTTTTCTCTGTTGCTCAGACTGAGTAATATCTATTAATCTACATTCAAGTTCACTGTCTTTTTCCTCTTGTCTATTCCATTCTCTTCCAAACTACTTCTAGACACATCAAAATCCTTGCCAAAAACTAAAACGAAAAACTTTGAAAGCACCCAGAGATAAATGATACTACATTTAGGGAACAAATGTTAAAATTACTGCAGATTTCTCATCAAAAAGTATGGATGTAAGAAGACAGAACAACATTTTTTAAATGCTGAAAGAGAAAAAAACTGTCTATTTTATATCCAGCAAAAATATTCTCTAAGCCCATCCAAATTACAGCAGCCTCTGTGGTATGTGTGGTTTCACTTTCCACAGTTCAGCTACCTACAGCCGACCCTGGTCTGAAAATACTAAATGGAAAATTCCACAAATAAACAATTCATACATTTTGAATTGCATGCTGTTCTGAGTAGCGTGATGAAATCTCATGACATCCCACTATGTCCAGCTCTGAACAAGAATGATCAATTTTCCAGCATATCCATGCTGTATATAAGCTACCTGCTTGTTAGTCTCTTAGTAGCCATCTTGGTTATCTTATCAACTGCCATGGTATCATGGTGCTGTGTTCAAGAAACTCTTATTTTACTTAATAATGGCCCCAAAGCAAAAGAGTAGTGATGCTATCAATTTCGATATGTCAAAGAGAAGACATAGCATGCTTCCTTTAAGTGAAATGGGGAAGGCTCTTGGCTTAATAAGGAAAGAAAAAAACTGCATGCTGAAGTTGCTAAGATCTACAATAAGAACAAATCTATCCATGAAACAGTGAAGAAAGAAAAATAAATTCATGCAAGTATGGCAGTTGCACCTCAGACTACAAAAATTACAACCACAATGCATAATAAGTGTTTAGGTAAAATAGAAAAGGCATTAAATTTGTAGGTAGAAGACATTAACAGAAAACATGTTACAACTGACTACAATGTGTTACACCATAAAGTATTGAGTATATATTAAGACTTCAGCAAGGATCCCCTGAAAAAAGTGATACCAAGTCATTTACTGCAAATAAGGGATGATTACACAGATTCAAGAACAGGTTTAGACTGAAAAATATTAAAATCACTGGAGAAGCTGTGTCTGTTCATGAGTCAGCTGCTGCCACATTTCCAGCAGAGATGAAGAAGCTGACTAAGGAGAAAAGATACTATCCAAAGCAAGTCTTCATTGGAGCAAAACTAGGCTGTTCTAAAAGAAGATGACCCATAGAACTTATAATCATAAAAGTGCAAAGGAGGCACTAGGCATAAAAGAGAACACACTTTTATAAGAACAAGTTTTCACATAACTTTTATGACAGTATTTTGTTACAATTGTTCTATTTTATTAGTATGTTTCTAATCTCTTACTGTGCCTAAAATTAAGCTTTATAATAGGTATGTATATATAGGTAAAAATATATAGGATTCAGTACTATCTATGGTTTCAGGCAGCCAGTGAAGGTCTTAGAATGTGCCTCCCATGGATAACCGGGGATTACTGTATTTATTTTTTTTCTTTTACTTAGTCTTGCATTTTTGGTCTTACATTTTCTTTTCTACATTTAAGCCAAGGTCAAGAGTGCTTCTATTATCTTGCTTTTTCCTCTCAATCAATCTTCAAGCAACTGATATTTTCAGGGAAATGGAGACTACAGAATTACTCTTACTTTAATAATGTCAAAAATAATGATTACAGCTGAAACAGAAGGCATACTATATTTGTTTAAAGCATTGAAAAATTATTCAGAAAGACTGGGATCCTAATTACAACTACTGCCGCTAACTTTTGTGTGTCTTTGTGTCCTCATCTACAAAATTAAAAGTGCTAGGCTAGTAATGTTTAAGTTTCTTTTCAGTACTCATATTCTAAATATGTGTTACTTACTCTTTCAATCTGCTTTTCCATTTCTTTATGCTGTTCCAAGTGAATTTTCTTTGCTTTTTCAAAGGCTAAACAAATTTTCTCATGCTCAGTATTGATATTGGTTTCTAGACTTCTTATCTTTTCATTCTTTTCCTAGAAACACAAAACACTTTAAAAGAGTGTAATTGATTTGAAAGGCCAAGGCAGGTAGATCGCTTGAGCCAAGGAGTTCAAGACCAGCCTGGGCAACATGGCAAAGACCCCATCTCACAAAAAATACAAAAAATTAGCTAGGTAGGTGTGGTGGCAGGCACCTGTGGTCATAGCTTCTGGGGAGGCTCAGGTGGGAGCCTTGGAGGCCAAGGCTGTAGTGAGCCATGATTGTGCCACTGCACAGCAGCCTGAACGACGGAGTGAGACTTTGTCTCAAAAAAAGCATAACTGAAAAGCAGTTTTAAATAAAAGTACATTAGTCAAGCATTAAATACGTCATAATGCATTCTTCAAAGACCACAGTAGTTTATACTTCAAACTTTAACAAAATAGTTAAAAGTATTTTATCGAGATGAGAAGATTAAACTATTTTAAATATGAAGAAGCATATTAAAGAACTACCATTATCTTTAATTCTATTAGGACAAAAATGAGAAAACTTGGATAACGAGTTGCCATATAAACCTATTAACTTAAAAATATAAACAAGAAATGATCGGGGAAGAGTTTAGTAGAATTTATACTTTCCTATATGGTATTTAGTAATAACAATGCTAAAACAAATATGCTGTCACAAATTAAGTGCTTAAAAGTCACAGTAAATTTGTAGTAACAAAGATAAATTTTACCATAAGCTCCTGTTCTAGTTCGGCATTTTTTGCAGCAATAGAAGAATAAGCAACTATTTTTTCTTCCAGCTGTTTCTCAAGAGTTAAAAGTTGAGAACATTTCTTTGTCATCTGAAAACACATTGAAATAAATGTAAAATTATTTTTTCAAGGTAATGCCTTTGCATCCTAAAATCAAAACACCTGCTCCTCTGTTCAAAGTTCAAATACATTGTGTCTAGACAAATTGGGCAAACTTAAAGTTATAAACATTTAGGATGCAAAGCGAATAACTTTTTAATCCACATAATTATAAGTACTTAAAAAAATAAACAACAATTTAGAAGAAAAACAAATAGTGAAAACAAAGAATCACTTCTAATATCTATGTAAAACATAAGTAATTTAACTCAGACCCCTATACCAAAAAGGACAATACCCTAATCTAATTTTTAAAGTAGCTGTTAAAGACTGAAATAAGTATAGTAGAATGTTATCAGCAGTTATTTCTGGTGGTAGAATTACCAATGGTTCATTTTCTCCATTTCCCCTTTTATATTAACAAGACTGTGTAATTTTTATAATTTAAAAAAGTTATTAATCCCAATATTTCACAATTTTCTAAGTAAGCTGGTAGCTATAATTGTAGACTGTCTAAATCTCCATCTCCATTATTAACACAAGTTCCTATCTTACAGCTGTTTTCCTCAGCCTTGACTACAGACTTTTAGCTGAGAAAGCAGGTATTTAAAAAGTATACCTATAGATGACTGCAGCCTCTGGTTTGAAAGTTGAGCAGAAGATACACACATGCGGCCCTGGGCACTCTTATCCTAATGAGACACCCTCATCCTGTCCTCAGTGAAAATGAAGACAAGATATTCACAAACCACTCATTATCCCCTTTTCAGAATGTAATTCCTTGTGTATTTGTATCAGGTTTACATGCGGTTGTTTAAAAATACAGATTCTTTAAACAGTAGAAATATACAAAAAATAAAGCTACAGATTCTGGCTAGGTGTGGTGGCGCACACCTGTAATCCCAGCATTTTGGGCTACTGAGATGGGGATTGCCTGAGAAAGGAGTTCAAGACCAGCCTGGGCAACACAGTGAAACTGTCTCTACAAAAAAAAAAAAAAAAAAGCTGGACATAGTGACACATGCCTGCAGTCCCAGCTACTTGGAAGACTAAGGTGGGAGAATGGCTTCAGCCCAGAAGTTCAAACTTACAGTGTGATATGATCATAACACTGTACTCCAAACTGGGCAACAGAACAATAACAAAAAAAAAAAAAGGAAAAGGAATAAAAAAGCAGACTCTTGTGCCCATATATACTGAATCAGACTTGCTGGAACAGGACCCAGAAACATGCATATTAAACAGGCTTCCTAGAAAGTTTGGGGTTTGCTAAAATTTTAAATCCTTTATTATCACTCTTTTTCTTCCAACTGCATAATCCAAAGTTTTTATTTGGAAATGTGTATTAACTATATTAATTTATCCTATGGAAGAAATAATAGGCCGCAACGCAATATTATTTCCACCAAATTTGAGATCTTTTACCCACTACAGAGTTTTTCCTACTTTTAACATAAGTTAAAACACAAAGGTTTCCAAATATAATCTTAAAATAATTTATAACTTACATACTACCATTTTTAAAAAACTTTAAATCTGTATGTAAACATATAATTTTTATAAAACCCTAAAATAATACCCTTTGCTCTAGCTCAAAAGTTAATACATATATCCAGTTAATTCCAAGCTTACTTCACTTTCCAGTTTGCTGGAGTTCGAAGCTTTCTCTAGCAGCTCCTCTTGAATCAGCTGAAACTGACTAGTTCTGTGAGCCATGTTAACCCTCAAATCAGAGTTTTCAGCTTCTATTTGTATCAGTTTAGTACGCAGTTCTTCTATTCCAGTAACAAGTCTTTGCCTCTCTTTTTCATATTGCTTGTTCACAGTATGTTGATTTTGATCTTTTATACTTTCCACTAATACACATAAAAGGAAAATTGTTCTGAATAAGACTTCAAGAATAAAAACCTACTTAAATAGTTGAAAGACTTAATCATAAACAAAGTTCAGTTTCTGATCTAAAGAGTACTAAAATGAACAGAGAATAAGACACTCAATAAGGAAATCAAGGAATAAGTAAAGTACTTTCTAAATTAAATACATAACAAAGAGGAAAAGAGTTCTGAATCACTCACTTTTCTAGATAGCTAAGACTATTCCTTTGTACCAGAGATGTTGAGTCTTTCTCTACCTTTTAAATTCCAATTTTTAATAGAAATCATTGTAAAAAAACTTTTTTTAAGTTGTCCTGTTTCCTTAAACTAAAGTTAATCATAACATTTATTTGGACAATTTGAGATCATTAAGAACATTTTTATGTACTACATATATAGATGCAGGTTTGAAAGCTACAAAGAGTGAATTCTTCCTGACCCCACTGTCTTTCTCTTCAAATCAGCTGATGAGAATTCAGTGATGCTTTTTAAAAAACTACTGAGGGTAGCCAGGCACAGTGGCAAGCACCTGTAATCTGAGCTATCCCCAGGCTGAGGTGGGCGGATCACTTGAGCACAGGAATTCAAGACCATCCTGGGCAACATAGCAAGATCCTGTCTCAAAAAAACTACTGAGCGTTATCAGAAGTAGTTGTTTGACCATGCTCCTTCTCCACTATAAACATATACATTTCTTACTCCAAGGTAAGTAAGCCTTCAGGAGTGCTTTTAAAAAGCATAATATAGATGATTACATGAGAACACACATAGATGTAGAAACAAGAAAAGATACACTTTGTTTCAAGATTTGCATAAGTAGCCATTTCTAATAAATTCTCTACATCTATAATATTTCACTTTCTAGGCTATCTACCTTTTATTGGTTCTGTTCTTGAGGTAAGAGAATCTATAACATATTATATTTATTACCACCTCTAATTACTACTATTCCCAATTTGGAACACTCATCAAGATAGATCATATGTCGGCCAATAAACCAAGTCTCAAAACACTCTTAAAAATGAAGTCCTAGCCAGGCATGGTGGCTCATGCCTGTAATCCCAGAACTTTCGGAGGCTGAGGCAGGCAGGTCACAAGGTCAGGGGTTTGAGACCAGCTTGACCAACATGGTGAAACCCCATCTCTCCTTAAAAATACGAAAATTAGCCAGGCATGGTGGTGCACACTTGTAATCCCAGCTACTTAGGAGGCTGAGGCAGGAGAGTTGCTTGAACCCAGGAGGCGGAGGTTCTGTTGAGCCAAGAGTGTACCACCACATTCCAGCCTGGGCAACAGAGCAAGACTTCTTCTCAAAAAAGAAAAGAAAAAGAAAAAAGAAAAAAAAAAACGAAGTTCTATAGTGTATGTTCTCTGATCGTCAATAATGACACAAAAATATCTGGAAAAACCTCCAAATATTTAGAAATAAAACACATATAGCATGAGTCAAACATAAAATCATAAGCGATAACTATATTTTGAACTGAATGAAAATGAAAATACAACACATTTTAAAAAGTAGTGGAATATAGCCAAAGCACTGCTTAAGGGGAAGTTTCTATCCTTAAATACCTAGATGAGAAAAGAAAACAGGTCTAAGATCAATAATCTAAACTGTTACTTTAAGAAAAGGTGTTTTTATTTTTGTTTCATAGAAAAAAGAACAGAAAATTAAACCTAAAAGTAAACTGGGTAGGAGTATAAGGGATCTTGATGGAAATGTCTTATGTCTTGATTGTGGTGATGGTAACAAGAGTTAAACATTAAAACACAAACACCTGACAAAACTTATCAAACTGTATATTAAAATTAGTGCATCTTAATTGCAAGGGTTCCCAACCCCTGGGCCACAGACTGGTACCAGTCCATGGCCTATTAGGAACCAGGCCACATAGCACGAGGTGAATGGTGGGCAAATCAGCAAAGCTTCATCTGTATTTACACACACTCCCAATTGCTCACATTACTGCTTGAGCTCTACCTCCTGTCAGATTAGCGGCAGCATTAGATTCTCATAGGAACACAAACCCTATTATGAACTGCACATGCACAGGATCGAGATCGCACTCTCCTTATGAGAATCTCCTGCCATAAGGAGTGTGGCATAAGATGATCTGTCACTGTTTCCCACGACCCCGAGACGGAGCCGTCTAGTCACAGGAAATCAAGGTCAGGGCTCCCACTGATTCTATATTATGATGAGTTGTATAATTATTTTGTCATATATTACAATGTAATAATAATATAAAGTGCACAATAAATGTCATGCATTTGAATCATCCTGAAACCACCCCTGCATCCACACCTTGTCCATGGAAAAATGGTCTTCCACAAAACCAGGCCCTGGTGCCAAAAAGGTTGGGACCACTGTCTTATCGGATGTCAATTTTACTTCATTAAAGAATAATACAAAGTCTAATAATTCTTAAGTAACTTTTGCTATCTTATCATACCACAACTAGTAACAGATTATCCTAAGTATGTTTGATAATAGAAACCAAACAGTTGATAAATCTGTTCTTTAAAAACCATCATCTGAGAACACATGGACACATAGAGGGGAACAACACACACTGGGATCTATCAGAGGGTGGAGGGTGGAAGGAGGGAGTGGATCAGGAAAAATAATTAAGGGGTACTAGGTTTAATACCTGGGTGATGAAGTAATCTGTAAAACAAACTTCCAGGCCACAAGCTTACCTATGTAACAAAACTGCACATGTATCCCTGAATTTAAGTTAAATTAAAAAAAAAAAAAATTTAAATAAAGTTTTTTTTAAAAAAAATATCATCCAAAACTCTGAATATAATTTATTAAAATAACTCAATATAATATACTTACCTACTTGATGACCACCTAGCTTTACAGGTTCTGTTTCTAAACTACTTAATTTGCCACTTTCTTGGCTGTCATTACAAGTAATAAGACTCTGAGATAACTGATTTGCAGTTAGGTTTGCATGAAGCTTTTGAATTTCTGCCTCTTTTATTGCAAGCTTAATCCTGGCACAAAAGAAAAGAAGTGAAAAGTTATTAAAAGATTCTATAAAAATATTTCATACTGTACTATTTTTCACCTTTCAAGTTGATTTAAAAAATTAGAATTCTGATATTCATCAACTCTTTAGGTAGGACATGAAAACTCCTATATACCACTGTAGGATTACAAATTGGTTCAGCTATTTTACAAACTTGATGGTATCTGGTAAAACTGAAAATGTACACACTCTATAACCCAGCAATTTCACTTTTAGGAATATATAATACAGAAACTCTCATATGTATGTATAAGAAAACATGTATAAGGATGTCCTTTGCAGCACTGTTTGTAGCAGAAAATAGAAACAAGATACCTATAAAGGAATGGATAAATTATGACACTGTTATAGGACAAAATCCTATACTGCTATTAAAAGTAACTAACCACATAAATCCATTCATTAATCTATCTCGATGAGTGACTTTTTAAAATACTGCTGAGTGAAAAAGTAAAATGGCACACAATATACAGTACACTTATATTTGTGTATATGAGTATAAACATACAAAAATAAATAGAGAAATACATATCCAATTCACAATGGCGAATACTTAGGGGAAAAATGGGACTAGTCATAAGGATCAGAGGGTATTATCCATCCTGTAATGTTTTATTTTCTATTTAGAGAAACAGATTTAAAACAAATACTACAAATTTTAGGGAGAATCAATGCTAGTTAAGAAGATTTAATTCTTAGTTGTGGAATCACAGATATCTATTAAAATACTCTCTGAGCTCTTCTGTATATTTTTTTAAGTCCTCAATTAAGGGTCTTAATCACCGATAAAAAGCATTCTCTTTGCTATAACTGCAGAATCTGAAAACTGTACCTCAATTCTGAAATCACCAATTTACTTCCCTCGCAGCAGCCGACGCACCTGTCTTCCTTGTTTGACAAGCTACTCATCTGGTATTTAGAAAGAGATGATTTAAAGCCAAATATTTCTCTTTTTAACTGCAAGTTTAAAAACAAACACATGTAAACTTATGTACATCAGATACAGCTGCTTTTTAATTAAGAACTCCAAATTTTAAAAACCATGAATTTAATGGAAACAACTTAATGTCCATCAATAGAATAAATAAATACATTAAGAAATATTGAGAGAAAAAAAAGAAAAAATAAGAAATATTAAGATAATTGGAAAACTATAATAGTTAAAAGAAATAAGCCTGAGTCACATAAATCAATATGGACACATCTCATAACAATATTGAGTGAAAAACAAATTATAATTGCAAACAGTATTTTCATAAAAACACTAAGCTATATATATATATATTTCTAAATGCATCTATATGTGACAATATTTAAAACAGAGATGAGAAGGATACACATGAAATTTCAGAATAATTGCCATTTCTGAATGGCAGAGAGGAGAGAGGAGGAGAATAGGGATCTGACAAGGCATATAAAGAAGTTTTACCTGTAAAGTTTTATTCTAAAAAAATATAAAATTGATAAGGCAATATGTGTCCCAGATTTTACAAAGTTGATACACTGGCACATGGACCTTTTTGCACGTTTGGATAATACAGAATTTTAAAAGACTGTTATTATAAAAAGGAGCAAGGTAAGCACTTAATGACTTCTACCTTCAAACTATAACCAAATCATACCACTTTTTCTAATCATATCATTCATAGCACTACATGAAACACACAATCAAGCATACATTACCACATTTGGAATCATATCTCAAATGATTCTGTTTTTAGACTTTTTTTTTTTCTTAAAAGACAGGGTCTCACTCTGTCACCCAGGCTGGAGCTATGATCATAGCTCACTGTAGCCTCGAATTCCTGGATGCAAGCAATCCTCCTACCTCTGCTTCTTGAGTAGCTGGGACCATAGGCATGCGCACCATGCCCAGCTAATTTTTGTATTTTTGTAGAGTTGGGGTCTTGCTATTTTGCCTAGGCTGTTCTTAAACTCTTAGCTTCAAGAGATCCTCTCACTTCGGCCTGCCAAAGTGCTAAGATTACAAGCATGTGCCATATATTTCATATATGAAATAATTCTTATACACAAATGAGAATGCCAATTTAAAATTGTCATCTCCGCCAGGCGCGATAGCTCACGTCTGTAATCCCAGCACTTTGGGAGGCCAAGACGGGTGGATCACCTGAGGTCGGGAATTCGACACCAGCCTGACCAATATGGAAAAACCCTGCCTCTACTAAAAATACAAAAACTTAGCCAGGAGTGGTAGTGCATACCTGTAATCCCAGCTACTTGGGAGGCTGAGGCAGGAAAATCGCTTGAACCTGGGAGGTGGAGGTTGTGGTGAGCACAACCAAACTGGGCAACAAGAGTGAAACTCTGTCTCAAAAATAATAAAAAAATAAAATAATATCGGGGATACTAAGTTTACACAGTTAGAAAAAAAGAAAGAAAAAATATAATAAAAATAAAATTGTTATCTGTATATGATTACTTTCTAATTTCACAAGCAAATAGTATATTAAAAATCTAAGCAACCCCAAAACCTAAAATGCAATAAAATAAATAAATGGGAAAAAAAAAATCTAAGCAAATAAACAGCATCCTGGGAAAGCCGATATAACAGGAGTTAAGAGCTTACGTTCTAGAAGATGGCCGAATAGGAACAGCTCCGGAGTGCAGTTCCCAGCAAGAACAACGCAGAGGGTGGTGAGTGGCCACCACATTTCTGGACAAATTTTCACTGCCCACAGACCAGGAGATTCCCAGGCCAAAAAGCACCACAAGTTTTCAGCATAGCGGCTTCAGCTGGTGCTGGGTTGGTGCCCAGAAACTCACAGAAATCTGGGTGGCCATTTCAACTGGCACCTGGAACACTGGGAGACAGAGCCACCCATTCAACTAAAAGGGAGGGGGCAGAGAAAGGGAGCTAGGCGATCTGGCTCGGCCAGTACCACCCCACAAAACAAGCAATCTGAAATGCTCTGGATTGAGAGTTTTGCAGCAAGCGCAGCTGGACCCAGGATAGTCCAGCTCAGCTGGGGGAACGGTGACCACCACTACCGAGGCAGTTCACACAGCAGCTGGGCAGAACCTGCGGCAGCACGTCAAGAACTTATAAATAAAGCTGATCTTCCTAGGACACAGCACCTGGGAAAAGAGGCAGTTATGAGTTCTGCTGCAGTAGACTTAAAAGTACCTGCCCAGTATCTCTGCACGGAAAAACGGAGCTCCCAGCACAGCACTTGAGCTCCTATAAGGGACAGACTCTCCTCAGGCAGCTCCCCGACCCCCGTATACCCAAAGAGACACCTCATAAAGGCAAGCTCAAGCTGACATCTGGCAGGTACCCTTCTGGGTTGAAGATAACAGAATAAGAAACTGGCAGCAACCCTTACTGTTCTGCAGCCCCCGCAGGTGATCCCCAGGTAAGCAGGGTCTGGAGTGGACCTCCAGTGGTCCTGCAGCAGAGGGGCCTGTGTTGTTGGAAGGAAAACTAAAAAACTGAAAGAAGTAACTTCAACATCAACAAAAAGGACGTCCACTCAGAGAACCCATCGAAAGTTACCAACTACCAAGACCACAGGCATATATATAAAGCCACTAAGATGGGAAGAAACCAGTGCAAAAAGGATGAAAACACCAAAAACCAGAACACCTCTCCTCCTCCAAAGGATCACAGCTCCTCACCAGCTAGGGATCAAAGATGGATGGAGAATGAATCTGATGAATTGACAGAAACAGGCTTCAGAAGGTGGGTAATAACAAACTTCTCAGAGCTAAAAGAACATGTGCTAACCCAATGTAAAGAAACTAAGAACCTAGAAAAAAGGTTAGATGAGATGCTAACTAGAATAAACAGCTTAGAGAAGAATATAAACGACTTGATGAAGCTGAAAAACACAGCATGAGAACGTCGTGAAGCATACACAAGTTTCAATAGCTGAATCAAAGAATATCAGAGATTGAAGATCAACTCAATGAAATAAAACGAGAAGGCAAGAATAGTGAAAAAAGAGTGAAAAGAAATGAACAAAGCCTCCAAGAAATATGGGATTATATGAAAAGACCTAAACTACCTTTGATAGCAGTACCTGAATGTGATGGAGAGAATGAATCCAAGCTGGAAAACACTCTTCAGGATGTTATCCAGAACTTCCCCAACCTAGCAAGGCAGGCCACCATTCAAGTCCAGGAAATACAGAGAACACCACAAAGGTATTCCTCAAGAAGAGCAACCCAAAGGCACATAATCGGCAGATTCACCAGGGTTGATATGAAGGAAAAAATGCTAAGGGCAGCCAGAGAGAAAAGTTGGGTTACCCACAAAGGGAAGCCCATCAGACTCACAGCGGATCTCTTGGCAGAAACCCTACAAGGCAGAAGGGAGTGGGGGACAATATTCAACATCCTGAAAGAACTTTCAACCCAGAATTTCATATCCAGCCAAACTAAGCTTCGTAAGTGACGGAGAAAAAAAATCTTTTATGGACAAGCAATTGCTGAGAGATTTTGTCACCACCAGATCTGCCTTACAAGAGCTCCTGAAAGAAGCACTAAACAAGGAGAGGAACAACCAGTACCAGCCACTCCAAAAACATACCAAATGGTAAAGACCATCAACACAATGAAAAAAATGTGTCAATTAATGGGCAAAACATCCAGCTAGCATCAAAATGGCAGGATCAAATTCACACATAACAATATTAACCTTAAATGTAAATGGGCTAAATGCCACAATCAAAAGACACAGACTGGCAAATTGGATAAAAAGTCAAGACCCATTGGTGTGCTGTATTCAGGAAACCCAT
>NW_016107481.1:3431841-3434191 GCF_001604975.1 Cebus imitator | reverse complement strand
CAACAAAGGTCAAAAGAGACAAAGAAGGGCATTACATAATCGTAAAAGGATCAATGCATCGAGAAGAGCTAACAATCCTTAATATATACACACCCAATACAGGAGCACCCAGGTACATAAACTAAGTTCTTAACGACCTACAAAGAGACTTAAACTCCCACACAATAATAGTGGGAGACTTTAACACTCCACTGTCAATATCAGACAGATCAATGAGACAGAAAATTAACAAAGATATCCAGAACTTGAACTCAGATCTGGAACAAGCGGATCTAATAGACATCTACAGAAATCTCCATCCCAAATCCACAGAATATACATTCTTCTCAGCACTGCATTGCACCTACTCTAAAACTGACCATGTAATTGGAAGTAAATCAATCCTCAGCAACTGCAAAAGAACGGAAATCGTAACAGTCTCTCAGACCACAGGGCAATCAAATTAGAACTCAGAATTAAGAAACTAACTCGGAACCACACAGCTTCATGGAAACTGAACAACTGGCTCCTGAATGTCAACTAGATAAACAATGAAATTAAGGCAGAAATAAAGATGTTCTTTGAAACCAAAGAGAATGAAGACGCAATGTACCAGAATCTCTGGGACACATTTAAAGCGGTGTCTAAACGGAAACTCATAACAATAAATGCCCACATGAGAAGCAAGGAAAGATCTAAAATTGACACCCTATCATCAAAATTGAAAGAGTTAGAGGAGCAAGATTAAAAACAAATTCAAAAGTTAGCAGAAGACAAGAAATAACTAAGATCAGAGCACAGCTGAAGGAGATAGAGACATAAAAAACCCTTCAAAAAAATCAATAAATCCAGGAGCTGGTTCTTTGAAAAGATCAACAAAATAGACCACTAGCCAGATTAATAAAAAGAAAAGGGCGAAGAATCAAATAGATGCAAAAAAATACAATAAATTCCACAGAAATACAAACTGCAATCAGAGATTACTACAAACAACTCTATGCACACAAACCAGTAAACCTGGAAGAAATGGATAAATTCCTGGACATTTTCACCCTCCCAAACCTAAACCAGGAAGAAGTTGAAACCTTGAATAGACCAATAACAAGGGCTGAAGTTGACACAGAAATTAATAGCCTACCAACCAAAAAAAGTCCAGTCCAGACAGATTCACAGCTGAATTCTACCTGACATACAAAGAGGAGCGGTACCATTCCTTCTGAAACTACTTCAAACAATACAAAAAGAGGGAATCCTTCCCAAATCATTTTATGAGACCAACATCATCCTGATACCAAAACCCGGCAGAGACTCAGCAAGAAAAGAAAACTCCAGGCCAATATCCATGATGAACATAGATGCAAAAATCTTTAATAAAATACTGGCAAACTGATTGCAACAGCACATCAAAAAGCTTATCCACCACAATCAAGTAGGCTTCATCCTGGGGATGCAAGGCTGGTTCAACATACACAAATCTATAAATGTAATCCACCAAATAAACGGAACCAAAGACAAAAACCACATGATTACCTCAATAGATGCAGAGAAGGCCTTCGACAAAATTCAGTGCCCTTTATGCTAAAAACTCTCAATAAATTAGGTATCAAAGGAACATATCTCAAAACAATAAAAGCTATTTATGACAAACCTACAGCCAATATCATACTGAATGAGCAAAAACTGGAAGCATTCCCTTTGAAATCCAGCAGTAGACAAGGATGCCCTCTCTCACCACTCCTGTTCGATATAGTATTGGAAGTTCTAGCCGGAGCAATTAGGCAAGAAAAAAAAGTAAAAGATATTGAGTGAGGAAAGGAGGAAGTAAAATTGTCTCTATTTGCAGACGACATGATTGTATATTTGGAAGACCCTATCATCTCAGCCCAAAACTCCTTAAACTGATAAGCAACTTCAGCAAAGAACCAGGATACAAAATCAATGTGCAGAAATCACAAGCATTTCTATACACCAATAACAGACTAACAGAGAGCCAAATCATGAGCAAACTCCCATTCACAATTGCTACAAAGAGAATACCTAGGAATACAACTAACAAAGGATGTAAAGGACCTCTTCAAGGAGAACTACAAACCACCGCTCAGCAAAATAAGAGAGGACACAAACAGATGGAGAAACATTCCACACTCATGGTTAGGAAGAATCAATATTGTGAAAACGGCCATACTGCCCAAAGTAATTTATAGATTCAACGCTATCCCCATCAAGCTACCAATGACCTTCTTCACAGAACTGGAAAAAACCACTTAAACTTCATATGGAACCAAAAGAGACTGCATGGCCAAGACAATCCTAAGCAAAAAGAATAAAGCTGGAGGCATCACGCTACCTGATTTCAAACTATACTACAAGG
>NW_016107481.1:3426752-3431466 GCF_001604975.1 Cebus imitator | reverse complement strand
AAAACACAAAAAGCATTGGCAACAAAAGCCAAAATAGACAAATGGGACCTGATTAAACTCCAGAGCTTCTGTACAGCAAAAGAAACAATCATTAGAGTGAACTGGCAACCAACAGAATGGGAAAAACATTTTTGCAATCTACACATCTGACAAGGGGCTAATATCCAGAATCTACAAAAAACTAAAACAGATTTACAAGAAAAAAACAAATAAACCCATCCAAAAGTGGGCAAAGGATAGGAATAGACACTTTTCAAAAGACATACATGAGGTCAACAAACTGAAAAAATGCTCATCATCACTCATTATTAGAGAAATGCAAATCAAAACCACATTAAAATACCACCTCACGCCAGTTAGAATGGCGATCATTAAAAAATCTGGAGACAACAAATGCTGGAGAGGATGTGGAGAAATAGGAACACTTTTAAATTGTTGGTGGGAGTGTAAACTAGTTCAACCATTGTGGAAGACAGTGTGGCGCTTCCTCAAGGACCTAGAAATAGAAATTTCATTTGACCCAGCAATCCCATTACTGGGTATATACCCAAAGGATTACAAATCATTCTATTATAAAGATACATGCACACTTATATTCATAGTAGCACTGTTTACAATAGCAAAGAACTGGAACCAACCCAAATGCCCATCGATGACAGACTGGATAAGGAAAATGTGGTACATATACACCATGGAATACTATGCAGCCATAAAAAATGATGAGTTCGTGTCCTTTTTAGGGACATGGATGAATCTGGAAACCATAATTCTCAGCAAACTGACACAAGAATAGAAAATCAAACACCACATATTCTCACTCATAGGCAGATGATGAACAATGAGAACACATGGACACAGGAAGGGGAGCATCACACACTGGGGTCTGTTGTCCAGGGCCAAGGGAGGGACACTGGGGAGGTGGGGAGGTCACGGAGGGATAACATGGGGAGAAATGTCAGATGTAGGTGACGGGGGGATGGAGGCAGCAAGCCAAATTGCCATGTGTGTACCTGTGCAACAATCCTGCATGATCTGCACATGTACCCCAGAACCTAAAGTATAATTTAAAAAAATTTTTTTTAAGATCTTAGGGTCTAGTTTAAATTTGGCTACTTATCAGTTGGGTAATATTTCCTTCCTTAGGTCTAGGTTTCTTCACCAATAAAATGATGATATTGCATCAGATGATTTCTAATATTCTTTTTGGTTCATAATTCCATAGTTTGCAATAGTTTAACATGGGTAAGTCTACCATCTAGTTTACCATACATTCATATGTGAAATCAACCATAATATATTTACCTATACTTCCCCCTGACCTTTCCTTCATTTTACACCTATCGATTACAAATTCCTGAATAGGTTTACTTACCTTCTCCCTAATCTTACTTATATATATGGTCACAAATGTAACTCAAAGCAAAAAGGTGGTAGACTATTATTATAAAAACATTTTAAAGTTCTATGCCATTCTAGTAAGTACATGAAAAGTTGCTCATCATGAGCCATTAAAGAAATGTAAATTAAAACCACAATGTGATACCACTTTACACTCACTAAGATGGTTATAATAAAGACAGACAAGAACAAGTATTGGGAAGGAAGTAGAGAAACAGGAACCCTCATACGTTGCTGGTGAGAATGTAAAATAGTGTACACATTTTGGAAAACAGTTTGGCATAAATTTACCATATGACCCAACAATTCTACTCCTAGGTATCTACCCAAGAGAAAGAAAACAGGTCTAAAGACTTGTATGCAAATGTTCATAGCAGCATTATTCTTAATATCCAAAAGCGGAAACAATCCAAATGTCCATCAACCAGTGAATGGATAAAATGTAACATATCTATATAATGAAATACTATTTAGCAATAAAAAGAAATGAAATACTGATATCACAACATGAATGACTCTCAAAACATTAAGAATGCAAAAAAACAGATGTAAAAGAGCACATACTGTATGAGTTCATTTATGTGAAATATCCAGAAAAGACAAATCTATCGACGCAAAAACTATTAGTGTCTTCCTAGGGGTAGGAGTGAGTACAGGGACTAATTATAAATGGGTATAAAATATCTTTTGAGGATGATAAAAATGTTTCAAAGCTGGACTGTGGTGATTGTTCCAAAACTTGCAAATTTACTAAAAATCATATATTAGTACACTAAAAACAGGCAAATTTATGGTACGTAAATGATACTTTAAGAAAGCTGTTTAAAAAAATTCTTTGCCATTCTTATACATGGCATCTGAGAAACTAAGAAAAAGTCAACAATGGTAAGTGCAGGAAAAAAAATAGAGATTAGAGAGAAGAAAAATTCATGACTAAAAGTATAAAGGAAAGAAAAAATTAAATGACAGTCTTTTCTAAAACACTTTGGTAAAATTCTTTTTTTCTGTTACGTAATCACATACTTACTGGCAACTGGGATATAATTTTTTCCAAACTTCTTAGTTCTATTCTTGAACTTTCAATTTCTTGTTGACATAAATCTAATCGCTCATTCTGTGCCGCAACACGAACCTTTAATTCTCGGTTTTCATTCATTAAACAAAACTTGTCTCTAAGTATTTCATCTTTGTTCTCTAACTCACTCTCTAGCTTCAGAATACTTTGTCTGGATTCAGTTAATTGTGCTATGACGTCTGAATTTTTCACTGCCATGATCCTTAATTTTTCTTTTCCATTGCTATTTTCTTCTCTTAACTGCCTATGACGAAAAAAGAATAAAAATGAAAATAAAATATATATGCATTCATTTTCAATCATATTTATTTAATCACATTAAAAGTTTTTTAAAGCTTAATTCTAAAATAATACCTGCTCACATTTACTAAATACCTACTTCTGCATGCCAGGCACTTAACTTTATGTGCTTGGCACTATTATTACTTCTTATTTACAGATGAGGTAACTGAGGCACAAAAAGGCTATATAACTTTCCCAGCGTCTCACAGTAAATGGTGGGCTGAAATCTTGAAAGCATTTCTGCTCCCAGTTTAATTGTATAAGACAGGATATCTAACTCCAAAACCCCTGACATAGTAGGGATTTTGTATTACCAACAAAGTTTTGGATTCCTAAAACAGGAGAGAAAAGTAAACTGGCTCTATTTGTAAAACAGGAAGGAAAAGTAAACTGGCTCTACATAATTGTACAATCGGCTTAAGAGCCCAGCATCAGTGACTTTCTGTTCTTACAAGGATTCTTTTAAGAAATACTGCATCAGCTACTCTTTTGAGACGGAATTTCACTTGTTTCCCAGGCCGCAGTGCAGTGGTGCAATCTCGGCTCACTGCAACCACCGCCTCCCAGGTTCAAGTGATTCTCCTGCCATAGCCTCCTGAGTAGCTAGAATTACAGGCACATGCCGCCACATCTGGCTAATTTTTGTATTGTTTTAGTAGAGATGGGGTTTCACCATGTTGGCCAGGCTGGTCTCTATCTCCTGATCTCAGATGATCCACCTGCCTTGGCCTCCCAAAGTGCTGGGGTTACAGGCGTGAGACAACTCACTGGGCCCAGCAACTCTTAATGGCACAGAGGGAAATACTGTGTTGAAAAACTCAGACATTTTAGAAAGGTCAGACTCCAAATGTGAAGCTTTAAAAATATCTTAACCAATTTATTTCACTTATATTTGAAATACGAAAATAACATTTTTTTGAAAAATATGAAAATAATGACTTAAAAATCATATCTAATTAAGTATACAAGAATTCTTTCATTAAGTACAAAAATTTTAAGTGATAGGGGATTCCATCATAGTGTAAATGGCAGCATTTTTCTTTCTTAAAAGTAGATCTTGCAATCGATAACAATAGATTCTAGAAAATATTCTAGTAAAAAGTATCTTTACTCCCTCCTCCTTGGCAAAAATACTAAACACAGTACCTTAAGGGAAGTATGGCAAAATTAGACAAACCAGTTATTCTGATCGCTTTCCGCTCCTCCTTTTTAAAAATTAACAGTTTGAAGTGATAAAGACTGTTTAACATTAACCTCTGAAAGTTGATGGGTATTAGTTTTGAGAGGACAATATGATATACTAGAGAGAGTATAGGAGTCAGAAGACTTTATCTTTCTGACCTTAGTAAATTCTGGCTACTCTTGAGGCTTCTGTTTCTTTACTTATAAAATGAGAAGTTTGGACTAGGTAATTTTTTATGATTTGAAAAACATTTTTATTAGAACATCGGATACTATACACATTTTACTAGCTAACTAATATGGTCATCTATCAAGGACATTATGTCTATTAATTTTCTCTAAATATATGCCAAGTAAATATGTTGATCAGTATCTCTCCGTATTTACAAGTATATTAGCATTAACACATTTTACTTCATTTCTAATTCTATACCTAGAAAACAGTTTCAGTCATGAAGCCTATCCTTCTATATAACATAAGCCCATAATTACAACATATAAAATATTGTGTTTTAAGATTTTTTTCATTTCCACACAAAAATCCTGTTCTGCAACAGCATACTGTACCTTAATTTCTCTTTCAGAATTTCAAGTTCACTTTTATATAGACCACACTTTTCTTGTAGCCTTTTATTTTCCTTTTCACAGTTAATTAGATTTCTCTCTAATATTTCTTCTTCAGCTTGAACCTAAAACAATAATTTAAGTGGACATACTAATGTGGTTGTAAGCTTTATGTGTTTCAAGCTAAAAATGTAAGTAGTGCTTTCAGAAATA
>NW_016107481.1:3420302-3426257 GCF_001604975.1 Cebus imitator | reverse complement strand
AAAAAAAAAAAAAAAACCTCTCAACATTTTTCTCTATAAAGTCCTCCTTCTCCCCAAGAATATTCCTCCTATTAGGTCTTCTACCTCCCCTTACAGAGTAACTCATTAAAAATTCCTTCTAAGATATTTCATTCCCACAAGGACCCTCTCCAAGGCTTTCAAAACAGTGATCTAATTAACAAATTTACAGTTAAGATTTCAGTACCTAGTGAGACTTTAATATTTTACACTGCCAAGTGATATTCACAGTTTTACTGCAAAGGAATGACCTTTTTGTAATCAACTGCAGACCTTTTCCTTGATCTTGGTATTTAATACTGTTGGTAACTTCTCCTCTAAAATATTTTACCATTTAGCTATCATGACAATATTACACTTGTCTCCGGCCACTCTTGTTTTCTTTGCTTCCTTTTATTAACTCATCATTCCTGACTGCTCTCTTCTTTTTATATATTCTCTCGAAAGTTTACGAATTTCTTAACTTTCCTTATTGCAACTACATTATGAGAAACA
Organism: Cebus imitator; assembly: GCF_001604975.1. NCBI lineage: Eukaryota > Metazoa > Chordata > Mammalia > Primates > Cebidae > Cebus > Cebus imitator. The sequence continues at coordinate 3,425,744 of NW_016107481.1, read as the reverse complement.
CTCACCTCAAGTTTCCAAAATCCCTCCTATCTTCCTTATGCTATGAAAATTACTTAAGCAACATCTTAACTTATGAGACCAAAGACATTTAATTCAAAATCCTTCAATTTCTTTCCACCTAAAACTTTTTTCTGTATTTTTTATCCACTTTTTTCTCATAAGGAAAAGAAATGCCCTATTTCATTAAAAAAAAAAAAAAAAAAATCTCACTTCTGATCTTCTTGAATATAGTTCAGACTCTCGTGCCATCTTTTATTCCCTATAATACTAGCACCTTCCATCTCCCCCTTCTAATATGTTGAGGGTACCCTTAGGTACTTTACCACAGCTTCTTCACCTTACCTTAGCTTTCTTCTCCCCTTCCATTTGCTGCCTCCGCAAACCTGCCACACACACTTATTTCCTCTTCACCTACTGTATGTAAAGAATTGTCTGTTAGCTACCTCTACTGCCTCCCTTTCCATTTCTCCCATCTCAGAGATTGTGCCTTCTAATAAATTGCTCCCTACAAAGTATCCAGTGACTCCTTGATTATAAAAAACAATAGCCCTGTCTCGTTCCTCATCTTTCTAAAATTTTTTTCAAATTTTTTACAGACAGGGTCTTGCTCTTTCACTTAGGCCTGAGTACAGTGGCATTATCATGGCTTAATGCAGCCTCTAATTCCTGAGTTCAAGCAATCCTTCTACCTCACCTCCTGAGTAGTTGGATTAACAGGTGTGAGCCACCATACCTGGTTCAGTCCTCATTATTCTTGACCAATTTGCAACATCTGGCACTGAAGATCACTACCTTCTTTTTAAAATGTTCGGCCAGGCACAGTGGCTCACTCCTGCAATCTCAGCACTTAGGGAGGCTAAGGTAGGTGGATCACCTGAGGTCAGGAGTTTGGGACCAGCCTGACCAACACAGAGAAATCCCGACTCTACTAAAAATACAAAATTAGTTGGGCGTAGTGGTGCAAGCCTGTAATCCCAGCTACTCGGGAGGCTGAGGCAGGAGAATCACTTGAATTCAGGAGGCGGAGGTTGCGGTGAGCCAAGATAGCGCCACTGCACTCCAGCCTGGGCAACAAGAGCAAAACTCCATCTCAAAATAAATAAATAAATAAATAAATAAATAAATAAAATAAAATATTCTATTGCCTTGACTTTTCTTACTATACTTTCCTGATTCTCTAATATTTTTTAAATCACTTCTCAATATCTTTCAAAAGCTAATCTACCTGTTCTTTATCTCCCAGGGTATCTTTCATCTTGTTCTCACTCTATATAAACTCTGTCAATGTACAGGGTTTGTACACCTTAATTAGTACTGTCAATTCTCAAAACTACAGCCCTAGTATGGATTTCAGTGTCTAAATCCAGACCTATAGATACAAAAGCCTACCAGAAACCTATGCCTGGATATTCTATGACATTTCCAAAACAAAAATTAAGTTTTTTTTCCTAAATTGTCAATTTTGATTCATAATGCAATCATCCAGCAGTCACTCAAACCAGCAACCTAAAAATAGCCTGTATTTTTCTCTTTCTCATACTGCCCACTTCTAATGCTTCGAGTGGTCACTAGATCCCAGATTCTCCAATTTTAACATCCCTAATATCTATCTACTCAGCTCCTTCATCTTCAATATCTCTTGCCTTGTCTTTTAAAGTCTCCTTGACTTTAAAAGTCTCTCACTTCTCAAATGCATCTTCACATGACATCAGAGTGAGCTTCCTACAACATAGATTTTGATAATTTTCCCTGTTTAACATTATTCGGTGATATACCACAATCTTGGATATACCCTAGCAGCTGAAGCACTGCCTACTCTGTGAAGCTTTCTTTGGGCCCACCAGAGTTTATTAACTGCCCCCACCTTCATCCTGACCTACCATAACTACCTCTTATTTCCATAATATTATGCTTCTTATTCCAAAATACTGAAATTATTTGTTTATATATTTGTCAATCTTACTAGACAGTGAGCTCTTTAGGGTAGGTATCATGTGTTACGTATCACTGAATCTCCCAGATACTGGCATAGTACCTGGCATGTAAAAGGAATTTCATAATTGTTTAATAAATGAACACCTATCTTTGGGAGAGAGATCCAAGATGGCTGACTAGCAGCAGCTCAGGATTGCAGCTCCCAGTGAAGGTGCAGGGAGTGAGGGGATATGCCAGACTTCCAGAAGAATTTTTGTTGCCTACAGACCAGGAGATTCCCAGCGGAGGGGCCCCACAGGTCTCCAGAGCTACTCTTTTGGCCGGCGCAGCTGTTTAGCCGGTGTCCCGGCATGGCGGTTCTCAGTGCGGAGTATGCGGGACTGCGTGCCCTTTTGCTTGGCGTTTGGAGCTCCGGGGAGGCAGAGTCACCCATTCGGCTGATTGAAAGGGGAACTGAAGCCGGGAGCCAGACCGGGAGATTCCCGGGCAGAAAAACGCCACGAATCTCAGCACTGCTGTTTCAGCCGGCGCGGTTGCTGCAGGGAAATTGCATAGATCCCGGCACCTTTTCGGAGGGTGACTGGGGCACCTGGGAGAGAATCGACCATTCAATTAGGAAAAGAAAAAAAGAGGGCTCCAAGATGGGGAGCCAGGTGATCGGGCTCGGCTGGTCCCACCCCCACAAGAAAACACCAATTGGAAACACTGACGGCTGAGAGTTTCACAGCAAGCACAGCTGAACCCGGGAAGGTCCAGCTCTGTGGGGGAAGGGCATCTGCCAAAGAAAAACAAACAGAAATAACATCACCACCAACAAGCTGGACGTCCACTCAGAGACCCAATCTGAAAGTCAGCAATTACAAAGCCGACAGGTGGATAAATCCACAAAGATGGGAAGAAACCAGCGCAAAAAGGCTGAAAACATCTGAAATCAGAATGCCTCTCCTCCTTCAGGGGATTGCAGCTACTCATCAGCAAGGGAACAAGGCCTGATGGAGAATGAGTGTGATGAATTGTCAGAATCAGGCTTCAGAAGGTGGATAATAAGAAACTTCTGTGAGCTAAAAGAACATGTTCTAACCCAATGCAAAAAAACTAAGAACCTTGAAAAAAGGTTTGACAAAATGCTAATGAGAATAGACAATTTAGAGAGGAATATAAGTGAATTAATGGAGCTGAAAAACACAATACGAGAACTTCACGAAGTATGCACAAGTTTTAACAGTTGAATTGATCAAGCAGAAGAAAGGATATCAGAGGTCGAAGACCAACTCAATGAAATAAAATGAGAAGACAAGATTAGAGAAAAAAGGGTAAAAAGGAATGAGCAAAGTCTCCAAGAAATATGGGACTATGTGAAAAGACCTAATCTATGTTTGATAGGTGTACCTGAATGTGACAGAGAGAATGAATCCAAGCTGGAAAATATTCTTTAGGATATTATTCAGAAAAACTCTCCCAACCTAGCAAGGCATGACAATATTCAACTCCAGGTAATACAGAGAACACCACAAAGATATTCCTCAAGAAAAGCAACCCCAAGGCACATAATCATCAGATTCACCAGGGTTGAAATGAAGGAGAAAATGCTAAGGGCAGCCAGAGAGAAAGGTCAGGTTACCCACAAAGGGAAGCCTATCAGACTCACAGCAGATCTCTCAGCAGAAACCCTACAAGCCAGAATAGAGTGGGGGACAATATTCAACATCCTTAAAGAAAAGAACTTGCAACCCAGAATTTCATATCCAGCCAAACTAAGCTTCATAAGTGAAGGAAAAATAAAATCTTTTGTGAACAAGCAAGCACTCAGAGATTTCATCACCACCAGGCCTGCTTTACAAGAGCTTCTGAAAGAAGCACTACACATAGAAAGGAACAACCAGTATCAGACACTCCAAAAATATACCAAAAGGTAAAGAGCATCAACATAATGAAGAATCTATATCAAATAATGGGCAAAACAGCCAGCTGGCATCATATGCCAGGATTAAACTCACATATATTGTTATTAATCCTAAATTTAAATCGACTAAATTCCCTAATCAAAAGACACAGACAGGCCAATTGAGTAAAAAGCCAAAACCCATTGATATGCTGCATCTAGACCCATCTCACATGCAAGGATACACAAAGACTCAAAACAAAGGGATGGAGGAAGATTTACCAACCAAATGGAGAGCAAAAATAAATAAATAAATGAAAAGCAGGAGTTGCAATTCTCACCTCTGATAAAATAGACTTTAAGGCAACCAAGATCAAAAGAGGCAAAGAAGGACATTACACAGTGGTAAAAAGATCAATGCAACAAGAAGAGCTAATGATCCTAAATATATATGCACCCAATACAGGAGCACCCAGATACATAAGGCAAGTTCTTAATGACTTATAAAGAGACTTAGACTCCCACACAATAATAGTGGGAGACTTTAATATCACATTGTCAACATTAGATCAACGAGACAGAAAATTAACAAGGATATCCAGGACTTGAACTCAGACCCGGAACAAGTAAACTTAATAAACATTTATAGAACTCTCCACTCCAAATCCACAAAACATACATTCTTATCAGTACCACATCACACCTACTCTAAAAGTGACTACGTAATTGGAAGTAAATCACTCCTCATAGCATTTCACAGGTTTAAATGAAATATTGGTTGGCTGCTTGTTTGTTATTTTCCTCCCTTATTCCTTCCTGTCTCCATTGCTAAGGACAATTATTGGCACAAAAGAGGTTTTCAATACCCATTTTCAGACTGCATTCTAGCTTGGGCAATAAAGCAAGACTCCCATTCTCTCTCCTTCTTTCTCTTCCTCTTTCTTTCTCTCTTTCATTCTTTTTCTTTTTCTCTTCCTCTTTCTTTCATTCTTTTTCTTTCTTTAAAAAAAAAAAAATGAACACCCATCTTATTCTACCCTTCTACCTAAACATTCTTTCCTCTGCCTTTATACCTTTCTTTGAACAGAATCATAAACTTCCTCTGCTTTAATTGTTATCTCAAGATGGAAGTCTCCCATATTAGTATCTCTTTACCAGACCTCTCTGTTGAGTTCAATATCTGAATATGCAACTGTGGTGTTTCTCTATACATATTTCATTACCATGTGATATTACTTAGAGATACTAAATGAATATAATAAATGAATGTAATAAACTCACTATATTTCTATATAGAATCAGTTCAAGAAACTTTCCCTCTCAGAGGTAGAAGCAAGGCCCTCTCAGAGTAGCAGATTGAGGAAGACTAGTTGAAGGGTACCTAATCTGTCTTCATTTTCACTGAAGTGATAAAAATGAATTTCTGGCCAGGCGCGGTGGCTCACGCCTGTAATCCCAGCACTTTGGGAGGCCGAGGCGGGTGGATCACGAGGTCAAGAGATGGAGACCATCCTGGTCAACATAGTGAAACCCCGTCTCTACTAAAAATACAAAAAATCAGCTGGGCATGGTGGCGCATGCCTGTAATCCCAGCACTTTGGGAGGCCGAGGCGGGTGGATCACGA
>NW_016107481.1:3398215-3420008 GCF_001604975.1 Cebus imitator | reverse complement strand
TTTCTTCTACTTCTCTAGCTCCAATCTTTGCTCACACATTCCATCCTTCTCTATATTTTGTTTCTTCTCCTCTCTCTACTCTTTTCCCTCTTTGGATAAAAAAAGTTTCTGCTGATAATAAAAGGATTAGTGAACGTCATCCTTAATATTTATAAATTATTTATTTAAATGATTTTATAAGATCATAAAAGTTACTTTCTGCCTCAACCATAAACATATGCTAATTATTCCTACCTTTACTGTTGGAATATAGACAGTAATACAAAACACTGAATTTGCACAAGTGTCTCTTACCTTTTCCAGTTTTTCAGCCACTTTTTCTTTATATTGTTGGAAAGCTTTACTTAGCTCTTCGGCATTATACAGTGCTTCATTCCTTTGTTGTTCAGCTCTAAAATATAAAGAGATAATAAATAAAGTGAAGAATGCTATGCATTTAAATAGTTAAGTTCCAAAGTAATCTTTAATTATACGGAATAATTAGAGAAAAACAAATTTCTCTGTACTAAAAAGGATATTAGGCTTAAAGTATAAAATGAAGAATGTAGATCATACTACAAAAATTTTCTCACTCTATCAATATGAAAAATAAAATATAACACAAAACAATTATAAACATAAATGTTGAAATATATATAAATTCTTATGTGTTGGCAATTCTTTTTCCCTGTCTGGAAAAGACAGATTAGGGAAATAGCCAAGGCTGGATGATAAATTTTCAAAGGTTAGGTATTATAGAATAAGTCTATTATCTAGAATATTAAATACACTCAGTAAATTCTGTGTCCTTTGCAAAGGTCAAACAAATTTCAAACAGGTATTTCAAAAAATGGTAACTTCTATTGATACCAGATATAAAAATCTAGACAACAAAAAAACACAACCACCACCAAGCATTGTTTAAGCCCAACCTTGTTCCCTCATCTCTTAGTTCCTCATGTTTCTCACGATGAAATGAAAATCTGGGGTACAATACATTGAGAATACTTGGTCAATATCACACTCACACCTAAAAATATTTTAATATTTAAACCTAGTCCCATCAAATTCTTTCTAATGTAAGTGAGGTTAATGACCCTCCTCTTATCCAGGGTAAATTATTTATAGTCTGGATCTTAACTCTTAGCCCTTCAGAAATGCACTCTAGCTTCCGTATTTTCATTCTCTCTGTTGGTTATTTCACCCCAAGTATGAACAAGTTCAAGTAAAAGTACTCCTAACTTCCTGAATCTATGTGGTTAAGTATGTCTATTTGACTCCAAGGTTTCAGATAAAGGAAGGCAAGGACAACAAAGGATTTCTCTGAAAATCTGTAAGAATATAATCCATTTCTGAATGTGCACAGGTGCAGTTCAGAGCAAAAGATACCTGTATTTCTCACTTAAACAAACAAAAGCCTTCCCACATATTGTGCTTCCCTCTATCATCCTTCTTTTCAAGCCAGACTTACCTACTTTACACTTATCTACTCTTCCTCACTTCCATTTTTTTAAAAAGTCATGACATATTTCAGACACACAAAAAAGTGTGGATAAATATTACCATGTACTCCCAATCCTGTTTTAATGAATCTTCACTCTTTGTCTGAAAAGGCTACAGAAGACAAGCAAAATGTTGCAAATAAAGTTGAGGTCCGTATGTGTCCGTTTCAAATCCTATTCCCCTGACTTCTTCCACAGGGGTAACCCTAACATGATTTTGTTGTTTTTTATTTTGTACATTCATATGTTAACTATACCCACAAATGGTATATATCATAGTTCATCTATTCTGAGAGGCTCATTGTTTTCACTTTTTGTTGTGTGTGTAGAAATGGGGGTCTTTCTATTTTGTCCAGGTTGATCTTGAATTCCTGGCCTCAAGTAATACTTCCACTTTGGCCTCCCCAAGTGCTTGAATTACTGGAGTAAGCCACTGTGCCCAGCCTGTTTTTGCTTTTGTTTTCAATAGCCACCTGTAGGCACATCATGCTTCCACATTTTTAACATCTCTAAAATTGTTATGTGCTGAGTGCAGTGGTTCATACCTGTATTCCAAACACTTTAGAAGGCCAGGCTAGGAGGATTGCTTGAAGCCAGAAGTTAGAGGGCAGCCTGGGAAACATAGTGAGATCATCTCTACAAAAAGTTAACTGGGCGTGGTGGTGCACACCTGTAGTCCCACTACTCTAGAGGCTGAGGCAGGAGGATCCCTTGAGCCCAGGGGTTTAAGGCTGCAGTGAGCCATGACTGCAATACTGCATTCTAGCCCGGGTGACAGAGTAAGACCCTGTCTCTAAAAAAGTAAAATAAGATAGTTCCAGGCAGGGATCTATAAAGTGCAATAGCAATGGCCAGCTACCTCAAGCTCAACAACAGTGCCAAGGTGCCCATCCTGAGGCTGGGCACCTGCAAGTACCCCTCAGGCCAAGTAACTGAAGCTGTGAAGGTGGCGATCAACATCGGGTACCACCACATTGACTGTGTCCACATGTACCTGAATGAGAATGACACCCACACCTGCCAAGGGTGAGCTAGGTGCAGAATGGCACAGGGTATATGAATGAATGTAGGGTCTGGCCACTGCTCATAGCCAGGCACACCGTCTGTGGCAGTGTGGGCAGCTCCAGGCACCAGCATGGGCTCCAGTTCCCTGTGAGGCTGTGGCTAGACCAGGCATACCATAAGCAGCTTCCATGGCTGACACCAGGGAATGTGGTGGTGTGCGGAAGCTTGGAGACACCAGGACCCACAGAGCCCTAAAGAGCATGTCACAGCCCTGACTCGGGAAGCTCACAGGTCTGGGCTTGCTGAAGGGCTGCAGCTCTTCTCTCCTTCTCTTGTCTCTCTTTGTTGCCTGCAACATGGCAAGCAAGGGGTATGTTTCAGCCATTTTTGTTAACAGCATTTTTAGCCCCACCATTTGGTGGGTTCTGAATTCTTATCCTGCATCCAGGGAGAATGAGGTACACAAACAAATGGAGGATGAGCAAGACAAAGAGAAGCTCTATTGAGTGACAGAACAGCTCAGAGGTGACCCACAGTGGAGAGTTCCTCTGAATGGCCAACCCCACCTCATTCTCATTTGCAGAGATGATCTCACTATGTTTCCCAAGCTGCTCTCTAACTTCTGGCTTCAAGCAATCCTCCTGTCTGTTTCATATTTTTTGTAGAGATGAGGTTTTGCCATGTTGCCCCAGGCTGGTCCTGAACTCATGAGTTCAGGTGATCTGCCCATCTTGGCCCTCACAAAGTGCTAGGATTACAGGTGTTAGCCACCATACCCAGCCTGCTTTCAATTTTTCTGGGTCCTTATGTTTCAGGTAATCTCTTACAAACAGCATAAAGCTAAACAATCTCTCCCTTTACATTGGCTTTTCAATCTATTATGATTAACCTTCTCTACCAAAAAAAATTGTCCCTGCAAAGGTTTTGATCTTTCAAATTCAGAGTGCGTTAATTAATTAGTCCATTTGTGCTGCCAGAACAAATACCATAGTCTGGGTAGTTTATAAAAAACAGAAATGTACCTCACAGTTCTAGAGGCTGGAAAGTCCAAAATCAAGGCACTGACAGGTTGGTAGGGCCTAATCTGTCTGCTTCCAAAATGGTGCCTTGAATGTTACATCCTCCAAGGAGGAGGAACACTATATTCTCACATGACAGGCAAAAAGGGACAAACTCCCTCTGTCAAGCCCTCTTATAATGGCATTAATCCATTCATGAAAGCCAAGTCCTTTTAAATGCCCCACATCCCAACAGTGTTGCATTGGGAATAAGTTTTCAATACAAAAAATTTGGGGGACACATTCAGACCATAGCAGAAAGTCAATATTCATTTTAGTTCTTCAGAAAGCTCCAAGAATCTTCATGTCATACCGCTACCTAAAAATCTCAATTGGCTATTTATGCTCTCCAGGTTAAAATACAAATCCTTTGGTATAACACAAAAAGGCGTTTACAGTCTGGATCCAGCCTATCTTTCTTATCTCATCTCCCACTACACCTATTTACTTATAAAAACATAAAATGACTTAGAGTTCTTCAGCAATGATGCTCTTTTATACTTTTGTGCCTTTGTACATGCTGCCAGAATGTGTCTGTCCCCACTTACTCACTTTGTGAAGCCAAAGTCAATACTTGGCCAGGCACAGTGGCTCACGCCTGTAATCCCAGCACTTTGGGAGGCAATATTGCAAATATTGCTTAGTACAGATTATGACTTTATACTGTATAAAAACTGCTATAATCCTATTTTCTTATAAAATCTTATTAGTTTAAACTCAAAAAATTTAAATCCTTATTAGTTTAAAAGTGAACTGGCCTTCAGAGTTAATGGTTCCTTGGATAGAGCTACCTAGAAGACTTTATCTCAAGATGTAATTTATACAAAATAGGTATTTTTGTACTACCTATATATTTCTAAAGGAAAATTCAACCACACATTCTCATGCATTTTCTTTCTCTATCATATCTATGAGGCAAAATTTTCTTTTAAAGAGTTCATTCAACATTTTATTTAGCTTTATTAGAGGTAATATTAATGTTAGTATTTTAAACTCAGTGTACTGGTTTCTTTCCTTTTTTTTTTTGAGATGGAGTCTCACTCTGTTACCCAGGCTAGAATGCAGTGGCACAGTCTCAGCTAACTGCAATCTCTGCCTCCCCAAGTTCAAGCAATTCTCTGCCTCAGCCTCCTGAGTAGCTGGGATTACAGTAGCCTGCCACCATGCCTGGCTAATTTTTTGTATTTTTAGTAGAGATGGGGTTTCATCATCTTGGCCAGGCTGGTTTTGAATGCCTAACCTCATGATCCACATGCCTTGGCCTCCCAAAGTGCTAGGATTACAGCGTGAGCCACTGCGCCTGGCCCCAGTGTACTGGTTTCAAATAGGTCATAGAACTTAATTTCAGAAAGCAGTATCATTACACTGATAATCATGATCAGTCTTGTAGAAATTAAGATCAATCCAGAATGCTAATAACATAAATTCCACATATAAATATTTTAATGGAAAATTTTAAAAAATTAACAGATTAAAAAAAAAAACATTAAGTTTATTCTACTGCCAAATCTCTAAAATTTTTTTACTTCAAAAATTAACTAGAATTTTATATAGGTAATATATCCTTTTATTCCCTTTCAGAAAAATGTATTTGCTTTAAAACACATACCTTTTTCCTTGTTTGCTTTGTTCAAGTAAGTCCACCTTTAATTTTATACATTCCTCTTTGGACTCCTGCAAACTCCGTTCCTTTTCAATTACCATTTTCTGGCTCTGTTCCAGTTTATTTTCTGCCTCTCTATAAAATAAAGGATACTTTGTTTAAGACTACTAAACAGATTATACCAGGTATGCAAGAATATTAGGAATTATATTTCTTTAAATCAATGAGTTAAGAGAAACAATATACAAAAAAAGATAAAGAAAAAGGCATATTCATCACTTGTTAATAAGGAGTTTTTTTTAAAGAATAAGAGTACTTCCATCAGATGATAAATATATCTGAAGTAATAGCTCATATTATATTTTATAGTCAGACACCAGAAGCATTCCTGTATTGTTCAGAAACTAAATAAAGATGACTGTTATCACCCCCACATCCAACAACTTTTCTGTCAGTTCTACCCACTGCAAAAAGCAAATATGAAAAGGTAATAAGAAATATAAATGCTGGACAAATTTTTTGTCTTTCTTTTTCGTACTCTCCTTTGACTCAGAAACAAAATTTTCTTTATTTGCTAATAATATCATTAGCTAACAATTACAAAATAATTTTTTTATTATACAAAAGCCTCATATACTAGCAATGAACAAAGTAGGAACAATTCACAATTACCAAAAATATAAAATACCTAGGAATAAATTTAAAATAACATGTGTATTACAAAGAAAATTACAAAAGTCTGATGGACGTAAAAGACAACTTTAGTGGGCATCAGAATCACCTGCAGAACTTGTGACACACTTCCCAATTTGGTTAAGTAAGCCTGAGATAAGACATGAAAATTTGCATTTCTAACAGGTTCCCAGGTGATGCTACTACTGCTGGTCCCTTAACTATACTTTCAGAATTACTCAGAGTAATATGTTATTTAACATGCATGTATTTCCCATTGTATTCAAAGCAAAAGAGAATAAATTATAAAGTGCCTGATGGCAAGGGGTGGTGGCTCATGCCTGTAATCCCAACACTTTGGGAGGCTGAGGTAGGAGGACTGCTTGAGGCCAGGGGTTTGAGACCAGCCTGACCAACATAGTGAGACCTTGTGTCTACAAAATAAAAAATTAAAAACTTAGTTGGGCACACTGGTGCATGCCTACAGTCCCAGCTGCTTGGGAGGCTGAGGCAGAAGGATCACTGGAGCCCAGAAGGCTGAGGCTGCAGTGAGCCATATTGCACCACTGCACTTCAGCCTGGGTGACACAGTGAGACCCTATCTGTAAAAATAATAAAAAGTGTCTGACTCCTTTACATTTTATTTCTTGAACTCCCATTGAAACACTGGGTATATGTTGCTATGTAGGTGAAGAAGTGAACCAATTCATATTTGATAAAAGCATGTAAATAGGCATCTCTCCCTAGGCTTTTTTTTAGCTCCTATATACTGCATGCAACCTACAGCCAAGAGGAGTTATGATTGGCTAAAAATAGATTCAACAAGTTCTAAGACAACTAAATACCATTAGGTTACTGTAGATTTATTGGGCATGGGGAACAAGATTTAACAAGATATAACAAAATGTAAAAGTAGAAAATAAAACTTTGAAAGCTATAAAAAGTATATTTACCTCAAAACTTTATCTTGAGCTGAAACTTCTGCTTCCAAATTTATAATCTGTTCTTCTAAGATTGGGACACTGGCAGCCTGCTGTTGAGCAAATTCAAGCATAGAAATCTAAAACATAAAAACAACTTTTATAGTATTTTCAGAAAATAAATTAACCTACTTGGTCCTTAGTTTTTTTCCTGTCAGATGAGGGGGTTCAATAGAACTGCCAGACCATTGGTCAAATGTAAAGCTTCCCATCTATTCCTTTGATCAACATTTACATGGGCATGGGCATGTCATCATTATAAGTCAGCCTTGGCATGTAAACTCCTGGCATTACCTTCAACTTATAACTGAAAAGTGATTTGGGGGAGAAAACAGAATCTCTACTGATAAGCATCTAGCAAGATTAATTTTATATAAATTAGAAAATTAAATATAAAACATCAAATTATAAAAAAATTATAAAATATTTATAGAAGTTTTAAAAACCTAATTACAGAATATATGCTTACTAGAAAAAAATCTAAATACAGAAAATAATCTGTATTTATAAATAATTTATAAATAATCCTACAATCTGTATTATAGATTGTAGGATTACAATCTATAATCTGAATCTCCTCCAGGGGCAGGAGAATCAACTACCATAAAAGGGTGGGAAACCACAATCTAAATGGTATGGAAGAGAGCATCAATAAGATAACTATCACTGAAAAATAAATTTAGAACATGAAGGCACAAGGTACTGTAGAGGTCAGAAGTGAGGACCTGATGAGAAACCAGGGATACAGTTCAAAGTCTCTGCAAATAACAGTCATCCTTTTTCCCACTCCCAGAACACCAATAGCAAGGTGTTGGCATACTAGAAAAGAGGCAGAAAGTTTATTATCAGAAGAAACTGAACAGAAGCTTCAGACTGTGGGACACTAAGAATAATAAGCAGGTATGAAGTACAGCTGTAAAAAGGTAATATAAAACCATCAGCCCCACGTTACTACTCCATTTCATTTTGGGTTATCCAACATGTGAGAAATTAAAGGATTCTTTGCTGGAGAAACTCAATAGCTAAAACAAACAAACAAACCAACCCACAAAAGTCTCTTTCCATGCTGATGGCGCTCCCTCAACATGGTGAACATTCCTAACACCTGCTGGACTTTCTGTAAGAAGGCTGGCAAGCACCAACACCAACCCCACAAAATGACACATACAAGAAGGGCAAGGATTCTCTGTATGCCCAGGGAAAGCGGTGATATGATAGAAAGCAGAGTGGCTACGATGGCCGGACTAAGCTGATTTTCCAGGAAAAGGCAAAAACTACAAAGAAGATTATGCTAAGGCTTGAGTGCATTGAGTCCAACCATGGATCTAAGAGAATACTGGCTAATTAAAAGATGCAAGCATTCTGAACTGGGAGGAGATAAGAGCAGAAAGGGCCAAGTGACCCAGTTCTAAGTGTCATCTTTTGTTTTATTATAAAGACAATAAAATCTTCAGTTTGTGTTAAAAGAATTATGATGTATCAGAAGGTTTCAAGTGTTGTCTTATCCCATTTGCCATGTATTTCCTTTTCATACTAGATTCAGGAAAAAAAAAATTAAATTTTTTTTTAAAAAAAAAAAAAAAAAAGGAAAAGAAAAACACCTCATACTGATATTGGTTGGGAGCTGGCAGGTGTTTCCCTACAAAAGAACCATCTCTCTAACCATCACCACAAATAAAGTCCACTGGACAACAAACCACCAATCTGAATTTAAATGCCTTTCTCTTAAATATGAATAGCTAAAATACTAACATCTAAAAAAAGCTTCGAATGTGAAAGTCAGAGGCCCAAACAAAAGAAAAATGAAAGGAAAGCAAACATGGGGAAAAAAAAATCATTAAATCTTCAGAGTGCTAAGAGAGAATACTATATTAGTATGTTATGAAATACAAAACCACCAGAACAAAAAATTTAGAAAGCGAAAAAACTTTAGAAAGCGAAAAAAGACAGCCTAAATAAAAGATTCAATAGAAGTGCAAAAAATAATATCGAGACTACCTCCTAAATAAAAATCACAGGGCCAGGCGCAGTAGCCCAATTCTGTAATCCCAGCACTTTGGGAGGCCGAGGTTGGGTGAATTGCTTGAGTCCAGGAGGTCAAAACCAGCCTGGGCAACATGGCAAAATTCCATCTCTACAAAAAGACAATACAAAATCTAGCCAGGAGTGGTGGCATGTGCCTGTACTCCCAGCTACTTGGGAGGTTAAGGTGGGAGAGTCACTTGAGCCAAGGAGGCCAAGGTTGCAGTGAGCTGTGATAGCACCATTGCACTCCAGCCAGGGTGACAGGGCAAGACCTTGTCTCAAAAAATGAAAAAACAGGCCAGGCACAGTGGCTCATGCCTATAATTCCAGCACTTCGAGAGGCTGAGGAGGGCAGAACATGAGGTCAGGAGATCGAGACAATTCTGGCCAACATGGTGAAACTTCGTCTCTACTAAAAATACAAAAAACTGGCCAGTCGTGGTGACACATGCCTGTAATCCCAGCTACTTGGGAGGTCGGGGCAGGAGAATCACTTGAACTTGGGAGGCGGAATTTGCAGTGAGCCAAGATTGCGCCACTACACTCCAGCCTGGGCGGCAGACAGAGCAAGACTCCGTCTCAAAAAAATAAAAATAAAAAAACAAACAAAAAACCAAGGCTTATATTCAAAAGACAGGTAATAAATGCTTGCAAGAACGTGGAGAAAAGAGAACCTTCATACACTATTGTTGGGAATGTAAATTAGTACAACCATTATGGAGAACAGTTTGGAGGTTCCTCAAGAAACTAAAAATACAGCTACCATATGATCCAAAAATCCCACTGGTGGGCATATACTCAAAAGAAAGGAAATCAGTATATTGAAAAGATATCTGCACTTCCATGTTTGTTGCAGCACTGTTCAATAGCCAAGATTTAGAAGCAACCTAAGTGTTCATCATAGATGAACGGATAAAGAAAATGTGGTAATTATATACAACGGAGTACTATTTAGTCAGAAGAAGAATCAGTCATCTGTAACAACATATATGGAACTGAAGATCATTATAGTAAGTGAAATAAGTCAGGCACTGATTTCAAATATCAAAAGACAAATATCACATGTTCTCACTTATTTGTGGGATCTGAAAATCAAAACAATTGAACTCATGGACACAGAGAGTAGAAGGATGGTTACCAGAGGCTGGGAAGTGCAGTTGTCAGCATGGGGGTGGGTGAGGATGGTTAATGGGTAAAAGAAATAGAAAGAATGAGTAAGAACTGCTATTTGATAGCACAAAAGGGTGACTATAGTCAATAATAGCTTAATTGTACATTTTAAAATAACTAAAAGAGTATAACTGGTTTGTTTATAACACAAAGGATAAATGCCTGAGAAGATGAAAACTCCATTCTCCATGATGTGATTATTATGCTGCATGATTGTATCAAAACATCTAATGCACTCCAAAAATATATACACCTACTATGTACCCACAAAAATTAAATATAAAAATTAAGAAACAGAAAAATTTCCAGAACCAGAGGATACAAGTTGCCAGCCTGAAAGGGCTCTCAAATACCCAATTGAGTAATAAGGGCCTATTCAAAGACACATTGTTGTATAGTTTTAAAACTCTGGACTGGGAAGATCCTAAAACTACCAGAAAGTAAAAAACAAACAAATGGGGGGAAAAAAGGAGATTACATGCTAAGGAAAGTAATTCACAATGGCAACAGACTTTTCAAGGCAGCACTAGAGGACAGAAGCGAGTAATGCTCTAAAAATTCTGACATTAAATAATTTTCAAACTGGAATTTAATCATGAATAAGGAAGAAATTAAGACATTTTCAGACAGGCAAGGAAGTAACTAGAAGATATGCTCCAAATACAAAAAAAAAACTAGACGATAACAAAACATGGAATTCAGGAAACAGTAGATCCAACCTAGAAGAACACCAAATAGAAGTCCCAGGATGGCAGCTGGACGGCACAAGAACAGGGCAAAAAGCTCAGAAAGAGCAGGATACCAGGCTCCCAAAGAGTAGGTACAACCATTGCCAGAGGTAAGTTACGAATATATTGATTGATTTCTGCAAGAGTCTCAATAGTGGGCATATATGTAACATCAAAAGCTCATACATGGACTGAAAAAGGTGGCTTCCCTAAAAAATAAACAACTTAGAAAATGCTGAGCTGGGAAGTACAATGCTAGTATCTTACTTCCTTGCATAACCATTGGTGTGTTTATCTCCTAAAAAGAAAGGTTCAAAATCCTATTAGTTCAGTGGTTATTAAATTATCTTTATGTCTCTTTTCTTACTTTAAATTGTTAAGCAATCATGACTTTAAAAAGAGAGATTATCTATAGTTGCAGAAAAATTTTTAAAATAAGCAGAAAAAATGAACAGACGAATCACAAAGAAATCTAAATGGCAAACAAATATACTGAAAAGGTAACTCTCACAAGAAATCAAGAAAAACAGTATGTTTACTTCAAAGTGACCAAAAAAAGAGGAGGAGCCAAATGTAAATGCTTGAAAAACATTATTACCCTAAAATTTGGTCATTCTGCCTCTGGAAATCTACCCTAGAAATAATCTTCAACATCGAAGAAGTTTTATGTTCATTGCTGATTTTTTTTCCCCTATGCTGAAATAATCCCTAATAGCATTTTGCTTTGTTTGAAAAAACAGAAAAGAAAAATACAGTCTTCCCATAACTCCGCTATTTAAAACTGCATATAATGTATGTATATAATACTTATAAACGTAAATAGTGAAAGCCTCACTCCAACCTTCCAATCTCTCGGAATTATCGAGCGTGAAGCATAGTTTTTAAACTTAACATATCACATGTATATATATTTACATATAAACATACACACAGAAACATGTACACTTCTTATAAAGAGGAAAACTAAGATTATTATACATGTGTGTAATGCTCTGTAATGTTTTTTCTGCCACTAAATATATTAGGTAATAGTTTCTCGTGCTGACTACAGACAGACACTGTTTTAAGTAACTTCATACATTATATCATTTAAACCTCATAATGCGCCATATAAGTCAAACAACTTTGCGTCTTAGTACTAGTATATTTACCTCATTTTTTTTTTTAAAGGCTTTGTTGCAATCTATTTTATGGGTATACCATAATTTACCATATTTCCATTATTGGCCATTTTGGTTTCTTCTAATTTTTTGTGTAACACCAATTATTTACTACAAAAATAGGAAACCACTGAAATATGGGAATTATTAACTAAGTTATGGTATAATCACATGAAATATAATGCTACCATTAAAAAATGATCAATCAGGCCGGGCGTGGTGGCTCAAGCCTGTAATCCCAGCACTTTGGGAGGCCGAGGCGGGTGGATCACGAGGTCAAGAGATCGAGACCATCCTGGTCAACACGGTGAAACCCCGTCTCTACTAAAAATACAAAAACATTAGCTGGGCATGGTGGTGCGTGCCTGTAATCCCAGCTACTGAGGAGGTTGAGGCAGGAGAATTGCCCGAACCCGGGAGGCGGAGGTTGCGGTGAGCCAAGATCGCGCCATTGCACTCCAGCCTGGGTAACAAGAGTGAAACTCTGTAAAAAAAAAAAAAAAAAAAAAAAAAAAAAAAAAAAAAAAAAAAAAAAAAAAAAAAAAAAAAAAAAAAAAAAAAAAAAAAAAAGATCAATAGAAAAGCTATGTAAATGCATCAGAAAATGCATAGACAATACATGAAGTAAAAAACAGAAAAAAACAAAACTAGTTAAAATAGTCTGGATTCAACTATGTATTAAACCAGTAAAGTGGTTTCTAGATGGTGGAAAC
The DNA here is from genome assembly GCF_001604975.1 of Cebus imitator. NCBI lineage: Eukaryota > Metazoa > Chordata > Mammalia > Primates > Cebidae > Cebus > Cebus imitator. The sequence goes on along the minus strand of NW_016107481.1, from coordinate 3,407,413 downwards.
TCTGGGTGATCTTTCCTCCTCTTTTTTCCACTTTTAAAGTTCCCAACAATGACAATGTGTTATTTTAAAAGGAAAGATAAATAAGTTATAATTCCTTTGATTATAAAAATTAAAACCACACAAATTGATAATCTTAACACCTTAAGAAACTGACTTATCTAAATGCAAAAACTGTAAAGTTCCCTTCAATCATTTTCGGATATAATTCAATACAAAATCAATTTTATAACATGTTGATAATATAGTATCATAATAAAAATTACTTCACATAACACATTAAGGCAATATGGCAATACAAGGAATATTTTTCCAATTATAAATCTTAAAATAACAACTATTTTCTGTTGGCAAGTTAATCATTTCAAGATACATACTTTTGCTCTTGACTGTGTTAATTCAAAGTGGATAGATTCCATTTTAGTCATTAAGGAATGGTTCTGTGTGACCAAACAAGCATTCTGTTGCCTAAGTTTATTTAACTTCTCTCGAAGGCTTTTAATCTCCTGATCCACAGGGCTGGAAGACAAAAACATCTGAAAACATGAAAAAGAACAAATACATGTTCAATTATTTCAATTAAAGGTTACATGTAACTAATGGAAAATTATGAGCAATTATTAATAAAATGATTAAACACCTCAGAAAATGAGTTAAAATACTTAGTATTGACAAGGATATGTGTGACAATCAACACTCTCCTCCACTGCTGGTGGAAGTATATACAAGTATAATGTGGAAAACCATGGTACACTTTAAGACACTGGCTGGTATTATCCAGCAAAGTTGAATATGCTAAGAACCAATAATATCATCCCTAGATATGAACCTAATAAACTTTTGTACTTTTATGCCTGAATATATAAAAATATTCACAGCTACACTGCCCATAAGAGATAATAAATGGGAAGAACCCAAATGTCCACCAACAATAAAATGGATAATAGGTAAAATATTTTATCTGTATACTTTTTTTTTTTAATTTTAATTTTTTCACTCTTGTTGCCCAGGCTGGATTGCAATGGCACGATCTCAGCTCACCACAACCTCTGCCTCCCAGGTTCAAGTGATTCTCCTGCCTCAGCCCCACGAGTAGCTGGGATTACAGACATGTGCCACCGTGTCCGGCTAATTTTGTATTTTTTAGTAGAGATGGGGTTTCTCCATGTTGGTCATGCTGGTCTCGAGCTCCCAACCTCAGGCAGGCGTAATCTGCCTGCCTCGGCCTCCCAAAGTGCTGGAATTACAGGCATGAGCCACTGCGCCCGGCACATATTTTTATTATACTCTTTTCATACATATTTTACAATAAATTTAATTTTCAAGAGGATTGTGATTTTCAAAGTTTCTTTTAATTAACTTTATTTTGAGTCATTTATTTATGTAATTTGAAATTCAAAACTATATAAAGTATACACAGAAGTCTCTTCCCATCACATTAGCTACAACATTCTGCACCTTGCGTTTTTTAATTTGAATATACACTGGCAATCTCTCAATAATCAATACATTGAGAAACTCCTTTTTTTCCCCCCTCAACTGCATAGCTTTTATTGCATGACTAAACCATCAGTTTATTCAACTAACCCCCTATTACTGGATACCTGAGCCATTTCTAATCTTTTGATATGATAAACAATGCCTAATTTTGTATCCTGCAGGTGTATCTATAGTATCGTTTTCCAGAAATGGGAGTTTCAAGTCAAGGTAAACGTATTTGTAATTTTGAAAAATACTGCCAAATATATCTCCATTGGGGTTATATCACTGTGCCTTCACACTAGGCAATGTACACCTACCCAGGATCACTAATAAAATAACCTATCAAACATCTGTATGTTTAATAATTTGACAGGCAAGAACTGGTATTTACGTATAGTTTCATTTTGAATTTATCTTATTATGAGTGAGACTGGACACCTTTTCATTAGTTTGGATATCATTTTTATTTTCTTTTCCATTCATGTCTTTTGCCTATTAGGTTATTGATCTTTTTGTTCTCAGTTTCTACGAGCCCTTTACACACTAGATTAGCCTTTCGTCTTTGACAGGCATTACCCTTATTGTTTTCCCAATTGAGGCACATATGCAATAAGAACGATCAGCAATTTGAATGAGGACATAGATCAAATTTCTTAGAATTACAGACTATGTAAACATGGAATTTGAATCTGTTTTCTAAAATGTAGGTTCAGACAGCTTAATTAAGTAGCTTCCTTACAAAAAGGAAAGCTCTTAATGGTTGGCTTTCTGAAGTGGAAAGAGCAAATATGTATCCAAAAAGATTATGCCATGTATCTGCAACCATATCTGTGTATATACATGCAGGGAGTGGGGGAATAAAGAATAGGGAGAGTGCAAAAGGCGATAAAAGGGTTGAGTGAGGAAGAGGGATAAATGCAGAGAGATAAACATATGATAGAAAAAGAAAAAAGGAGAGAGTTCCAGACCAAGCAAAGGTCTCTAACATCATTGACAAAATATAAAGATAATGAAGGGAGAATAGTGCCATGCTATCCATAGTACTTGATCCAAGCTAAATGGTGGGTATACCTTAACTACTTAATAAATAATTGATTACCTGTTACTTACAAGATGTAGTGTTAAAATCAAGGGGATTATAATTTACTTGAGAAAGGAAGACATTTAACTGCAAAAAGGTAATAAATAAGTTTAAAAGTAGAGTAATACACTAAGAATTATCAAACCATGAATAAGGTATTTGAAAAAAAACTGAAAGAAAAATATTTTAAGTAGACAGACCTAAAACCAAAACTACTTTGAACTAGATAGGTCTAAAAACAATAACCTTATCTCTTGGCTTTTTTTGAAAATCAGTGCTGCTACCAGATATTTTACAAACGTTTTCGTAAGGTGAATAATTCAAAAGTCCAGGGTGGCTAGGCTGAACATCCAAAATGAGCTTTTCAGACCTTGAGGGATTAGGGGCATAATCGGAATTTTCACTTGGACTAACACTAGAGAAAAAAGAAAAAACATATTTCAGTTCTTGGGTAGTTCATTCACTATAAATTGCTATACATTAAATAAGAAAATAGAAAGAAAACCTTAAATGCTGCTAAGCAGTTCACAGTTATGAATGTAAGGCAATGTTTCCACTAAATTTTAAATATATCATAATTACTTTTAAATTAGCAATCTATATATTTCTAGAGCCTCTATGCTAAGATTACTTAGGATTCAAAAAAGTCATAATAATAAAAAATTAATAAAGCTCAAAATATATATTTTATACTGAGTTCTAATACACTGAAAGTGTTAATATGTAAATGCTTCTCTAATATTCCTATTTTTCCCTAAACTGAAAGTTACATTAAAAAGTACAAGAAAATTATTTCTTATTATTCCAGAGGCACATTAGAGACAATATATAATAATGAAATTCACACATTTTATATTTATATATTTAAGGCACACTGAATTCTATAACTGATTTTACCTACTTACCTGGATAACTCTTCCCCTAAACTCTTCAAACTCCATTCTGTTATCTTCAGTTCATGTCTTAAGGAAGCAACATTTGCAAGCAAACTTTCTTCTTCATTGTCTTTATTATAGTAGTCTGATGAACTAGATTCCATTTCTTAAAAAAAGAAATGAATTTTTTGGTACTTTGCATGAAAGTTTCAGTCAAAATACTCACATGAATAGAATTTAACTCATTAGTTTTCTATTTCAAATGTCAAATCTTTCATGGCGGTTAAAAACAAAACAAAAAAGCAATAATAATGAATTTGTCTATAGTGTAAAGCTACAAAGAAAAGTTCAGTACAATTTCAATGAATGAACTTTCCATTTTCGCTAGTGTCTAGTTATTACAGTTCCCCTTTTCTAAGCATACCTGATCTTCCTAACAATTGTTTAAGTATTTTTATTCCATATTAAGGAAACTAAGAATCAGACAAAGTCACACAAACTGTAAATGGTGAAACCAAGATTTGAATCCAAGTCATTAGGATGCAAAGACCATTTAATTTTGTCGCATTGTAGCTTTATTACTTATTACATATCAATTTCAATATGAGGTGTTTGAACTTTCATAATCAGGTTACAAGCACTGGACATCTGATAAAATGGTATCATTATAGTCATTCATATTTTCTTAGAAGGGAATTTATTACCAGATAAAAGTTATCTCCTCCTCCTAGGCCCCATAGTTATAAAATTTAAAAAACACACATTTACAAGTCACAACCACAGAGATCAAAATAACATTGCCAGGTCAACTCATAGAAATAAATGAAGTAAAGCTTTTGTTTCTTCAGTGGATGAGTATCTCTAGGTTTGTGACACTACTAAATTTCTTTGCATATAAAAAATCATAAAGCATCACAATACATACTGTAATACAATAAAAAACTAAAGCTTTATAATTGCCACTACTCCTGTAGAGCTTTATGAGCAATCTTAAAATTACATTCCTCTTTGAGATCCCATTTACCTTTTTCATTGTAGCATCTCTTTCATTGCCCTTCTTATAATTCACATCCCATCCCAAATTCCAAAAGGTTAGGAGTTACGTGCTTTACGTTCAGGACTTCAATGTACTTAGAGAAGCTCAATATTTTGAATGAATTAATGAATACTAAACTGTCCTTCCTTTCCTCATCCAGCTAGAATAGTATGCTACATTTATTCCCCACTCAAAAATTCTAAGAGGTAGGGAGGCAGATTAAAAAGCAAACTCTCACCTTACGGGAAGAAAGTGGCAGGAAGTTAAATGAAATACTATGTCATCTCAATAGACAAACTGATCCTCTTTCCCATTTTGTTTCCACAAATTTGCTTCTGCTTAAGTGAGAAGACACTCTCAGACAAGTCAACAAATCAGGTCCGCATCCTGCCTTATCTATTCAACATCTCTAGCTCTCTGAAGGATGGTGAAGGAGAAAAGGGTAGAGAAAATTGGGCAAATCCTAAAATGCGATTCGGTATGGTGGGTCTCGGCTCACTGCAACCTCTGCCTCCCGGGTTCAAGCAATTCTCTGCCTCTGCCTCACGAGTAGCTGGGATTACAGGGGCCCGCCACCACGCCTGGCCCTGTATATTTCATCTTAAATCAGGTTTTAGTTCAACATCTGTGTATTTTCGTGTAAGAAATAACTCTCAAGTCAGGTGCGGTGGTTCACACCTATAATCCCTGCACTTTGGGAGGCCAAGGTGGGTAGATCACAAGGTCAGGAGTTAAAGACCATCCTAACATGGTGAAACCCCATCTCTACTTAAAAAAAAAAAAATGCAAAAATTAGCCAGGCGTGGTGGGGCGCGCTTGTAATCCCAGCTACTCGGAAGACTGAGGCGGAAGAATCACTTGAACTGGACAGCGGAGGAGGCTGCAGTGAGCCGAGATTGCGCCACTGCACTCCAACCTGGTGTCAGAGCAAGACTCCATCTCCAAAAAAAAAAAGAAAAAAAGAAAGAAAAGAAATAACTCCCTAACTTTTCTGCAGTAGCAATGAATATATTGGATACTAAAATGTTTTCATTTTCCTAGTGGGTCATTTACTGTCAAATGATTGCCCTTCACTTCAGTTTACAGTAGTTACCCAAAAAAGGCTATCTTCACTGACTGTGCATACCTAGAAAAGCACATCATCCTACTCACGGACCCTGACAACATCATCCTTCGGCCCTTATTAACAATGTGTTTGCAGGTTTGCACATGCACACCCATCAAACGAAGGACAAGTGTTCTTTTATACCCTTTGTATGTGATACAATGGGCTGTAGTCAAAAAATATTCGTCATTCTGGAAAGAGGTCATAACTTTATAAGGTAGTTTCTTGTCTCAAGATCGCTTAATTTGACACAGCTACATTCGACTGAAAGAAAAGGGGGCGTGGAATAGGGGGCGAAATTACATCTTCCTTTTTTTTTTTTTTAATTTCTAGAGAGACAGCTGATCCTACATTTGACTGAAAGAAGAAAGGACGGGGAGTCGGGAGCAGACGTGACATCTTCGCTTTCTTTTTTTTTTTTAATTTACAGAGACAAGAGTCAGGCCACGTTGCCCAGGCTGGCCTCGAACTCCTGGGTTCAAGCAATTTTCCTGTCTCGGCCTCCCAAAGTGTTGATATAACAGGTGTGAGCCACTGCACCTCCTATTTTTCATCAAATAAGATACAACCGTTCAAAGTAGCATGCTCAGCAAGCGCGAGGACCAGCCCCGGCGCATCCAAGGTGTTGGGAGGGAAAGGAACAAAACTCCCCCAGGTAAGCCGGCTTCCCCCCCGCCAAGAGGCAGTCGCTCACCACCCAAGTCGTAGCTGGGGAGAGATCCCCGGACGACGGCGCGCTTCGCACTCGAGTCTGCGTTAGGAAGCCTCGGACCCTCTCCTGGGCCCCTGAGCATGGAAGCCTCAGACACTACTCGGAGATTCACAGAACCGCAGCAGCACGAAGTTCGAACGGTCGCGGGAGCCGTTGGGACGCGCCTACTCGGCCGCTGCCCCGCCCCGGCGCAGACTGCGTGTGGCGCCGCCGGAGGCGCAGGGCTTGCCGGGAATCGTGGTCGGCGGGCGCGTCGGAGCCAGCTAGCCGAGCCCGCTCGGTACTACATTTCCCACAATTACTGCCATAATGCCCATTGGTGTGGGGGGAAGCCATGGGAACCGGAGGCCGTCAGGGGGAGAGGCGGGCGGTGCTCACGCCTGGCTAGAGGGAGCAGAGACTAAGGAGGTGGCGGAACAGGACTGTCGGCCCCGCCCTAAGTCCCTACCCTTCGGAGGACTGCGCTTCTTTTTCGGAAGGAGTGTTCGCCGCAGCCGCCGCCACCTGGAGTTTCTTCAGACTCCAGGTTTCCCTGTCAACCACGAGGTGTCCAAAGAGGAAACGTGGAGCCGAGACAACAGTACCCCACGCCTCTTTGAGCCCGAGATCGCCCCAGCAGGGATGGGCGACAGGATCTGGCTGTCCTTCCCCGTGCTCCTTCTGGCCGCTCTGCCTCCGGAGCTGCTGCCTGGGGCGGCAGGTTTCACACCTTCCCTCGACAGCGACTTCACCTTTACCCTTCCCGCCGGCCAGAAAGAGTGTTTCTATCAGCCCATGCCCCTGAAGGCCTCGCTGGAGATCGAGTACCAAGTAAGTGCGGAGGATGAACCAGCCTCCTTCCTTTAACCCAGCTGCACTGCATTGTCGCCTCTCACCCTTTTAGAAACTTCTGGTGGACTGCCCGGGTGGTGAAGAAGCCAGGGCCGTCTGGGAAGCCGGCCAGCCCCGCGCAGGCGCGCGAGGCGAGGCGAGGCGAGGCTCTCGGTAGGGCCGGGAACCCAGAACTTAGGCTGGACCTGGAATTGACGACTACCCGCCTTCTCCTCTTTCCTCCGGTCGGAAAGAGGCCAGAACTGGTGATGTCCGTGGCCTTTCTCTTTGTTTCCTAATTCGCCCATCGCTTTTCTTAGCCACTACACGCTCCGATACTGAGAATTTGACAATGCAGAACTGATACACGTTCTCCTTCATCATTGGACCGGGTGATGATACTTGTTTGAATCACCCCCACTCCTTTCACACAGTTCCGGTTACAAATCTTGACTGTCTTTGCTTCGGTTAAGGGTTTTTGAATTATGATCGTGTAATTATCACTAAGCCGGATTTTGAAATTTTTTGGAAGAGGCTGTTGCTATATTTAATGATACATTTCCGTTTAAGCTATATATCCATTATTTTCAAAAGATCAAATCGCATATTAAAACTTTATAACCTTTCTCTTCATTGAGCATTGTAAGCATTTGCCCGTGTCATTGTTTTCTTTTTAGTATCTGCATGATATTCTTTCTGGGAATTACCTTATTTTATGTAGTCATGCTAGTAGGGGTAATTTCTTAGAAGAAATCTTGTTCGTTCCACACAACAAATTTCGATGTTTTCAGGTAGCAGTAAAAAAAAAAAAAAAAAAGCATTGATGTGTTTCATCTTTCAGTTTTTTAGAAGTTAATTATAATCAAATGTTAATTTTTTAAGTTGATGTCGGGGAATTTTTTTTTAAATACCAGGTACCCTCACATACAGAGCAAAATAAAAAGTTGTAGAATTTTTATCTGATGGAATTTTTATCCGATGGAACTTCAGGATTAAGTTGTATATAGATACATAAGATAAACACAGAGAATAAAATATGTAAGATCACATAGTGAGCAAAACTGAGGCTAAAACTCAGTGTTTCTTGATTTCCAGTAAAGTTCAAAAGTTCAACTTTTACTGAACATTAACAAGTGCCAGGAGGGGTGGGAGACAGAAAGGAGTAGTGTACTAAAAGAGAAAGAAAGAGTTCCTCTTTTCAAAGAGCTTAATAAGAGTTTAAACTTTACCTGACTCATAAACAGGTGATTTCAATAAAGGATGGCGAAGTACCAGTAGAGGACGGTAACTTCTAAGGGTTTCAGAAGAGGATTCTTGGAGAAAATAAAATTTAATCCAGAAAGATAATTAAGTGAGACAAAAATGCAAGGAACAAGGGGCATTTCAGAAAAGGGAACAAAAAGACACATAGTTTGTAAAATACATATTTTAAGTGGGAATGGTTAGTGTGTAGTGGACACTACAAGTACTGAGGTTTTATTACACTTTAAGACATATAAAGTCTAGGTGGCAAGTAGCAGAAAAGGACACCAGAGAGGCCAGAAGGCTGGGATCATGAAGCATGAATCATAGACTTGTTTGCCATGCTGAGTAGGTTTCCCCTAATTTTGTACAAGTCCAGGTCACTGGATGCAGGGTGGAAAATGGATTTAAGGAGAGCAAAATTAGAGTCAAGGAAACCAACCAGAGGGCTAGTGAAATGGTCTAGATAAGAAAACAATTTGTGTTAATTAAAAAATCTTCAGTATTTACCTACAATTAGGGAGGATCTATTTTAACTACTGACGTCTTACAGTTAAGAACACCAGCTCTTCACCTTAGCCTGGATTCAAATCTTGACTCTGCCCACTTAAAACTTGGGTGATCTTCTCACTTGTAAGATGGAGATAATAATTGTAACTACCTCATCGAGTTGATTTGAAAAAACATGAGTTAATAAATGCTCATATTCAATGCAAAGTGGTCTATTTAAAAATGTTCGTAGAGGCCGGGCGCGGTGGCTCAAGCCTGTAATCCCAGCACTTTGGGAGGCCGAGGCGGGTGGATCACAAGGTCAAGAGATCGAGACCATCCTGGTCAACATGGTGAAACCCCGTCTCT